>NW_008795131.1:3838630-3928428 GCF_000699145.1 Aptenodytes forsteri | reverse complement strand
AAAAAAAAAGGAAAAAAAAAAGAGAGGAGGCAAGAAAGGAGAGCTGATCCTGATACAGGCCTTAACCCAATACAGCGCAAGTCTGACCCCATTTAACATAAAATCCTAGGGATGGTTGTATTTTGAATACCTGCAGCCCCAGACCTGTTGAAGAGTACTGCCCAGACAGCTGCTAATGCCCACTGCAGGGGAAGGAGCTAAGCCAGCTTACCTTTCCTCCCCTTGTTGAGAAAAAGGTAATAGCCAATGTTCAGCGTCCTTTGCTAAAGTCATCTGTGTCTTCTTTTGCCACTAAAACAATGTAAAACTTCATTAGTGTAAGACATGGACGCGTTTGGGCCATGGGACAGAGCGAGCTCTGGGCAGGCAAATCTCTCCAAAGGTCCCAGAAGCTGATTTTTAAGGGGAAGTCGTTAAATAAGAATAGTTTTAAAATAAATCCTCGCGAGGACTGGGCTATAACATTGTGGTTCCCTGGTATCCTGCGGGAGCAATCTCCTAACCTCTGAACCTGGCGTGTCAGCAGCATCGGGGCTGTTCTTGGCACGGGCGCTGCCAGCCTCGGCTCGTGCGTTCGCAGTGCACGGCAGCTGTCCCCTCGCCAGCATCCGCGCAGCAGGGCTCTGCTAACTGCTGGGCTCTGATTTTCAAGGCAGGCACAGTGTGACAGATAGGGGTGTGTGCAGCTGCTATGGTTAAACTTATTTCTGAAGTTATTTTTAGCAACTTGAAACAAAGTCATGAAACAAGCTGCAGTTAAACGCAGATGACCAGCAGAAGCGGAGGGGGGTGGTGAGCTATGCTGTTATGAGATTTTTGTGATCTGCAAACAAAACCAGGAAAAATAATTGCATTGCTATTAGGTAACACAGAGATGTTTGGAAATTAAATATTCTCACCGCGCTGGCAACCCTGAGAAATAAAGGCTGGATTTTGTCCTTTGATTTGTTTCAGAGAAGAGCTTTAGCATTAGCACACACCTTAATGCCTCTCATGTGGAAATGCTGCTCAGGTGGGAACCCTACATGCCAAGTTTGGGCAATAGGTAAAGGTGCCTAAACACATGGACATCAAGTTTTTATCTTAGCAAAATAAGATTTACTTAGCCTCATTTTATTAATTGATACCTAGGACCCGCAGTAAGTCTATTCCTTTGTTTCTACATGAAGTTTTCTTTGAGCCCTGTATCAGCTTGCACTCGGATCCTGTCCTCTCTCAGCCAGGAGTTACTATTCACATCAAACAGGGAAACAGAGGCAAAGGGAGGCTCAGGAGCAATTTTCCTCACATATTCTCCGGTTAAGACAGAGGAGTAATTTTTGAAAAAGATGCGTGTAAAGGACTATAACAGCCTAATGGAGAACGTGCTTGGGTGCCTCCTCACAGCCTATCTGTGCGGCTCCGGGGCCTCACCCACCCCACCTCCCCAAGAGCACGGCTGGGGCAGGGTGGGCAGCAGAAGCTGCAATAAAGGTCAGCGCTCACACACACACAGACGCTCTGCACTAAAAACCCCAACCCCCCAAGAACCCCCCCCCCCCCCAGTGTTTTCCCATTGATTCGGCAGGGATTTGTACTTCTCTGTTTTGACACCATCGTGCTCTGTGCACCAGGAGGCTCCCCACTGGTGTTCACACCAGGTCAGACCCTTAGACAAGTTACATGAGCACAGCCTGGCCAGTGCATCCCCAGGGAAAAACACAAGCAAGCCAAAGAGGACGTGGAAGATGTGCTTGTAAATGTCTTGGGATATAACCCATACGTATTCTCTTTCTGACAGCATCAGAGGGGAAAAAAAATGTTGCAGCTTGTCTCACAAAACTAAAGTCATAATTTCCCCAAGAACACGTCCAAGATGAACGCGTAGCTGAATTGCAGGGTGGCATTAGTAGAAGAGGATGAGCAATTCAAGCCCAGGTCTGGTAAGGAGAAAGCCAACACACACGTTTGCCTCTAGTGCAAACCCCCTCAAACCCATCCGAAGGAATACAAAGGGGGCAGCAGGGAATTGGAGCAGATCCGTGTTCACATATTCCCTGCTAGATGAGATACAAACACAAGCCACCGCTTAGAGAAGCGGCAAATAGAAATGTGCATTTTTCCAGCAGCTGGGGTTTTGTTTCAAGTTAAAGCCCTCCTCCTAGATTCATATGCAGAAAGGCGGGAGGGGGACAGCCAAAAAAAGTGAGGCTCACATTTCATATTGGCACACGTGCTCATTTCTCTGGGCTTATCAGGCATAAGAATGCATTGCTTGTAGCCCAAATGTAAAGCAGTTAATAAACAGGCTGTTAATGTGTCAGTAGACAGCAGTAGACAAGGCACACTGTCTTAGGCTCCCCCCACCTCCTCATAATCCTAATTGCATCAAATCTAATCATTTTTATGGGATAAAAAGATTTCCATAGATGACAAAAGGTTACATTCTCAGCCCTGTTGATCCATCTAGTAGAATTAGATAAGAAATAGATTTCTAGGCAATGCATTAAAGACGATTGGGGGGGAGGTAAAAAGAGAAAGGGGAGATCATTTACTGCAATTCTGTGTCTCACTCTTTGGTTCAAGAAAGAAAATGTAAATGTGATGGTCGTTTGGCCACAGGCAGCTGCTTCTATCAGCCACTGCAAACTGCAGCAGGACAAAGGGGTAACTCTAGTAAAAGGAAAGGTTAATAGCAAAGCAGCGGAAGGGGGGGACGCTCATCGGCATGTACAGCACGTCGCAGCCTCGACACTCGGTGATGGGTTCGAACTGGGAACTGACATGAGATATAGAAGTGCTCACTGAAAATAATTCAGAGTGACGGCCGCATTGGCCTGAAAATGGAGAAGGGCTGAATCACCAAGCACTTGGCGAATATGCAGGAGCAGGGTTGCCGACTGCTCCTGATTATTTTCAGTAATAGTCTGGATTTTACTGACCACTCCTCTTCTCCCCTCACCTACCTGCCCCCAGCATCTCTCAGAAGTTGCAGATTCAGTGCACTGGTGGAGGCAACATTACTGTTTGCTTGTATTTTAAGAAGAAACATGCACAAATCCCTGTGATATCTATGATTGCATAACTGAGTAATAATATAGAGAACGCTAATAAAGAAAAAAATTAAAACTGCCTCAGCCTCCATCTCTAACGTTCATTTTACCAAATATCCTTACAGAGTCAAATTGCACTACTCATGCTGAAAATGAAACATATGAAAGAATCAAGGCCTAGTATATTGCTTATATGTACAATCACACAGCTATTCATATGCTGACATGCAGACACATTAAAGGAAGCTCTATATGCGCTGTATGACACATACATGTACGTTATGCCAGAAAAATATTCTTCTTGAGCACTCAAAATGTAACAGTTTATATAGACACCCACACACTAACGTTCAGATATCTAGCATCTTAGGGTGCTGTGAAAGAGCACAACCGCCACCACACAGCTGAGTCTGCTCTGCAACAAAACGCAAATTTTGAACAGTTTGAAAATCTCTGTATTGTATCAATTAGAATTTCAAATTACGCTCTTTCAGGTTTATATACAGATACCTTTAGTTAGGGGCATGTATCTCCTCCCTCCCCAGGAAGGGCAGAGAGCAACCTGTCTCAGGTGGGATGCCGGGGTCCTTCTGGGAGGGCAGCACCTGCGGTGGCAGGTCACAGCCGCATCCCTGCCTAGCTCAATAGCTCAGCTTGCCCCGACCAACTCTCTGTGTAACTTATTCCAAGAGAACAAGAGGGTCCCTGTATCATAGCAGGCTTCTTTCAGGTATTAACAAATGAAAAAGTCTCACTGGGTGCCTTGTGGGTTTTGTTTGTTTTTAAATCTGGCATGAATGCATTTGGAACAACAAAAAAGAGGTTAAAAATATGCTAAAGCAAAAATAGATCCTTCATCCGCAGTTCGTCTGGATGGTTGGCACTCACCCTAAAACATGAGTTATTAGAAGATTCAGAAGCTGTAAAAATCACTATCCAAAGGAAAAAGACAAAAACAGAGACAATCTCCTGCAATGCACGTATTCATACGACCACCAGCACCAGTCCCCCTCCTCCAGCATGACCCTCTCCTCTTAGTCTTAGTGGATCTTTTCTGGCGTACTGCTGCAATAGCAGTACAAGCCAGAGCTAAGGCAGCTTTTGGACCATCACCTGAACATACCACAATACAGTGCTTCTGCAGAGAGGCAACCTGTCGTGCGGCGATGCCAAAGAAAGGTTCTTCTAATGCTAAAGATTATTTGGAAAAGGAAAGCAGCACTAGCTTGTGAGACAGACAGTGAAGAGACCAGTGTCTCCTCTCTAAAGCACGTTCCTCTCTAGCTTACACCCCTCAGCAGAGCCCCCCGATTTCACATGCACTGAACAGAGGAGAGTATCACTTGGATCCCAGAACTGAGCCTTCTTCCCTCTTGCACAAGTTGAGCCCCTGCAGGTGCCTGCCCTGCAGCGAGTGCTGCCTCCCTTCCCTGCCGCTCGGCACAGCCCACCTACACTCCTCCTCCAGGTTAATAAACCACAAAGCAGGTAGGGTGAACACCTCAAAGGTACCCAAGGATCAGTCCCACTACAGCCTGCCTGCTGCTGGCTCTGGGACAAAGCCAGCCACCTCGCTAGCCATGTTAAACACATAGGAAAACTCCCGTGCAGAGCAGCAAGCATTTAACAGCATGGTGAGTAGGCTTGCACCAGCACCACTGGCTTATTTTGCTCTTCAGGTAGTAAGTTATTAACCAAAAAACCTGCAGAGGTGTCTTAAAGAGTCTTAAAGCTTTTAGTAACTTTAATTACTAAAAGTTACTAAAAACAAAAAAAAAAGTGATGACGAAGGAACTTCTGGGTGAACTTCAAGTTGGCATTGCAAGGCAGCATGGCTGAAAAGCACAGCCAAAAGTTCAGAGGAGAACATGCTTGTGGTTAAAGCGTGGGACACAGGGTCCCTTCCCCGGCCACTTTAGGCAGGTCACTTCTCTGGGGTCTCTGCAGTGCCCTCGGGAAAATGGGGCAAACTCACAGAAGCCAGAGATGAGGCGTCTGTGTGAACTGACAGCATTTCACAGCTCTCAAGACAGAGACAGCTCGCAAATCCAACAGCACGAAGGCAGGCGTGGAGCTGTGGGCTCTGTTGGGGATGAGGTGAGCACCCCTGGGAGGTCAGGCACGGCTGTGGTACCCAGAGTGGTTTCAGCACCTGTAGCTGAGCTGGACTGTGTGGAACAGTGTGTGCGCTGTGGTACCCAGAGTGGTTTCAGCACCTGGACTGTGTGGAACGGTGTGTGCATGGTACCAACATCCTCTCCCCCTTCACAGGCTCGCTCTTCAAAAAAAATACATTTTCCCCTCAGCACAATCCACTGCAGGATTTGGGGTGCAGTTAATACAGTACCCGCCATGCTCAGCTTTTCCTTCCCTCCTTTGTCATTTTAAAGCTGCCATTGTGAGGGCCCTTCTGAAATTACGTAAAGCCCTGCTGGTTAGATGAGGGCAACCTGTATTTATAACACCAGTGTTGAAACACATACTAATTCCACATAAATCTATGGCAAGTTAATCATGCCTGCATTTCCAATCCAGTTTTATGAGGTCAGAACTATTGGTCCAGCACTCCTCCCGCGGCAGAGGCGGTGGTGGCTGTCGACTGCTTCAGGGCAGCCAGGCTGTGCACACCCGAGAGCTGCACCCTCCACCCCCGCACCCACGAACCAGCTCCCCACGGGGCTGTCCCGAGAGGAATCCCCTTTCCAGGGGCTTTGGTCTGACTCCCCCTGAACTCCTCCTACAATGTCACAGATGCCAACAGAAGTCAGAAAGGATCTGCTCTGTGTCCACCTGCTATTTTAACTGATCTGTTTTTTACTGTTGCCACTGTGTGATCTACAGAAAGACACCAAGTTGTGAGTCATTACAGCTGTCAGAATGACCCCATTTTGTTCTCATCCAAAGCATCTTATAATTAAGTTTCAAAGCAATTAGTATGCCCTGTACCTGGTTTAATGATTAGTGGAGATGGGGAAAGGTGGCACAGACACCTGAGACAAGCCATGTGGAAGCCATCGCCAGAGCCTACAACCAACACATCAAGGCAGCACATCACCATTACTCCTCCATAGAAGAGCATTTCATATCCATACCTCCTTAAGACCTTCTCCAGCATTTGCCAGGAGTTTTACTAATACCTATGCAACACCTAAACCTGGTGTTAAAGCTGGTTAATGTATAGGCCTGTCATCACAAGAATCAGAGTAGATACCACGACATCTGGGGTCTCCTGTGAGTTGCTATATGAACTCTAGAGGAAGCTGCTGGCAGCCTGCCTCAGTTTTCCTTCTCTGTACTGAGAATATGAACTCTTGCTCAGATCCTAGTGTTGCTGCGCCGTCAACCTTGCTAAATCTTGGCAGTGGCATAAACTTCGTTTGAAGAACCAAAGAGAATTTGGATCCCAACTCAGGATGGTTTTGGCACAGACGGACAGAGAACAAACAGATTTCGTGCCACATGGAATTGCTGGAAGGAAACAATAGCCGGTGGCAAAGAAAACGACCAAGATCTGTGGCATGTCCTGTCGCTTCCCATTTCTGCGCTTGCATGAAATTTCCAAAGATTTGGGGAACAAAAACAAGCTTTGATGTTTCAGTTGCTCTTCCCTGTGGATGCAGTTACTGAAGTAGAATAAGGAAAGGTCATTCGGCTACAGTTATGCTTCCAGTCCATTTCAGGGTTTTAGCACTGACATTAGCCCATAAATAGTGAAGGCATCATTTTGTGAAATAAATTTTTAAACTGTTCTGTTTATACTAGACTTCATAAAACATGTAAGGTCTTCCCACAGTAAGCTTTTGGAGGTGTATGAATTGACAGTCACCTTAAGAAAATTAAGGGAGGGACTACTGGTAATTTGAAGATGCAGCTTTTTATTTATTTCACCTTTATTTCTTAGATGACATTATTTTGCAATAAAGCACAATTATCTAAATGCATTTCTTAGTTGTTAAATAAACTGGTCAAAGACAACTCAAATGCTTAAAGTGCACAGTGCACACAGAAAGCTGAAGGTGCTGGGCCTCCACATTGCCTGGATTTCTGTGCTCGGTATTTGGCTGCAGAATAGGCTTATCAGTTTGCTAATAACCATCTGCTTAGACCTCAGTTCTCCATCCCATTCAGTCTACGCTTCCACAAGCTGAAATTAAAAATATTGACAGAAACAATTTCTGCCAGGCAAGAGAAGTTCAAGCTGTTACTGTATTTTTTTTGTGTGTGTATTTCTGTTGAAGTTTCTATGTGCGCCCTGTATTACCTGCCAACTGTTATTCTATTTATTTTAGATTTCTGAAATGTAAAATATTAACATAAAAAATATAATACAGAACATAATTTCTCCTGCATTTTGCAGGAGAAAGCGAGCTAGGGAGCATACTGAGCCATGGTTATTAGAGCAGCAGCCCTCCCCGGACAGCACTGTACCTGTCAAAGGAGTGGATCCAGCCAGATGCCAGTCAAGAAGGGCCTTGGGATGTAGCTGGGAGGCCTGAGGAAGCCATGCAGTATGTCTAAACTATATGTGCAGATAAGATAGCAAACAAGAAGGGCCGACAGCTCCTCATAGCCCTCTGGTACGTACTAACTGTGCCAATATTAGTATCTAGTCCAAGACAGACTTTCCTGCGACTTCAGAGCACTTTGGGTCATGGGCTCCTGCCACTGATTTTTCATACTCTTCGTTTCACATCATTTCTACTCTCCATTCTCCAATGCACATAGCTTATGCTGCACAGCACAACCCATTTATGAGACCTTTTGCCTTAGAATTCAAACTCTCCCATATCTTGCAAAAAAAAAAAAACTTAGGTACATGACTTTTCCTTCAGGCCCATTTTTACTTCAGCAACCCATTGGAGAAGGCTGTTACTATAGTCTACTCTTGAACCAAAACCTTGTTTTGGAGACTGCAGGCCTCCAGGAAAGGGTCCAAAATAAATCCATATATGCAAAATAAATCCTTATCTTGATGGCACAGGGAAAAGCTGATGCAGTGGATATGACTGGCAAGCATCTCTTTCCAGGTCTCCACAGCAGGTTTTACTCTTGGGATCTAGTGCAGCTCTGATACCTAGTTTGTTTGGCAGTTTTTTTGTCTGGTTGGGGTTTGTTGTTTTTTTTTTTTTCATTAAAAAAACCCCTCTACCAATATGGCTTTTTATACCTGCTAGAATTTGGCTCTGCAGTCTGAGCTCTATTAACAACTCAATGGCCAAGCAAGCATTTATTATAGTCAAGCTATGACACCAAGCTGCAGTTGCAAGCTACGTGGAACCTATACAATGCTAATATGAACGTGCGTATTTGGGAAAAGTGACTGGGATGGACCCAGTACCCAGGTGTTTAATATTAACCATTTCACCTTCGTCCTGGGATACAAAACAGGCCTTAATCCTCAGCGCAGCCCATGGAAGAGGTTTGCAGCATTTCATTCTAACCCCTGCGCTTCGGCTTGGCTTCGTGCCTGTGTAACGGCAAGCGTGACCATTCTTCAGATGGAGCGATTATCCTCTGCCTATCGCATTCACCACTGGGCAAAGTGCATCTACTGGAGATAGTCTTTGTAGGTCAGGGAAGAGCACACTCACATATGATTTATGGAAGCAAAGAGTTCATTTGAAGTTAAGAAACACTCAAAGTGTTTTCCTTTAAATGGCCTGCATAGCAAGGAGACCAGCCACATGCTTTAGAACAAGCAGGATCAAACTCCCAGACTGAAGTCTCATGTCCATTCCCCATGTTCTCCACTCTTGGACACGTGCCTGAGGCCCAATTCTGGCTTGCAGGTGGCAACAGCTTCCCTGCATTCAGACCAAGCTGTTACTGTAAATCCACCGCTCACGCACCACTTCACCATCAAGGCAGGAAAACCTGCAGCACCTCCATGTATCTCAGTTGCTACGACTTGCAGTACGCTGCCCTGACTTCCCAGAGCCCTTTTTTATTTGCAAGATGCAGGGGGTGGTCTGGTTGTCTCCATCCCCGCCCCTGTCCTCCCCCCCAGCCATATATGTTTCTCCACATAGCATCTGGGGGTATTCCTCACCAGGCCAAGGCAGGGGAAGGTGACCCCCTTGTTTGCCAGATTGCTCTGAGAGTGCAGAATGAGCTCACTTTTATCCTGGATGACAAACACCATACCAAGCTCACAAAAAAAAAAAACCCAAAACCACACACCACCCCAAAAAACCCACCACCAAAAAAACACCCACCACGAAACACAAAAACCCCCAACCCAAAACACGCTTCTATTACTAATTTGATGGAAAGTATTTTTCTGCTTCCATGCTGGGAAAGAGAAAACCACAAGAACAATAAGAAACACACAACCTCCCATAGGAACAGGATAAATAACTTGTGTGGTGCTGTCCAGAAAATAATTAACATGCCTTTGGGTTCTAAACTGGAGTCCACCACTTCAGTCACCTTGACCCACAACTTCTGTAAAAGCTGCCAGTTTGCATTGTTCTGCTTCCACTTCCTCAGAACCAGATGGCCTCTTCAAAAAAGAGAACACACCAAAAACAACAACAAAAAACCCAAAAGCACACACAAATCCTTCACATTCCTGTCGAACAAAATCAGGCTGAACTTCAAGCATCTGGGGAGTCCTCTTACTGCCAGTCAAGCAGCTGAAGCTGAACTCATGGTAGAGCTGTTTCCTGAATTGCAGCTGTGCTGAGTAGTACTAAAAAGCATCAGGAGCAACTTTTCTGGCTGCCGTCATCACCTTTATGTCAGTGTAACCAGTGAAGTGGCCTCCCAAGAGCTGGCTTCCTCCCCTGAACCTCCCCTGGGGGTGCACCGGCCCCAGGCACCATGTGGGACCCACATGCCCCTCGCACCTTACATTCCTACAGCCCAAGCCCAGGGTGTGCCAAGGAGTGAAGGGTGATGCAGGACAAGCTCAGTTTCTCAAAGAATACAGCATAACCAAGTTCTACTTGTTTGGAGCATTAAAATAAGGAAAACAAAAGAACAAAGCTGTAGTAATTACACTCAGTGGGACATATTTTACTCAATTCAAATGTAATAGGAGCCATCACTGAACCATTGGGTAAATGCACACACATGAACACTCCCTTCCTCTACATGTTCTTCATTCAAATGTATATTGCATGCACAAAAGATACTTTTAAACAAAATATATACAGCATTAAGATTATTTTTATTAGCTGAAATAAAAACCACTATATTGTGTATGCAACTACTTCCACCTGACAGGGTAGATGCTAAAGCTACACAAACCCTCCTGCATAGTCACAGACTTTGCTATAGAACTTCTAACTAAAAGATTTAAATTCTTTCAAATTTCTTTAGCTTTTCTACCCTGATTTAGATAGGATTTTTTAAAATATCTTTCCTGAGATCATTTACAGGCCTTTTAAAGGAAAATTAAACCCCTGTTACCTCTTAGGTCAATACTCTATACAGCCAGCCATTAGAGCAGGGTAGCCCCAGACCAGTACCCTTCATAAAAGGAGGGGAGGGAAGGAGAGAGGCAGGCAGGAAGAAGTAGTTGTCCTCATAGTGCTTCAGGTCCTCGCAGGGACAGTCCTACCACTGGAGCCCAAGACCACCCTCTTGGCAGAGGCAAAAATCAAGTGAGGCACGAGCAGAACCCGACAACAGTCAGTTCACTCCTGCACATCCAGCTCAGATTTCGCTAGCGCCTTTTGCTTTACAACCCCCCTGAGCAGCCAAGCTTTCCTCCTACTTTTTTTGCTTAGATATGTCTATTTTCAGTGAGGACAGATGATCTATTTTGAGTTCAGTTATTGCACGTGGGATTTCTCGTTGTTGTCTCTTTGACAGACTTTCCCCTCGCAGACTTTTGTCCCCTTTTCTGCAGAGAAGCCCCTGGAGAAGGAGCATCCCAAGAAGGCTACAAGCATGTTTCTCGTTTGCATAATCAACCTACCTGCCATGGAGTGGGCTGGGAGGCAGGAGGGAGACTAACAGACTTGCCATTATCTCTGCTCTTTTTGCACCTTCTTTTCAGTCTCTCTCTTTTTCCCCTTACCAGCTTTGCTCCCGTCTATGAAAAATCAGCAAATAAAAAGTTACATTAACCCCACCCTGACCTCTCCGACATAATACACTGTGGGCTGATGGGCTGCCTTTGGAGCTTCGTTGAAAAGCTGTCATTCTTCGGCATCCCAAGTACAGCCTAGGGAGCATTTACCAGATAATTAATATATTAAATGCATGAAAAATAGTTATACAGGGCCCCCCCGCCAGGTCCTTCCCATGCACACACACATACTGCCATCTTTTTCAGGGAAAGAAGGGATGCAAAAAAGAAAGGGGGGAAAAAAGATAGATACAGCATGCGCACCATCAATATAAAAGCATCCCCTGAATAGCCATCATAAAAACTGTTCATAATTTTATAGCTTCATTCGTGCTGGAGCACCATAAAGGCAGGCCATATTTTTTACACTCAGGATGCCTCATAAAAAAGAGAAAAGGAAGGAAGGAAAGTTGGCATGGGAGACATGGAAGCACAGCACAGAAGCCATCGGCTCACCTGAGGACAAGAGCTCAGTAAAAACGGGTTTGAATTTGTCCTCTCTGACCTGTGAGGTTCTGAATCCCAATGAGGCCATCAGAATAATTATTAATTGGGAAGTCTTTAGCTTTTTTTCCCCCCCCTTTTTCTTTTTTGCTGACTGTGTATTTGCCTTTTAAAAGGATGATGGAAGGCCAGGAAGGCAGCCCTGCCCTCCAACTGTGTCCTTCACCTTTAAGTGAGCCAGCATCTTTTTTGGTGCTTTGAATCCCCCTCCCCTTTCCCTCCACCTCCTCAAATGCAAAATTCATGAGCTGGAGCATGGATTAACAAATAAATTATAATGAAGGCAAATGGGCGGCAATAAAAAAATAATAATAATAAAAAGGAGGCCTCACCTTCACGTGACAGAGACTGAGCAATATAACAAACCATCTCGTTTATTTTCACCAAAGCCTGTTCTCCTGCTTGGGAAGGTAGGTTTTTAAAGCATTTTATCCTTTATTTCCTGTAATATATTTGGACAAGGTAGCTGTAAATCTGAGGCAAGAGGAGAAATCAAAGAGTGGCAGGAGAAGATGGGGGTCGAAGGGAAAGAAGCTGTGCTGGTTTGTGGATATGGCCCCTGAGCTTTTGTGATCCAGGGATTTAGAGCATTCACCTACACGTACCAGTTTGCTGGGCTGGCTGCCTCTGCACAGCTCTGAGCATGCCGCTGCTCCCAGCCACTTCCAGGAGTTCAAACCGTGCCTTTATTATACACGTGTGTGTATTTTTAAGTGTGATATGTACAATAGCAGGGACATCCCTTAAAAATTTACACACTAGCCTTGGTACACCCAGACATCCCAGAGTCAAGAGAGAAAACATTACTGAAATCTACTGTTATGTCTATTAAAGCAGAAAAGGTAAGTTTAAGAGAAAGCCCATTCTCCACTCAGACAGTCAGGAGGTAGCTATTTCCTCTTCCAAGAGCTGTATCACAAAAAGGATGTTTTTCAACCACAGGAAAATTTCAAAAACTTCATTTCAATTTTCAGTAAGAAGTCAATATTTTGGGTTTGTTTTTTTTTTAAAAAAAATCAATCAGGAATAGAAAAACCTAATTTCCTACAAAGAACCATTAAAAAAAACCCTTTAGTATTTGGTCCCACACCAAGTTTTCCAATTAAAGGAAGTTTTAAGAGAACCAAAAGAAAAGGAAAGGAAAAACCAGTCGCTATTTTTCACCCCAGTCCCCCTCCAGATCCTTCCTTCAGCTGAGCTTGCCCCCCATGGCCTAAGCGCTGACCGCAAACAGAAGCCAGGAGACCCGAGTCCCATCGGCTACGGACCTGATTGAGGGACCAGCAGCCCAGAGCAGCACCCACCTTCTGTACCTGCCAGGAGGTTCATGCCGTGTACTGGGAGCAAAAGCTGCTGTCTGCCGTGATGAACCAGCAAGTTCAGAGCAACGCTTAGACAGGTACTGGGAAATGCTCAACTGCCTTCGCCTGCGTGGTGCCCTGAGGCCAGCTCCTGTGCCCTCCCAGCTCCAGCAGCTACATCTCCTTCGCCGCAGAGTCAACGGAGCACCAACAGCACTGCTTCTGCAGGTCTCCACAGAAATACCTGTTGCTTCTTTCACTATCTCAAAATCTAAGGAGATATTTTCTTGCCTCAACCATGAAAGCATCCTCGAAGGGACAGCTGGGAGGGTCTGCGGGGCACATCCAACTCCTGACCAGCATTGCTTGCTGATGATAGCCAGCTTCTTCACAAGTCTACGTTTGTCAGTGAACCCACCTCTCCTAACCTCGCATGCTTGGGAACGAAAGTGAGTTGGAATCCAGAGTAACTTCACTGATTTTGCTGGAACTGCTTAAAGTTCACATAAGTTTAATTCAAGAAATCCAGCAGCACATGTACTTACAGGACTTCCAAAAAGCTGCAGGAAACACACTTGGTTTGCTAATCCAAGTGTGGCTATGCCACATCATTTACAGTTTGGGCTGGGAAGAGGAGTCCAGTCTCTGCATCTGAACAAACACCCCCAAACTGCTATTGAGGAGAAGCCGCCCCACCAGGAAGTACGTGTGCACCTACTGACCAAAGCCCAGCCATCTGCGTGCAGGCACCGGGCGAGGAATAACGCACGGCTGGCTGCAAAGCAACCGCCAGTGCTGCCTCATTTGTCTCTTTCATGTTTATTCATGGCGAACTCTGACAGAGGGATACGGCTCCATTCGGGAGTTGTCAGCAGGTGGCCTAATAGTGAGAATTAGTGAGCCACACAGCAACGAGACATACTGGGGCTGCCTAATGCTGCCGATATTAATGCATGCTTCAGAAATGAATAAAGCTTCTTCGAGGGGAAAAAATAACAATAATAAGAGGATGAAGAGGGGTAGGAGGAATCAAGGGGGAGCCCAATATGCTACGCGAAGCTTGGCCAACGTTCAATTATTGAAAAGGTGTCCTCCTTCCACATGGGTGCTGACCTCAGTCCCACATGCACAGACCCCATCAACCACAAATGGGAGAGAGAAACGTTTTGCTTTCAAATAACCCTTGAGAACTTGTACGGTCAGAGGCTGAAAAAAACCTTCCTGTGCCAGAGCTTTCAGCATCACCATCCTCCCCTCCTCCAGCTTTGACATTTCAGGCAGACACTCAACCGCTAGCCAAGCAAGATAGAGCAATTCATTGCTGCCCTGCTCTGTGCTCACACAGCCTCTGCTGTCAGCTGCTGGCGTGGTGGGACACACTAGACAGCCTTTTCATCTGATGAGGTCTGATGTCCTCTAGGTGCCGCAGCCAGGCAACTGTCACAGCAGCTCCTAAGTGTGACTGCTGGAGAGAGGTGGGAGAGGTTTCTTGGGCCATGCCCGAGCCACCAGCAGCTCCTGGGGCACCAGGCATGGGGAGGCAGAACCCCAAGTCTCTGCCAATGTCGTCTCCTGATGCTTTCATTACAACATGACCCAACCTGGCTCACAACCTCTGGTTTTTCTAATACGATTTCAGCACACAGTCTGCATCTGGAAACAGTTAACTCCTTGGGAAAGGAAGACAGTAGACACAAAGTTCTTTTGCTGCATAACATCAACTCTTTTCACAGCCTGTTTCACCTGCTCTTTGGAAATCAGGGGCCTAATTTTGCAGCCTGCTCCCTCAGTCTCAATGGTCCTAAGAGCAAGACAAAGACAAATGAAGAAAGATGCAACAGAGCACTAGGTAGCATCCGGTTTTCATGCAGAGAATAGGAACCAAAAGTACATACAACCAAACAGGTCTCCAAAGGTCCCTTTTCAGATTTAGCTGCCATATCACATTTTCTCACATAATTACCAAAAGCGATGACAAAAGGCGAAAATCTGTTCCAAGAAGCAGCATCAGTAGCCAATTTCCTTATCCCTTTCCTCCTGCACACATACCGAGTAATCCTGAATGTAACTCTAGACACAAGGTTTTAGAAACAAGGACCCTAGAAAATCAGAGGACCAAATAATACCCTGTTAAACTCACTTTAAAAAAAAAAATGGTTCTAGCAAGTGCAGGATTAGGCCCTAAAAGCAGCTTCTTCCTTCCCCCTCAACGTGCTTGTGACGTTTGCATTAGCATTGCTGGCAGCTTTGAGAGTGGGGAGAAAAATGAGTGCTGCCCTGCCATGCCCCCTGCCCACGGCAGGCTTGTGCCTCAAGCCATTTCATAGTGGCTAGTATTTTCACAGCAAGTAGCACAATAAATAGCAGGAAGAAGATTTTGTTTCTTCTATTTATAATGCGTTCCCATTATAAATGTTAATTTTGTGTTTTCCCCAATAGTTTTTCATCTTTTTAAATGCTAGAGATATGTACATGCTAAAAAAACCAAACGAAAACAACCAACCCCCCTCTTCTCACATTCCTATTTCCTGCAAATAGGAATGACACACACACATCCCACACCCTTTCATGTAACGCCAAATACACACAATTCCTGCCTAGCACTGCAAACTCATCTGACCATATACCCTTTTTGTGAATTAGGTACCTAGTTGTTGGTTTTTCCTTTTGAATTTTAAACACTTTTCACACCTGGTCTGACGAAGGTTCAGGTAAATTACCGAAAAAGCACCGACTAATTTGAAAAAATATTTAAGAAACTCCAAGTTCCCTGCCTTTTTTACTATCCTCTGCTCCATAATTACATTGCACTGCCTGATATTTTCATGGAACATTAACCGAAGTCAGGTGACTGCCCCCTTACAGTCTACGCCTATCCGTTACCCATAAGACCCCCATGGACCTTGACATTATTAATAGTCCTATTCATTAAGTATTACTCTTGTAGAATGAGTAGCATAATATTGGCCTGGAGATAGGAACAGGCAGAAGGAATAAGTCAAATTAATTTTCCGCAGCAAACGCCCCGATTCTGTAAATGACATTCTATACTGTTAGCATTTTAAATGTGACACAAATGGCAGGAGATACAATTTGAAAGCAAAATAGTAGAAGACATGGCTCAGGGTGTAATGTGCTGCATAAAAATCCAATAACATCAGTTACATGAAGGAAGGGAATGAACCAACCCGATGGAGGGTTTTAATTTGCATTTGTTTAAAATGGCAGGTAAGGGAGCAAGAGAAAGGCTGTAGCTCCCTGATTAGGACTTTCTCCCCTTCCTCTGAGGACGAGGGCACAGAAGAGCTCAGAGCCACGCTCTTCTCCGAGAGCTCAGAGCATGCTTACATCTTCCTGCCAGTGCAGACTGGCCTGCCACCTCCACCGCACTCACTGGCTGAAGGCAGCCAAAGGAAAAATTACAGGCAGGCCCATCTGAAAGATGCAATGAAAGTCCAGGAGAAGCATGCATGCTCAGCTCGCCGTGTTTCAAGTCCCTTCAGATAGCTCAGCTTTAACTCCACTTCCCCCAGGTTCACACACTGCTCAGGAGAGAGGATGAGAGCTGGAAGGGAACGAGCATTGCAACAGGAGGACAGGGCGAGTGGCTCGTAGATACCAAATCCACAAGGGCATCACCTGGTTTTACCATGCTTTACCAGAGAACTGCTCTGAACTGATGGGTGTTTGATCAACAGCATCTCTTTTGGAAAAAGAGCAAAACCACACATCCCAGCCCGACTGGGTTTCTCCAGCATCAAAGCTGCCACCACCACCTTGTGTGACAGACAAAAAGGCCAGCTCCCAGCTGCAGTACCTTTCTAGACCTAGAATAGATGGGCCAAAGCCTAAGCTCTTGATTTAAATCAAGCAAAACACAGCAACTTTTGGGGAGTTCAAACCCAGAGCTAAAGGCAAATTTTGTGAGAAAAGGTCACCAACTTTCCAGGAGTTCAAATCAAGCTCTCAAATCTAAAGACCCTAACACCTGCCCAAAGGATGAATGGGACTGAAATTCAACACCAGTGCCGAATTCTGTGCTTTCAGCCTTTTTTTTTTTTTAGTGTCTAAATGCATCTGGTCTGAGGGAGGTACAAGAACGTAGATCTCCAAGCCATTATGCATTTTCCTTCATTCCCTTTTTCTTTTATTTCCTTCCTTACAAAGATCACTGTACCAAAGCTGTAGACCACCAGACAGGAGAGATCTGATCAGGAAAACAAAAATAAATGCAAAGCCTGACCTCCATTAGTTTTATTTAGGGTAAAGCACTACACTGTAGTTTATTTATTAACAACATAAAAAGACATCACCTATAGAACATAGAATAAATACTCATAATTTCCCCAGAAAGAGCATTAAGCTGGCTTCCTGAGGGGAAAAAACCTATCATTTAATTGAAGCAAGAAATGTTCAATCCAATAATCTGTAATTAGATATTTTATGGAATATGTTACCTAGAGATGTTTATTTATAAAATGTTTCTATCAATAATAAATTGTTAGGAGGGAGAGAGAAGGTCCATTCCGTGGCTGCTGGGATGACTGTTTGAGGGAATTTCATCGGCAGTAAAGGAGGCTCTTCCTGTGGGATCCTCCCACAACATTGCCAGGTGCTCAAACCATAAAGGTATCATCAGTGACAGAGGTCAGCAATCTAGAGAATACAAGCTTCTAGCCATGCTCATTGACAAAGGCAAATGCTTAAAGCCACCTCAAAATGTAGAAATATGAAGAAAGTATTTAGGACTAGGCCTGAAATAGGTGCGGACATCTGAGGAGCTCTCATTGGATCCACAACCTATGACATTCTCATTTCAAAGCCATTAGATCACCTTAAAGACTCTTCCTTTCATGTTCATGTACTCCCAGAACACATCGAACAGTTCACATAGCGGATGCGAGCAAATATTTGAACACTGTTCTTGTCAAGTCAGCAGGACTTCAAAAGAGAAGATGCCTCTGAGTAAGAGTCCCACAAAACCTATAGACCCAAATGACACAAAGACAACCCTCCACTCACACCTCCTGACTGCTGTTTTTCCTCCAGACAAATTATTATTTCTGCTGGTTGCAACCCTACTGCAGTTCTTATTACAAAGGCAATTTCTCCTCTCCCTTTAATTTAGGGTTGCTCTACAGTGTTCAGTGCTCCAGCTACTTCTGCAGTACGGAGAACTGTAAATTGTGTTTGAAACTACAGAGTGCAGAATAAAGCAACTGATTGAAGCAGTAAAAAAAGAAAAGAAAACACCAAATCCATGTTGGTGGAAGGGCCACAGGAAAAAGCTACTTCACTCATAAGGGTAACCAGACTTGGAAAGGTATATACCTGTCAGAGATGAAATACAGGAGATAATTAACTCAATATCCCACACAAGACAATACCATGGCATAAAAATACCTGGGCAGAACTGTCAGATGATTTCCAAAAAGATCAGACTTAATCAGTCTTCTTATAATGTCTAATAATTCACATAATATTAACAGGTCATGACTAGAAAAACAGTCTGTCTAGAAAATTGTAAATTTGCACAGATACTTAGAACTGGGAGACATTAGCAATAGCATATGCTCATGTCCTTTTTTTCAATCCTGAAAAACACATTTGAAAGTGCCGGTGTATGGTGTGCTGTTTACATTTACTCAAAAACTGCCTACAAACGACTGGGCTTGCCCTTGCACCTGCCATCCTGGTCTGACTCCCAGCGAGCAAGGCAGCGCAGGCTCTGTGCAATCATTAACAGGAGACACTGGGACATCACAAGTGGAGTTAAGGTCAGGCAGTGGAAACAAAGCCCTGCAGCCGAGAGCACAGCTGAACACACGGGGGCTGCCCTCTCCACCATCTGCGCTGGACTCGCAGGAGGGATGAAAAATTTGACTCCTCAAGCCAACTGTGACTTTGGTTTGGTAACACAAAATAGCATTTATTGGGTCCCAGGGAGGTGGCACTGCTGAGTTATATGGCAGAGTCACCAAAGAACAAACAAAAAGCCCTTGGTCCAAGTCCGCCGCAAAGGGCGGACAGCAAGGGGAACATGCAAAGCAGAGAAGGACCGGAACTAGCGTGGAGATGAAGAAAAAAAAAACACCAACATTTTCCAGACAAACACTTTGTTTGCCAGTTTCAGAAGATCCTGCCCTCAGCCATCTCCAGCACACAGAGGCTGCCCAGCCCACCTCCACTGCCCCCCCAGCCAGGTCCCTCCTCAGCCCACGGCGCCAGCCCCCTTGCCCTAACCTCCCCATCCACCACTAGACAAGAACTCTGCCACCTCTGATCCATCAACGGTGTTTACACTTGGCTCCCTCGCTCTGCAACGAGCAGGAAATGGGGGGAAAATTATAATATCACAAATGAAATTGAATGAGTAACAACATTTTCTAAGAACAGAATAAATACAGTTGGTGGTGCCTTTTTTTTCCAATTTAGTATTGTTTAATATGCATTTAATCAACCCATTCAGTATTATAGAGTCTATGTACCGTGACACCCTCCTATGCCACAGAGGAAGCATTCATAGGCCATTAGGCTAAAGTAATATGTATGAGGAACCACTTTTCCCCAGGGTGTAGTAACTATTTTTGCTCCCCAGTCGTCCCCATTAAATCATTAAACCTCATGACTATGCTTTCTGAACTCTACCCTGATCTTTAAAAAGCAGAACATTAAAGGGCAACTGTCACCCTCCATTGCACAGGCCTTGTGTTTTATATATTCAAAGCATTAAGCCTTTTGTCAGTCTATACATCATAAGCACTGGAAGACTGTATGCACAAACAGGAAATGTTTATAACTGATGTCCCTTTTATAGTGGATGTGCGAATGGGCAGGATAAAAAAGCTGAGGCTCGGCTATTTTATGGAAACTGAAGCAACGTGATTTTCCCCAGCTGCTTGCAATAAAACCATCTTCGTTACTTATCTTTATGTGGCCAGTTGCAGGAGGAAAGAGAAGCAGTTTAGCACAGGCAGAGAGTTGGAGGTCCAGGAGTCATGAGGGGTTGCCAACTTTGGACTGGCAAATCTCATTTCCCTACTTTAAGGCAAAAGCTTAATTAAGAGAATAGCAGTAGAAAGGGTATCTACTGAGAGAAAGTTGGGTTGGACTTAGACAGATCCTTCCAGCTCCCAAATATCCCTTCAAATGTGGGGCTGTCACTACTGAAATGCATCCATATCTGGGGGGGAGGAGGAGGTTAGCAAAGAATTAGGGGCACGACTATGTCTACCATGTTTGTGACAGCATTACTGTTCACTCCCCTTGAAGGCTTCTTGAAAGACCTCTCACAGCAAACTCGCTTTGCTCCTCTTCAAACTGGGGGCTGCAGATACAAAGAACAAGAGAGGTCTCTACCTGAAAAGCCAGCCTGAACATTGTGCCTTGCACAGCCAGAAAGAGACTGGGAGACCATTCCCAACTCCACCACAGAGCCTTGGGAAAGAGGTCTCTCAACTGCTTTGTGCCTTGCAGTTCACATTTTGCTGTTGAGAAAGCAAATAGTGCTTCCTATAGCATGTATTAGGAGCAAGCTGATTTTGCTAATGCTTCTGACATTCTCTCCTGGGTTTGAGAAATGAGGTGCTGCAGACACCCACACAACATGGGTAAATAGCTGCAAAAGCCCCTGCATGGACTTTGACTAAGATTTTGGGCAAGTCACTTCCCTGCACCTGCGTCCTGCCCTCTATCTCCCCTGTGTACAACCGCCAAGCTTTTAGGAGTATGAATACTCTCTCATTACCAGCATGGGAAACACCTAGCACGGGGCAGAGCTTTGCCAGGGCTTTTAGCACTCGGGCAAAGGGAGACACAAAACAGCCCCTAGAAAAGTTTTCTGAGAGCATGGGGATGGAGGCAGAGGCAGACAGTAGTAACCCTAAGAAAATTTGCAAATACCTTTCAAAAGCAGCGAAAAAGAGACCAAAATAAATGTCAAGGTCAGGTGAGAAAAAACACTTCCACATTCTTGAGCCTGTATTACACAGGTGCCACTGCACAGCTCTGTAAACCCACCTCAGCACATTCCCCTGGTACCACACACCCTCCCCATCCCCGGTGTCTGAAGACACTTCCCAGTTACCTGCAGATCCCTTGTAAAACAACAGGGAATGTTAGGTTAACATGACTTAGAGAGTGATAGTGTAGCTTGCAAAATGTCAGAGCTTTCATCCTGTATGTTAACTTCCCAGCCAGTGGTATCAATCTGCAGCAAAACACAGTTATTTCATCATGACATTAGTTCACCTTTAAAGGCATATGGTAAAGCCTGCTTTGTGGCTTGCAGCAGATGAGCTTCCTATAATTACAATTTGAACTGTTCCACAGGCAGCTCTATAGATAGTGGATCAGTGATTAAAGTTGAAATCACAGGGTAAGTAGTTCTGTGACACCGTGAGTCACAACAATCATCAAAGACTCAACTCTCTGGTTTCTGATGAAGTGGAGATAGTGCAGTGATTCAAGTAGGGAACTGAGACTCAAGTGCTGCTACTTGGAGGCAGGAAAAGAGCAGACACATTCTTGAGGAAGATACTCAGTGCGTGCTATTGACTGGCCCCAAGCAAATCTTTAACCCTGCGTCTCAGAGAGAGCATGACTGTGCATCTCATTGTGGTGGGGCCCCCAGTGTCACACCTGAGGATCACAGGCTCCAGTTAAACATTCTTCTTGCCGATTCCTCCTTTGATTTGAGGAATAATGCATGCAGGGCACAGGACTGCCGCAGCAATGCCGGGGCTCGGCGACAGGCTGAGGCATGCATTTGTTTTTCCCTACAGAGCTTTCTTGCTCCCCGAGTATCCCATCAGCGCAAGGCATGGAAGGGAAAGAAATGTGCACTCACACTGTTGTACCCCTTGCTGACCCCCATCAAAAGTAAAGGGCTTTTTTTTTAAAAAAAAAAAACACCACAAAACCACACACGCATACAAGAAGCCAGCCTCTAGTCTGCCTGGCAATGAACAGAGAAAATCCTGCCACTGCCTCTCCTGGAAGATAATGGGCTAAAGCATTCCCTTTCCCTAGTGCACCTCCATTAAACTTCGGTGAAGCTGATACTGAGATAATTTTGGTCCAGAAAAATCAATGGGTTCAAATTTGAAAAAAAAAAAACCCATAGCGAAAATCAATGGGTTCAAATTTGAAAAAAAACCCCACAGCAAGAAACCCCATACAGATAAGAATTAACTTAAATCCTAGCAGAGTGACACCTCACTCACACGTACAGTAAAATGAATTGCAGCACATGGAAGGTATTGGATCTCAGCTCCCTTTCATTCTCAGGCTATAAGATTTGCTCTTTCCCAGCCCTACACATCCACTGTGATAATGCGCAAATCCAGGTGCTGAAGAACTTCCACCATCTGTGAAATGGAGGAAGAGGACAAGCTGAGGCATAGGGGACTATACACCCATGGCTCAGGTGATACCAAGCCAACAGCCGCACGCAGCAGTGTCCCAGCCCAGGTGGCACTGGACTGCACGGTGTCCCAGAGGGAAGGGTCAGGAGAGTGCTGAGGGGACTTCAGCAGGAAAACCTCCATCGGAGGACCCCATCCCATTGCAAGGTCCTGCGCTTTTAAGATCAGCCAAATTCTGCAGCCAGCCTGCAGTACTGTTTGCACCAGCTCGGATATTTTAAGGGAATTGCTTTCTTTACACTTTCTTTTAAAGATGAAAGACATTTCATTTAGAGCAGGAAGGGGGAGGGGTGGCAAGCAGAGTTACAAAGCCAACAAGCTTCTCTCCCCTCCAGGAAGATTGTATCATGGCTGCTGGCCGCCTGCCACAGCCGGCTTGAGCATTAACCACGGACAGTGACTGATGGATGCCTATGGTGCCAGCTGCAGAAAGCCATCCAGGAGGGCGAGAGACAGCCTCTGTGCTCAGCACAAGTGCTCCACTTGGAGGAACGGGGTCAGGATTTGGGAGGCAATCAGCCTGACCGCGGCAAGCCTGTTCTCCGTGCCAGTGCGTCTTGGGGACAGTTCCTCAGCCCCGGCTTGATGCTTTGAGGGGGAAGGCAGGAGTGGAGCATTGGGTCCAGGTCAGCACTTGATCTTCTGGAAGGAGGTGAGCTGGTGTAACAGCCCTGCCCAGTTTTCACACCTCACTGGGTGTCAGTACAACTCAACCAGCTTGTGTTTTTCACAGGTTGTATATAAGACTTTGAGACTGTAAGGGAATAGCTATGCTGTACACTGGTATAAGAAAAGGCTAACAAATAAGGTAAGAGGAGAGAAGAGAAGCTAAACGAGAAGAGAAGAGAAGAGAAGAGAAGCTAAATGGTGCCTAACACCTCTGGCCCCCAAGTGAGTAAATGTGACCCATCAGTTTACAAGGAAATCCTCCTGATCATGCCCTGAAGGCTCACCTTGGCGAGACAGTGTCATGCTGGGGACCTGCAACCATCCAACACTTAGACCGAAAGCAAAGCCTTCAATACAGGAATTTGAGCTTCTGGGGAATTTACCATGAGGTTTGCTCCTTAACTTTATGGTACTCATTTGAAGAAGATAAACTGAGGCAAATACATTAACTTGCCTGGGAAAAGGACAGGAAAAGATATTCACCACGTGATATTTTGGAGCAAATATTCACAGGAGTTTCAAAACCACAATCCCATGTATTTACTTAAACAATAGGAGGACAGAGCTTTCTCTTTCCCTTGCTGTCCCCATAAAAATTCTCACCAGGCTTTGGTCTTCTGCAAGAGATTCACGACCCAACAGCCTGGCTGGACGCCAACACCCAGACGAACAACACGGGGCATCCACTGCTGGAATCTGCTGTCTGTCGGCAGCGTTGAGCAGGGAAGGGTTAAGCCCATGGGTGCCTCAAGCACAGTGCAGCACCAAGGTCCTTCCCAAGGCTTCAGGGAACAATGCAGCTATCAGTCTATATTTGGCCTTTGCCCTTGGATCATTTATGACTTATTCTTCACCTGCAATGACCACAGCAGCAAGCTTTCAATCTCTTGCTCCCTAGCCTGAAGCAAGAGCTCTCCCTCCCCCTTTTTTAAAAATCACACCATTTGCAATTAAAAGCGACTGCCAGGAGGAGGTCTCAAGCAAGTCTTCCCTTGCCCCTTTGTGCCCTTTGCCTTGCAAAGACCAGACTTCTAGCATAATATCAAGTCGGGGCCAGGATGAGGCGGTGCTCCTGTTGTATCAGGATGGGGGGAGCAGGGAAACAGAGATGTCTTGCTAGTCTACAGCTTAGAGTCTACACTTCAAGCTTAGAGAGGAGGTTTAAAGGGAACAAGCTTGGGTGGCCTTTTATTTACAGACTGTGGAGTAAAAAGGGATACTGCTGTGATCCAAAATAAGCCTCATTTAATCACTTGGACTCCTATCCCCAACAACTGACCTTTGTGAGCAGCCTTACGCTACTGTACAAGCACTGTGTGCTCACACCCCTTGCAGGCGCCAGCAGCATCCCTTGCATGCAGCAGCACCAGGAGGTTAAGAGGTTCAACTCAGCACATATCAGTAGAGCTGTGAAATTTTGACTATTGCCCACCTCCAGGTTCAGCACAGAAGTGATGCAGTTGCCAACCATACAGCAACATGGCAGCAGGTAAAGGCAGGGGGTTATTTCCTTGCAATTAACGAGTTCTTCAAAGGGGAAGGAGCAAATTGCAGCTTGTAATACCGCACCCTTGCAAGAGGATATGCCTGTGGTCACCACAGGCTGATAACTCAGGCACTTCCCTTTAAACCAGAGCCCCACCAGTCTGGATAAAGGCCTAGTAATGTCCTCACTCTAAGCAGACTGCCAATGTCCAGCCACACCACAGACCCAAGGGAACACAAACACACAGGAGGTTTCTCCTCCCCGCACAGCGCAGCTCCCCACGCTCCAGACCCTACAGCTCTTCCTTGCAGCAGGGTCCTCCATGCTGGGAAAGGCTTCCCCCATTCCTGAGGAGGTTGAAATCCAAATCCTACCATGTGCCCCACCAGCCTGCTTGCTGCATTGTGTGCCACAGCCAGTGAACGCCCTGTAACAGCAGCCTGGCTCTGTAATAAGTGATTTCTCACCTGGGCCAGGCAGCAGACCTGCAAAAAGAGTTAGACAAATCATAGCTGCCACTCTCTGATCTCCCTGAAAAACAAACCACCCCTGCCACTCTCTGATCTCCCTTCTGGAAAGTCACCTCCATCATCCTAATTTATCAAAAGGCCAAGATGCTGGTCAGATGCAAAGCCTTTCTCCTGTAATAACCCATATATGTAACTAGAAACTGCTGAGATTATACCGGGTGTTTCACCCAGGAGAGCTGGTATGTGTTTTCTTGGGACATAGCTTAGCATTAATTTCATTTCATAGCCAAAGAAATTCCTTCATAATGCAGTCCTCTCCTACTTCACTCAAAAAATCTCTCAGATGTAAACGTACAACATAATCCTGAAAATAAAGACAGAAGCCTTGCAAGCATACCTTATTCCAAGACTCTTCTATCAGGACTTCAAATAGCTAACTGAGAAGGCAACACAAAAGTGTTCAGGAGTGAAACCACTCTGAGTGCCTTCACTGCTAACATTAACATAGAAGGCTAATGAAATAGGCTTAACATTTTTCTCAAATCTGTGGTGGTGGAAGCATTTTATGGTTAACATTTTAAAGCCTTGGACCTCAGCCACAGAGGCTCCGGATATCCAACATCTCATGAAGTTAATATGTTCCCAGCGCTTCCCAGAGGGGCAGGAGGAGGAAGGTTAGCACCACGCTCTGCTCATCTCCTTTTACAGCATTAGGACGTACAAGATTGAGAGTTGTGCACTGCTTGCAGTTATTCTCACTGTGAGAGAATAGGCTCAGTGAGGACATGCAATTGAATTGCAGTGTGTCTCTGGTCTGTGCTTGCAAGGACCAACTTCACACTGCAGCTCGTGTGCAGCCTGAAGGCTTGATCAGCCACAGAACAAAACAAACCCATAACGTACTATGAGATCAGAAGATACTAATCCATTTTTCATGGTAATGAGGATGAGGTGAGTTGATTTTTTTTTTTGAATGCCTACAATATTGCCTTTCCATTTTTTCAAAGAGCAAGGTCAACGAACCACGTTAGTTCCCCTGCTGCTTCTTCGGCACAGCTCCACTACCTGACAGCTTCTAATCCTGGCTGGCCAAAACCAAAGCAACCACTCTTTCTCTCCCTCACACAGATTTTTGGGAACATAAGCCACGGAACAAGTTTCTACTCTTCAGAGTCCCAATCCTGCTCAACCCCACAAACTCACCCTGAAGTCAAATAAATCTGTAAGGGCTGATAGTATCAAGGGATGAGTCAAGAAGTCAATTAGCCTCCAAAATCCTTTTTAAAAACAAAACAAAGACAAGAAATAGACACACAACAGATCTCAAGTACTTGATAGTGCCTCATAATAATTAGATTTTCTTTTACACTCAATATGTTTACACAATTCAGCAACAGTTTGAGACCCCCTTTTTAATCTGTGTAAGTGGGCAGGGAAGAGGAAGAGGGAAGGCGGGCTGCAGGGATGCTGGAGATGAGCAACTAGCTTCTCCAGAGAGAAATCTACTCATGCAGTGCAACAGCACTCAGCTCCTCCTCTTTCCTTCTTCTTTAGTATTGCACATGCCTTGCAGTTGGTGCTCATTTGAGAATTACAGCTCTATAAACACAAAAGGGCTTGCAGGACTGTTCCAGGTTTACATATTTCTAGCAAGTATTTTTACCTCTCACGCGAAGTCTTATCTCCTCCAGCTCAGAGCACTGAAAGTTGCAATATAAATTTTGCTCACTTTTTCCCCAGCAAAGCAAAAAGAAAATACTGCTATTTTCTACTGCTTTTTTTTTTTATTTTTTTATTTTATTAAAAAAGCCAGTTCCCTCAGCTTTAACTAGCTAATTTTCCTGCAGAAACAGTACATTTCTTTTAAGTGTTAATTTTTCCTTCCTCTATTTGCACTTCACAGCATGTAGTGACATGTCAGGCATTGAAGAACAAGCCTCTTCCACTTTCTTCTGAGATTACAAATACTCCTGGTGCAGAAGACCCTAACGCATCTGTGAATTCAGCTATATTTGTGCATTTTGCAGGAAGAGGCTTCTTCTAATGATGCAATTTTCACTAATATAATTCAATTCATCTTGTGTTAACCTTTTTCCTTTTTTCATACAGGATTAGCAGGGAAGCATCTTGCTTTGGAGTCTTGAGAAGAGCTTTTCATCCAAACTGTGACCCATGTTTTCCAATAAGAGGTTGGTCAGCCAAGTTCTCACATGTTTTGTTTCATAAGCTCAAGATGTGCTGTTTGGAAAAAGGTGGTTTGGTTCTAAAATATCCATCTAGGAAGTCATTTGTTTTATCAGAGCTGTTCAAGCAAAACTCATGGAAAATTCCCAGGTAACAGGAGGGTTGGTTCCTGCCAGCAACACCACAAATAACCAAAGAGGGGCCCTGTTGGAATGGCACAGCCATTTGTATACACGAAAGCCACAAAAATTGCAAGTCAAGGTGAAAAGAGATGCCTGAAGTCTGGAAAGTGACAGCAAACATCTCACAAACCGCTTTAACCCTGGCCCACTATAAACAATTTCACCAAACACGCGATTCACCCTTTTGTTAGACAAGGGCTCCAGATTTCCGTGCTGCACATTGCAGACTCAGCCCACTCAGCAAAAGATCTCAATTCAGAAGTTCATAACAAATAACCCCATAATTAACCTCATCCCCCAAATCTCAGATCCACTTTCAAGATATGACATCTGCCCCCTCCTGTCAGTTCAGAAAAATAACATCAGGAGCTTCAGCAGTGGGCTCAAACTAAAAAAAAAAAAAAAAAAGAAAATCGACAGGCTTGGGTTTTTTTTCCCCCTTCCTGAACTGTCTCCTTGTCTGAGCCTAAATTCTCCAGCTATGCATGCCCAAACCCGAGTTACCTTGAATTACTGATGGGAACGCTGCCCAAGACCCCCTGTACAGCTATCGTTCGCTCCCTAAGAAAATAATCTCTCACCATCAGCGTAAGCGGGTTTGACAGGGCAGTACTCTGCGGGGCTTTTTCACCTTTTATTTCCATCGCTCCCCCCAGGAAGGCTGCTCTGTCCTTGCAGTCTCTCCCCAGCACTGCTGCCTCCTGCTCGGGCTTCTGGGCATCCCCCCTCGCCCTGCCCGTGGTGTTGCAGGAGGCTTTTTGCAACTGGAGTGTGAAGTCAACTTCGCTTCCCCATGCCACAGTTTGCTGAGTATTAACATTCGCCTTTGGTTGCTTCCCCTCTCTGCTGCCGACAACTGTTAATTTTGTCACATCAGCCACTTTTGTAGATTTAACTTTGCTCTCCTGCTCTAGCCATTGTAGCTTGATAATAAATCAACAGTCTGGAGGCTTCACGTGGAACGCAGAGGCCTTTATGGTGCATGTGAAGATGGGAGTCTTTACATTTTTAAGTAGGACTTTGTCACATTCATGAGGGGTAATAAAAAAATTTACATTTTGACTTTCAGGAAGAAAATGTGGTGGTGGTGGAAAAATACTGTTCTTGTAGCTTGCTCAGGACATGTGACATGCCTCAGAGCTCACAGAGAAGGTCATATTGGACTTCTGAGCCATCATCTCAGCTCTGCCAGGCAAAAAATGGTTTGCAACTTTCCCTGAGGATGCTAAGAGCAGACCTTGCAGGTAATGCCAGATTTAACTAGAAGATCCTCCTGCTATGTCTCCTTTCAGAATTTATACATCCCCTACACAAGGAGAACAGCAGGATTTGCACTCCAAGGCAAAGCCTTCACACACAGGCTGACCATCCAGCAGGTAAGCGCCCCATCCCATGGGATGCCACAAGCTTACTGATATGTTTGTTGTCATACGCATATAAACACCTCCTTAGGAGGAGGCAGGACAAAGCGTTCCCGTAGCAGCTCCAGCAGCACCAGGGCCCAAAGCTGGCATGTGTCCGTGCATTAGCCACAAGGCAGCATTTCCTTTAAATTCCTCATAGGATCCATGTCGGAGAGTCTTGGCATCCCAAAGGGCACATGATTCCCTGCATTACGCTACAGCAGCCTAAGGGAGCGGGGCCCGCTCACAGATGGCAGCAAAGCCCTTCAACGCGCCAGTGGCATGGAGGAGCACACACAACCAGCACAGACGGACGGACAACTCCTATCCGGAATGGTTTGAGAGAGCTCCAGTGGAGGGAAGAAAAGAACACAGCAGAAGCCTCTCCCCAGTCACCAGCTCGTGTAAAATGGGGCAGCTGGTTCCTTGCTCCCGCTAAAAGGAGTCTAAATGTGTGTTCAGGTGCAGCGCTGCGAGTGAGCTGGGACTGGCTGCACAAACACTCCCCACGGCTAGGGCTGGCTGCCGCAGAGTGCGGCACAGCCCCGGCACTGCCGCGGTGCCAGGAAGAACCATCACGAGGCCTGAGATGGCCAGGTGGGGAGGGCAGGGGGGCTGGAGCAGGCTGGGACAAATGTTTAAATGTCTAAAAATCCTCTCTCTGCAGACAGTCTTTTGGGGAGGGTCTCCCGTAAAAGGAGACCTGCCTTTTAGAAGTAGCAGCGGATGATCCAAACCCAACGTTTTCCACAGATTATCTCTTCCTGTCGTTTCCCTTCTGGACCCGGCTTGCAGCCTCGCAAACGCCAAGGGTCCTTGCAGTGTGCACAGGCAATCTGTCCTTTAATGAACTCTGCCAAGCTCACGCTAAAGATGTAGAGTGTACCTTGGAGCAAGGCAGGGGAAAAGAGGCAGCAGCCTCCTTTTGCCCTGTGGATGATAACCTCACATGCATATTATTTCCCACCATAATCCTACTGTTTTTAATTAGTGCACTGTAAAAGGAAGAAGCACCACATCTCCAAGGGGAAAAGGAGGGAGGGAAGAGGGGAGGGAAAAAAAAAATCAGCACAGAGGATTCTGTCCAACTTTTCCAAAAGCTTAATAGATTTTTAAATGGGGTTATTAACACCACCTATGAATTATTTTAGGGACCTAATTATAAAAAACAAAACCCAGTTAATTAGGTTTCCTGAACTTGCCTTGACACAGGTGAAACAAGATCTCTAAATGCAAGAGGATTGAAAAGGGAATCACTTGAAACAAAGAATCAATGAGTATTATTGCAGAACCAATTGAACAATTACTTCTTTAATTGTTGGCACCCTGCTACCTTCACTTAACAACAGGATGGATCAGCAGAGTTACTTAACCTCCTCCAGTAACTAAAAAGTACACTGTTAAAGCCAAAATAGATTGTCGCACTTCGGAGGAATTGCTGGAGGTGAATTAGCCGCCCGCCGCTAAGCGTGTGCACGGCACATCGCCTCCTGGTACCCGGCCGCGGGAGCTGCACTGCTCCTGCCTCTCAGGACCTGCTCGCTCACAAGAAGCCACGGGGTTTTTATCCAAGCGGTGATCACAGAGCTCATCCTGCACCACCCACACGACAGCACTGACAAGGTGAGTAAATTTTTTTTCAGGATGTGCCTTCTCAGTAGGAGCCAATGTACAGGGAAACGGCATGGCTGAGCAGGACTGAGGGTTCCTCTCCCCGCCAATCCAGAGTTGCAAGGGGATTTAGACACACTGCTCCGGCTGAAACTAGACACACGTACCCCTTCCAACAGCTTTGAAAATCCCAGCCTGGAGCCTCGCTTCCATGCTACAGACTTACTATCTCAAAAAAATGAGACAAACCCACAAACAAGGAACACAAGCCTGGTTGGGGAGAGCGGCGGTGGATAATAACCACAGTGCCGATGGCAGAGCGCCGAGCTCTGTTATCACGCATCCTCCTGCCTGTTTGTAAGGAACTTCCACCCTGTGCCTGCAAATCCCACCACCAAAACGAGATTACGACGATTAAAAAATAAGCAAAGATGACAGAGCGCCCTCTTATGTTGTCAGAGAGGGGAGTGGGGGAGAAGTGAGCAGAGAAAGGGCAGCGCTGCGTGTCCAGCACGGTCCGAGTTGCAGGCTGGGTGCTCTCGGGAAGGTGGTGGGTGACGGCAGAGCCTGGCTCAGGCTGCCAGCATCCCTTCTCCATCCTCAGGGCCACCGTGCCAGCCCCACTCCCTCCTGCTCTGTAACGCACGGCGCTGCACCTCTCCCCACCACAGCCAAAGACGCATTTTTGCCTGTGGACCGGCAGAATTGCGAGCATTTGTTACAAGCTCCGCTGAGGACACTGCTGCTGGACAGGCTAATGCACTAACGGGATTAGCTCTGTCCCTGCAACCTGCGTGCATGCCAAAAGCAGAACTGAGCCTCTCGCAGCCTGGTCAACGAAGTATTCCCCAAGCCAGCACTAAAAACAAACTACAGAGTGTATAAACCAAAAAAGAAATCCTAACCATGCAGGCAAGAGGTGTCCTGGAGAAGCCTCCTGCTCCATGCAGGCAACTCCACGTCACACAGCTCTCACCATGCGTTTCTTAAATTCCCCTCCACATATACGTGCGTGATGTGGCAAGTTCAAGCTCCACAAAGAGACAGGCCATCAAACCTCAACATAAACAAGTTGCTCACCAGTAACCTAAATGCAAAACAGCTCTGCCCACAGACAGCAGCTAGAGACAGCACTGCTGGGTGGGGGTGGTAGCAAAGGGGGTGCTGGTCCCTCTTGGCTACGGTGCCCCACGGTCAGACCCTCCAAGTCATGGCAAATAACAGAAAAGTGCTATTGAACAAGCCAATAAAATGCTCAAAATACAGATGCAATCTTTTCTATTGGCAGCTATTGCTGGAAACTAGGCTTGCAATTTTTGGAGTATAAACACAGCTTGAGAATGAAGGTAGTAAGAATGGAATACAGTTTTCTTTAGGTTAAAAAAAATCCCATTTTAGTATGTAGGAGCTAGCATTTCTCTGCTCAAAACACAAAGAACAGATAGCGGGAAAGCAGTCTGCACAGGGCACTTGTTTAATACTACCAGGTTAATCTGAGCATGGGAGATTGGGTGGCAGAACCTAGGACCTGCAGGGGTGAGCGTTTGAGATGATCATTGCTCACGGACGTTGTTTCAGGCATATAACATTTTACCCTTACGTAGCACTTTTCACCTCAAATGACTTTCTAAAGTACATCATTTCACAGATGTGGAAGTGCCACCTCTCCTCTATATTAACAAATACTGCATCTCACCCCACATGGCAAAAGGACATGACAGATGCAATAACCCCTTGACAGTGGGAGAAGATAATACACAGCAAGTGGTATATATATTGTATAAAATAAAAATAAAAAGGGGGAAGAGTGTGTATTTCTGTACCCACATATGTAGGCCAAACCTCAAAAAACCTTCAAGGCAAAAAAAAAAGGCAAGTAAAACACAGTTGCTCAGGTATCACCAACAGCTCATTTACAAACATTCTACTTGATGCCAAAGAAAAACAAAAAGCTGAAAATCAGGATGCTTGGTCTGGCAGCACAGAAGCAACTGCCTGATCCAAAACCCACTAAAGCAAGTGCGAATGGGCTTGCAACAGGCTCAAGAGCCCTGGCAGCAACACTAAGAAGTGGGTATTGCATATTTAAGATCCTCCTCCTCCTCCCAGGCCTTCAAGTATATTGCCAAAAACCTTCGGCAGCAACTCAGTACAGTGGTATTTTGATTTTTCTTTCCTAGCAATTTATATGGAATAGCTCCTATTTCATCCATTGAAATTTAAGTTCTAGTTTTTCTAAAAAGTCTACATTTTAAAAATCTTGCAAGATGACCCACATACCAAGAACCACACTTCATATACAGTGCCAATAGCCAGAAACCAGACCAGAAACACCATATTTTATCTTTACAAGCAGAAGCAATTAAAAAAAACAAGATCTTTCCCCCCCATGTGCCGTCTTCCTTATATGGAGGAAAAAAATTCCTAATTTTGACCATCTCATTTAAAAGCATGTTTCAAGTAAGCTGTCTTTCTTTAGCAGACCATTTATTTTACAAGTGTGAGAGCACAGTTCTTAATAGGGAACAACTATCTAATTTTGAGATTAACCTTTGTAGAATCATGATTCGATATGACAGCAAAGAACACCTGAAACTAACATGACTGCTAGTGGACACTCAAATTTGCAAATTCACCGCTTGTATTTTTAATCAAAACCCAGACTTCTCATTCTTGTTACCATTACTTAACACCATTTTTGAAGCACTTAATTTCTGTACCCTTCGCTAACGGGGGTGCTGAGGGAAACTGCGGGACGGCCCCATTGCCGTGATGCTGTGCATTCCTCCAGACTGGACTCTCTGGCGGAGTCTGTCACCGCAGTGATGTTGCACAGCCTGTTCATATTGTTCAGCACTGATGAAGAGTGGCAGTGGAAAGAGGAGCAGAGGTGGTTTGTATATAAGCTTATTTTCACTAGCGTTGGGCAAAAACAAAAAACACCCTTCACCAGTGATGTTATTAAGCTCTTGTCAACCTACAAGCACTTCCCAGCGAGCGCTGCTGCACCTTTGTGTACTTTAAGAAGGGGGGGAAATAATTCAAAACTGGCAGCCCAGCGCGACGGGCGCTGCATGTCCCCCGCCTTTCCATTCTTTACCGTGCCAATTAATCTGAACCCGACTGTCACCTTGACACCCATCGGAGACTCTCAGATCCAGAAATAAACTGATCAAATATGCAATAAGCGGTCAAGCAGTGTCCCCCACAGGCAAGGAGAGATTGGACTCTCTGTTTATAAGCGATGCTCAGCAGCCAAGATGCTCTCTCCTCTCTCAGATCCGAGAGAAAGGGGATTCTCTTCACCTTCACGACGTAACAATAACCAAATTTAGCTTAAGAAAACACACTACATTAAGTAAGAGACCTAATGGTAGTATATTGTCCATTTTTTAAATTAAATGATGTTCATTAAAGGAACATCACCTCCCCATAATTAATTTTGCTTTGAGAAGAAAAGGAAAAAGCTACAGACAATTAATGTACCATGCAAGCTCTAGTAGATGCTCCATATATTTTCTCCCTGTAACCACCCCTCCTCCATAACGGCATCTCTGCTCATCTCCCTTCCACTTCTGAACGCAAGGACTGAGTTTTCTGGCAGGGAAGCTGCACAATAAACACACAGCAATCCCCTGTCCGCTTCCCCCAGCCTGACAGCATTTCAATACGGTTACACATTCACGTATTGATATCTGCAATCATATTCTCCACTCCCCAACTTACAGAGAGCCAAGAAAACGTGTCACTGTTGAAGACACCCAGACAATGAAATCAATGGGAGTGATGAGTCTTTACAGAGCACCATTCCTCCTGCACTGGGATGAAAAAAAAGTATTTGGGTTGCAGCGGCGTGGAGGCAGGGTGGCAGGGAAGAGAGTGTGTTTCGCTTTGGTTTTTTATATCTTTGTGTACATTTTTTCCTGAAGATTTCAGCCTGACAGAAAGAACAAGAACACATGGCTGATGAGCCAAAAAAGGGAAAGTAATCACAAATAAAATTATTCTTCAGCTGTGAATCAGTAGATAGCACTTCCTACAGGCCAGCATGCACAAGACAGTGACACATGTAAGGTCATAGAGTGATAAAATCAATAATTCCCCAAGCAGGGAAGAGGAGCCTAGTGGTTTCAGCAAATGACACAAATTAGCCCTCTCTCCACAGCTGTGTGCAGCTCTTTTGGAAGTCTTCAAGAATTACCTCCTCGCCCCAGGAAGGTAACAGAATCCATCCCCATGCCTCTCTGCCCCTCTGTTTATAAAGACAGGGATAAGCAAACACCTCTGAGTTGCATCCTTATTTTATCAAACAGCAAATTGATTGTAGCTGTTGGAGAAAAGCACTGACATTTCATAAACTGCACAGAAGAATTTTGCTGACACAACTCCAAATAAGTCGAATTTGATTAAACTAACAAACTCCTCTGGAAACACCTACAGATTTGTCACTATTTTTACTAACCTGAACTTTTACTACCTTGTCTCCTAAACATGTAGGTGTTAGCTAACAAATATAGCCTGACTTGAGACTGATTAAATCAAATCATCTTAAACCCCCACACTTTTAGCTAAATTGTCATCACACAGTATGGAAACCGGGACCGAGGCTGTGAAGCTTAGAGCGCCCTTGTCACAAACAAGAAATGCATTTCTCATAGCTAAGCTCAGCACTGTACCACGGTGGCACAGAGGATTCCCTTCAGGTGAGAAGCAGGAAGCCGTCCTACCCCTACAGAGTTTAAGCTCTCACATATGTGTGTTATCCACACTCGGAGTTGGTACCAAGCTGACATCTTTCACGTTTTTCCTACATCACATTGTATTGCCAGCACGATAGTCCACAGCTCGACTGGAGGCTGGCAGGCCAGGGAACGGCTCCGTTCTGCCTCTTCCGCAGGCAGTTCTCCCATCCCTTTGCTGTGTGTTAGGGCAGACAGGAAAACAGGAGTTTGCAGTAGTTAAAAAGCCAGCCTGACGATAGGCAAGTGAATCCTCCCAATGACTGCCAGTGCAGAAATCCTCCCCTCATTAACAGAGCATTTGCCGAAATATCACTGAAACTCACCACTGGCTTAACTCCCCTTTCAGGTTTCCATTCTTGGAAGGCTCGTGTGGGTGTCCAGGTTGTGCTGGAAATGGTAAGTATTAGAAAGAGGCAGTTTCACCTATTTTAATGCTTCTGCACAATTTAGACCACTTTCTCAAACATTGTGTCCAGCCAAAACCTCGCTGGAGCCCAGAGAGTTTGCCCCTTCAGGTGGAGATGGGTCAGGCCCTTCCCCTCCCCACAAGCATGCTGAAAGCTAATCCCTTCCCTTTACACACATCAAACCAGGCCTTTCGGATAGCTGCATTTTTGAAAAACTGTTTGTGTAATGTATGAAGACTAACTTGGATTCATGAATATTTGATTTAATATACATTTATTTCCCCTAAAGGAAGATACATTTTATTTAATACTGATTGCAGTTCTTATTACCTTCCTAAACCTAGCACACCACTCAGCATTCCAATTACGCCAGCATGCTATAGTTATGGCTGAGAAAGCACTTTCATTATAAGCTTCTGTTTTTAGACACTTGTAAAACTCCCACCATTACATGCTCTTCCCCCACCCCCTCCTGCAAAATAGTCCTTTTAGCTGAAGATGCTCAAGCTGCTTCTTAGCCCAGACAGAGCAAGGCTTAAATCTGTTTGAATCAAAACTTCCTAGTCATGTTGATTTAAATGCATGATCGAGCACAGATATCTGACAACAGCAACAGTATCTCACTAAAAAAATTGAATGAAAGAAAAATTAAAACCTCACTGCTAAGTTTACATTGTGATAACTGCTTGAAGTGATTTTAAATCTGGACCAACTTTAATTCAACTCTGCAACACGATGTAGCGTGCGCAACCCTACATATGGCAATCCCTAGATCCCCTCCTGTGGTCGCTCTGACACTTGTTGGAGGCCTTGGATATGGAGCACAACAGAAGAAACAGAAGCCCAACAGCTCGTATATTTTTCCCCACAAAGCTTGCATTTGTTGAAGAAATCCCTCCTCTCTCAGGAGATCAATTGCATTTATGGAGCAGAGTTACTGCTAAAGAGGCAACACTTCTCAAGTGACATTTTGCCTAGTGGCTTTATGTCCCTGGCTGGGATGCTAAGCATTCAGGCTCACACAGCAGCCCTCTAGGATCACCTGCCTGATTTAGGACAGCCATGGACTTCTTAAGAGAAAAATACTTCCCACCTGTTATCTTCATGACTGCAGTCAATCTCAGCAGCCAACATTTGGAAGAGAGTTGGTTGGCTGGGTTTACAGCTTAAATGGTGCTAAAAAGAAATAGCATAGGTCATTCTACTTCCTCTCACCCAAAGTGTTACAAAGCACTTTGTAATGTATCCACCAGCTTCAGTTTAGACTTGCAAGAGTCCCTTCATCAGCTGCCAAAATGCAGCCATTTTGGAGGTGAAAAACCAGCCACTCTCAGACAGAGAGCAACATTTAAATGGAAGACTCAAAAATATTACTCATTCAAGTAAAATGACTACATGCAATTAGACAGGGGAAAAAAGCAATTAGTGATTTTTAAATTCTGACCAGGACAAAGAGTAAAATACGAGAGACTGCTCTGGCAAAGCGTGCTGGGGAATTGTTTGAGGGCCACAAGTGGCAAGGAGCTCCATTCTGCACAGCACTGCCGCCTGGCAGGCAGGATGGGCGCCGAGATGAATAGGAATGCTGATTACTCCTACCAAAGCTCAGGAAATGCTCTCCGATCTCATTGAAGTCTGCAGAATAGTATAATTGGTTCAATTGTCTAACTCAGTCCGTATTTGCAGCAATCTATTGTCCTTCGCCATGTCTTGCTGCACGTATTCTGTGCAGCCCCCCTCTACACAAAGCATCTATCCCATATTATATTCAAGATTAGATAAGTGGTGTATTGCTTTGTGCTGCAATGTGTTACCATTTCATGCTGGGATGTAAAAAAGAAAAAAGCAAACAAACACTGACCGAAGGGGAAGAAAGGGAGGAAAGTAGGCAGAGAATTTGTTTTGAGGCTTCGGTACTCTCTTCAAATAAATAGATTTTTCAACAGGTTATGATCTGACTACTTGTTTAGATGATAGAGGAGTTGGGAAGTACAGGTGAAATATGCAACATGCACCAAACTGCATGGTTGGAAAACTGAAGGGCACAGGAAGCTTGGGAAAAGAGAAGTCACCTGCAAAACATCGTAACAGACTCAGGCCCCATTCAGGACTCTGCTGTTCCTCCTGCTGTAGGAAAACAATGACAGGGGAAAAAGTCCTTGCCCTGAGGAGCTCAATTTGAACTACAGCAGAGTATACATCTAGCAAAGGCATTGCTAGGTCAGGTTGATGATGGAGGGATCAGCTGCCAAGGGGGAACAGCCAGTACTTGCCGTGGCTAGCAGCAACAGCTAGCAGCTCTGAGCCACCCACCTCCAAACCCCTGTAAGGTCAGCCTGACTCAGCACACGTGCTAGAAGTACCAGTTTGCTTCCCCTACGTCCCCCTCTCAGCACATCGCTCCTTTCTTTAATGCTCATTATATTCCAGGCAGACCCCAGGCAGCAGAACCGCACATATTTACCTAACAAAAACCTGCAGCATCACACGCCTCCCGGCGTGAGTTCTGGCTACAAACAGCAGGCAGATAAACCTCTCCTGCTCCGTGTCCCTAAGCCGGTGTTCTGGACACCTCCTCTTGCAGGAATCGAAGCATGCAGGCCGAGGTTGTGCTCAATAGACAAGCACAAGCCCTTTGCACTTTCACAGCGCCTTTTATCCCAGTACTTCACAGTGCTTCAACAAACATAGATCAAACCCCCCCTGCCCCTCTCCTGGAGAGCCACAAATCTCTGTTTTACAGATGGGAGGACGAAAGCACAGAGGGATTTAAGGCCAAATCCCGTGAGCTCCAAGCAAGGGAACTCATTTTCCCCCACCTGGCCCCCAGAGGCAAAGCCTCCAGCTGTCCCCAGGAAAAGGGGTGGCCCCAGCCTCCGGGGACAGCGGTGGCCAGAGCTGCGCCCGGGGTAAGGGCTCCCTCTCCCGTTACCAGAGGCTGTGACCTCTGCCTTTGGGTAAAGCCTCAAAGGCCATGCAAAAATTCAAAGGTAGCTGTAGGACACTGGGGAGGATCAGGCCTCAAATTAGGAAAGTATTGCCAATCGCTCTGTTCCAAGACTGGGGGATCCCCAAGTGGTTATTAATCAGAAAAATACATAAGCAAGGAAAGAGATCCTCAAAATAATTATTTCCATAGGGCAGGAAGGCCAGGGCGAAACGGCAGCAAGTGCCGGTTCATTTGGATACCGAGGACCAGTACAAAGCTTTGGCTTAGGCAAATCATTCAGAGAATTAATTTAGTGTTTACTTGCAGCCTTTTTCCTACTGTCATCGCTCCTTCGTGTTATGCACAAAAAAACCATCATCTTTGCTTCCTTGAGACTTCTGTCATATATTACTGTCTGGCAGGGGGAGGAGGGAGGCATGGGGCGAGACAAGTGTGCTTCCTCCTTCAGCCCCCGTGTTAATTTGAAATCATGGTCCCCGGCTCTAGCCCTGAACACGGATATTTCCTGCCTCTTGGCTCTGCCCATCAAATCATTATTAATCTTTCTGGCCTGTGTATATTCATTAGATAAACACTGAAACTGTGATGTTGTTTATTGTCTGCTCTGTACACATCATAACCCTGGGAAGACAAGATGAATTTGACAGCTAATGTAAAAATTACAGCAGGCAATATATCTTAGATTTGGGTGGAACACCAAGATGAGAGTTAATCAATAAAATCCTAACTTAGGTATTGTATGAAATGGCACTTCATTCATTATTAGGAGTTGGTATAAAACATGATTTACTGGTTTGATATATTGGCCTTTCACCTTAGGGACCTATTTTCAAATCCAGTCCAATCCAAAGTGACTAAAGATCCCTCTAGCCTGAGGGCTTGGAAAGGATACTGTTGCCAGAAATTTATGTGCACTTGCTTGCAATACATGGTTTGTGTAGGCAAAGGAATGGCACATGGATGCTGGAAGGGTTAATCCCCAAACCAGCATATTCACTGAACGTCAGCCACTTCCTTTGAAAGCCATGAAGTAAAAATAAACAAGTGGTGGGCATTTCTTTCTCTCCTCGTGGATTGTACCCAATCCCTTAACAACAAATGCCGTATCACAGCTCTTGGACTGCTTTCCACTTCCATTTTCTTTTCTCCCTGCCTTATAAAGCTCCAGGAAGAGTTGCATGGGGGGTTTTTTGTAGACCTCAACATGAAAGGCACCTTCTATCCCCTAAACAAAGATGCACGTGTTATAAAACCCATCAGGATAGGGCATCTCAGGCACTGCCCAGTCCAGATGCTCCAGAGGATCTCACCACTTCCCAAAGGGGATAGTCCCAAAGGAGTCAGATTTGCATTTAGACTGTCTACCTGGCGTTAAACTCCAACACAGGAAATAAGCTGCAGCACTGCACCATGTTCTCCTAAATGTCACAGATCTCAGGGAAAACCATAAAAAACCCCCCACAAAAATCAGCTCTCCATTTATGAGATCTGAATCAGCTACAGTTTGAGTTACCAGTTAAAATACCTTTTGCTTTTCCTCTTCCACCCTAACAAAGGACATTTTTACTAGATAGGAAAAAAAGGCCAATATTTTGTAGTGTTTCATTTCTTGCGGGGAAAACAAATCATACAACTGGCAAAACTGGCCCTTTTCTCAGTACTTAGGTGTTAAACTCCATTGAATTCCCCCAGTATTTTTAAAGCCATATTAGCACATTAGTCTATGCTATAGCAGCTGCTGAATCATTCATACTTGATTTTGAAGTCTGTTCCATGTAAATAAGACTTTGCTCCTACAAAGAAGTAGTTTAACTGAAATGTTAACTATAACACCCCAAGAACAGACCTCTCGTGGAGCTGCTCTGCCACGGAGCTCCTTTATCTCTGTTCCCCTGCTGCTCCAGGAAAGAAAGCGAGGAGATGCTCACACACTCCAGTAAGAGATCCTAAGCACCCTTGAAAATTAAGTGGGGTGTTTGGGGTTTTTTTTTCCAAAATCCCTGCAGTTTTTGCATCAGGGTGTTGTACCACTATGCACAGCACAAACTCAATCCTTGTACAATATTTCAAGAAAAAAAAACTTTAATAATTCATAGAGAAAACACATGGTAGCACAGCCCATCCTCCCTGTTCAAAAGGCACAGAAACCAGTGGTTTGCTCTCCTGCTGTCTTTTTACAATCAATTGCTCCATGAGACCTTGTACAAGAGACCTGGCTCAGGTGTCCTATGAATCTAGTAGCCATCACAGCCCAGTAAACTTGAATGAGAAGCAGAATGATTTAGATGCTAATGACTAATGGAGTGATATCTGTCTGTGCAATTGGCAGCCATGCAGGAATAGCAGTGAGCTTTCTCAGGTCTTGTCGGTGCAGGGAGAAGAGAAAGATCTCTTATCGCGTTTTATAAGTTTGCATTTATAGAGCAAATAAAATAGAGCATTTTTAAAACCAGGAAGCATTTCAGAGAACAGGTTCCCCCCCCATATAAAAATCACAGATAGAATTTAACTTTAAATATTTCTCTGGCTGGGGGGCAGGGGGGGGAAATCAATTGAACTGATTACCTTGTTGAGTACCAGTGAAGATTTTAGTTGTCTTTGTAATTGCACTTTTTCCTTGCTGGCTTTTAAACATAAAAGGAAAGTGACTTTACTGCTGTAGTAAAACCATGGGCCCTAGTCAAAATCAACAAAGCAGAGTATTAACCCCCTCTGTGCTGTTTCAGTTCCACAGGCACCTTTCCAAGTCTTTCTGCTCAAAAGATCAGTGGCAAATTTCTCATATGCTTTAAAGGTAACACTTTTTTGACACACACACACACACCCGCCCCCAAATGCAACAGCTAATTCTGCCAAGCTCCTAGGAAAAAGATTTCAAGAACCTGATCATTGTTCACTGTAAGCAGTAAAGTGGCTTCCACTGAAAAGAGGCGGCTGTGTATCAGGTTCCTAGTGACTACAGGGGAGGTGGATGGAAGGCAACTCGCTGCTGTTGAATGGTCACTCTTTCTTGTGATTCAGCATCCCTTCGCATGCCAATGATCTGCACCTTTTCTTGTTGCTTTTCATTTTCAGTGGCATGGTTTCAAGACCTACTGGGACCTGCGTCCAGACCACTTCAGCACATTGAGTCAGAAAGGCAGAGGTGGTCTGCCACGTGAGTGGAAAGCTCCTGGACCCTACTGACCTGCCAGAGAAGGAAACTCTTCCATCAGCCGGTTTAAAACCCATGTTCTGATGGACTGCTACGGAGCTACTGATCTGCTGGAAGTACCATCTAAAACTCTGCATAGCCCTATCAGATTAGGTCAATACTAAAGGTTTTTAGGTCAATACCAGTTCTCGGGTTGGGACAGACAATGCCAGCAGCAAGATCTGCCCTTGGCAGACTCCACAGACTGTTGGCATTAGCACCTCCAGCATTCTCCCCTGCTCTATCAAAGAGGCAGAAAGTGTTCAGGCCAAGTTGGACCGCTTCAGCCTCCCCTGCATCTCCCTCCTCCCTGGTTCGCCTTATCAGTGCGCCTTCAATGCCAAAAGAATTTTCACACTGTCATCTGCTCGTGAATAACATTCTGCACGTGTCTCTCCTGAGATCTAGATACATTGCTCTCCACTCATAACAGACATGGTTACAAGACAATCAGTTAAAAGGAACAAAAATAGATTTCCCAAACCAAACATCATAAATTCAGTGCTTCACCCCTCCTAGTTTAAAACCAGCATAAACTGCAAATATGAAAGTGACACTGCCGAGGTTTCTGCAGTCCCACTGGCTCTCCAGACAGGGAGCAGAGCCAGAAGGAGGCAAGGACTGGGGCTCGAGATGCACCTTCCCTCCAAATAATCATGCAGGAGCTAAACAGACTTTCCTCAGACAGACAAATACACTAAAATAGCAAAGATCCTGCCATTCAATAACCACTCCTGGTCAGAATTTACTTTGCTTCTACTGTCCTGGATTCTCTAGACAGCTATTTATGTATTTCCCCTGCCACCCTAAATCACCACCTCTATTGCAACACTTTTATTGTATCCCTGTTAGCAGGCATAGACAGTCATTTATGTGCAAGACACACTGAGGATGGAACGAAGGGAATAGCCCCCGACCCAGGTTACAGGGCTGCCTCCAGCCTCAGCCCCCACTGTGGCACAGTGCTCCCACCAAGGGGGACAGGACTCCGCGATCCCATCTCAATTGCTGTTAGACATTGTGTCTTAAGACATACTTCCATTGCTAATACTTTTTGGACTCCCAAAATAAGCTCCCCAAAATCTGCAGCAGTTATCATTGAAATATCATAAGCAATGAAGGGGAAACACTGTGGAAGCGATGGAGATCACAGAGTTTGAGAGATTTCAAAGCTTGTTCTGGGACTGATAAGGAAGCATGGTAGACACTTGCTAAACTCACAGTTTGCTCTCATTCCATAGAAAAGGGGTGTTGTGAAAGCCAATCTGCAAAGGACTTGGAGGGCAGGAGATCAAAGGTACACATCTACTAAACAACTTCAGCTTTTTTGTCTGGGCAGGAAGCAGCAGAGTCGCCAGATTTTTCTTAGTTCCTCACTTCTCCATTGGGCTGGTCCAAAGCACCTTAAATGTATCAGAAAGCCCCCACCCTCTCCTTTTCCACAGCTATGGATGAGACCTCCTATTTGCCTGCCAAAGTGCCCCACCTGGCAGATCCACCTGCCAGCATTCACAAGGGCTTGTAGTACACTGCATCTTCTAGATTTGCTCCCTGGATGTCCATGCACAAGCTCTATTACTGGCCTTTGATGGAGCAGAGAGCGGACTCATTGAAAAAATCTTCCTTTCGTAGAACAGAATATACAATGAACAGAGAGGAACAAGTTTGGCTTTGTATCTGAGCTCACCCCAATGCCTGTTGCTTTATTGTCTGCTTTCAGATGGGCAAGGGTAATGACGTTATTCACGAAATCAGGCTTTGGGCCCATAGCCAAATTGTCCAGTTGGCTTCAGAAAGAAACCAAAAAGCACCAACTTACTCATGCAAACTGGCCCAATGTCAATACACAGTGAACAAAAACAAGAGAACAAACAAAACCAATACTGACAAGCCTTTATCAATTAACTTACTGCACACAACCCCTTATTAAACTAATGCTCATTAAAAAAAATTAAGGGAATGAAAATACCTGGAAAACAACTGCCCCCAAAGATACATGCACATGCATCAAATAAATAAATTACCCTAAAACAAAGGAACTGAGATTCCAAAACTATTTTCAAAGAAAATTAACCTTGGAAGAAAAACATTTCTATTTTGCATGCCAAGATTACATCTGATGTGCAGTGCTATACACATGAACACACACAGAGGCATAGTAATTTGATAGTACATTCAGGAGCACTGAGAGTTGCTCTGTATTTGGAATAAGCCGTGTGTTCTGGCTACAGCAAGTCAAATAACGATTTTAAGAGGGGGAGACAGAATAGTACATACATGCACACACAAATTACCAAGCATCCTCAACACATGGGTTTAAACACAGAAGAAGAAAAAAAAAGACAGAATTCTTAGCTTAGTGAGAGGAACAAACAACCTAAACAAATTTAAACTAAAATATTGAACTGAAATCTATTCCTACAGCTGCTTACAAAATAATCACCCAATGCGCATTTAAAATGTCAGTGTTATTCACTTTGCATTAGTAGCTCTCCGTTCTGACCCAGGCTTTGCAGGTGGGTCTCACGCAAAAGCAGACATTAGCCAGGAATGGTTTCTAAAGAATATCTAGAAACATCAATGTGTTTAATGCCATGCAAGCCATTTACACATCGCCTCTTCAGCACCAGAATCCCACTGCATGCAAGCCTTGTGCTCTCCATCCTTACGCTGTATGTTTCTGCCCTCATTCTGACTGAGGATTTAGCTCCTTGTTGTCAGAGGATGAATGTTTTTATTCTGTTTGCTCCCAGGCCAGTATCAAAAGCTCCCAGTACATGGGTTAACCAGATGATCCTTTAATACACAAAGGACCCCCAAACAGCTTAACCTTAACCCATCTGTAAAGATTCCACCCAGCCTGCTAATGCTGTCCTGAATCGTGTTCTCTATTATTACATCTGAAATCCGTTAAAATTTCACACAATTTCCTGCACAGCAGTGTATATAATAGTGCTGGGAGCCAATATGTTTCTATAATTGGGCCTGTAGTGGGGCAGAGTCCAAAGCAATTAATCCAGCCTCCTTCCTTGTTTGCGCCCATATAAAGCTGACAGGGTAGAGAGTAATTGGAAGTGAGCGGCCTCTATCCCCTACTTTAAATTAATATTTTCCTGTTCTGATTTAATTTCAGCCGGTAACAGTGACACAAAGACACGCCATGTCAAGCACTAAGTAATCTGCAGCAGCTGCCTTAGGAGGAAACTTTTATTCATCAGTAATACACTGACCTGTATATCACTCCACATACAGTACACAATATTCCTGTCAAACAGACAGCTGCATTTAACTCCGTATAATAAGCAGAGATGGGAGAAAGAAAAACCATATATAGCATATATATAGTCCTATATGTATGTGTGTGCATGGAAGATACAAAACAGACAGGAATTTAATTAATCATGAAAAATTCAGCTTTCCAAAAGGGGAAAAAAATTAAATGGCAAATATAAAAAACATGCTAATCAGCAGAGCCAAGAATCCATGCAAATGAAAAGCCAGAAGTAATGGCCAAAACATCCAGGCCATTAAATCAAATCACTGAGAAAATAATGGCTAAACTCTCTCTTACTTGTAACACTCAATTTATGTAGTCAATATGGCTCTGAATGAATGAGTGAAGGTACTAAGAGCACAAATCTAAATTCAATATACATATCTTAGAAAAATCCCCAGCGCACGCGCTCACACGCTGACAAGCCATATAAAGCGGACATTGCTATTGCATGTGGTATGGAAGCAAAAAAAAACCTAGCTTCATTTAAGATTATTCCCTCTTTTCATCAGACAAAATATCTAAATGTACATAGATTATTGTAACAAGTCCACAGCTGCCAAAGTATTTATGGGAGTCTGCGGCAAGCTGGGACCAGTCAGGGCTTGGGAAGAAGAGAACTGAGACCCTTCTCCCCTGTCGTGGTTTAACCCCGGCCAACAACTAAGCCCCACCCAGCCGCTCACTCCCCTCACAGTGGGATGGGGGAGAAAAATCGGAAGAGTAAAGTGAGAAAACTCGTGGGTTGAGATAAAGACAGTTTAACAGGTAAAGCAAAAGCCGCGCACACAAGCAAAGCAAAACAAGGAATTCATTCACTGCTTCCCATCGGCAGGCGGGTGTTCAGCCATCTCCAGGACAGCAGGGCTCCATCACGCGTAACGGTGACTTGGGAAGACAAACGCTGAATGTCCCCCCTTCCTCCTTCTTCCCCCAGCTTTATGTGCTGGGCATGACCTCGTATGTGTGGAATATCCCTTTGGTCAGTTGGGGTCAGCTGTCCCGGCTGTGTCCCCTCCCAACTTCTTGTGCCCCCCCCAGCCTGCTCGCTGGTGGGGTGGGGTGAGGAGCAGGAAAGGCCTTGACTCTGTGTGAGCACTGCGCAGCAGGAACGAAAACATCCCTCTGTTATCAGCACTATTTTCAGCACAAATCCAAAACATAGCCCCACACTAGCTACTGTGATGAAAATTAACTCTACTCCAGCCAAAACCAGCACATCCCCACATACATGAGTTGCTATTCCTTGGGCTAACCTGTGAGCACCCTTAGCTGTGAGCTGCACAAGGTCTATGGCACAGTTGAGCACATCTTCCAGTCTAGTGGAAAATACTAAAGCTATTTTCACTTCAATACATGGTATACCCATATACAATGGCTAAAAAGAATGCAATATATTTCTTTTTATATCTAGACAGACTGCTCAGACATGGGCCAGGAGCAGGACCTCACACGTGAAGCAGCGTTACCTGATGGAAACAAGGTTTTTATTTTCCAAATAAATGGGGGTGCTCAGTGTTACCCCTCAGATTTCTTTTCAAACTCATTGAGCAAAGTTTTCAGGGGAATTTGAAGGTAACAGTTTCTTTCTATCCAGTCCACATTTAAGCTGAGAGGCAAAGAGAGTGTCATGCTGGACAATACCACGATGGCCACAGACACAACTGGTTACAGTTTCCCTGACCAAAGACCTCCTGGCCCAAAGCGTAACAACATCCACTGTTAATACTCAGCACGCTCAGCTCTCTGTATGCTTGGGAATGGAAAGGAACCCCAGAGGACCTGTTTGCAAGATGAAGGATCTTGTGCCTTCAGCCCACATGGATTCAAACACCCCAAACTGGAAATCATAGTTTACAAATTGATGTTTGAAACGCAGCCAGGAGCAGTGACATCCAAGTTTATCAGTGATACAGGAGGAGCTGCGTGAGGTTTACCTACAGAAAAGTGTAGTCTCAGGAGACTACTGAGGGACATGGCAGCTTAGCCCTCTGTGGATCAGCAGCTTATTTCCAGTTGCTTAAGTTTTCTCCACCTCTCTTGTTCTTGATTCCATTGGATTTTCTTCCTACTCACTAGTATTACATTTTCATTTACAGGCAATATGCTTAGGCCAGAGATGATCACCAGCACTGGTAGCTAGAAATAGAGCTGACAGAGGCCTACCTCTAAAAAGACCCCTGCATTAGAGCACAGCTAAGCTGCCAGATGATCCTACAGCAGCCATCATACCCCCATGAGACCCCATCTGTCTCCCATCCGGGAGCTGAGGCCATTGGACATCACGACCAGCTATCATGGTATCATCACTTGCTTACAAAAACAGTTCCTGCCCTTGCATGCGACTTCACTTTCAGAGATACTCAAAGCCCTGTGATCAGCAGTCTCCCCAAGGAACTGCATCACTTCACTACAGCCGCATTCATGAGAGGCAGGATTACCCCTGCAGCTCTAGCACAGCTTTCACCAAGACCCCCAGAATCCCCAAACCATTGGCTTTGCAAAATCCTCCAGAGCTGAAGTATTTGACCCACAGCTGAGGACACCTGAAGCTCTTTGCACCCAAAAGGCTTGTGCCCATGCCAGCAGGGTAAGGTGTTAATTTTGCAGGAGCAAGGAGGTTTGGTTTCTGTACCTGGTTAGTTCTGTTACAGCCTATTTGTTACTGCTGCTCCCATCACCTACCAAATCCATTTACACCATCTGAGATTACTAAATCTGAACTTGGTTTTGCACCCAAATGAAAAAAGCTTTTTCCAAATAATGCTTTAAACACAACAGCACATGTCCCATCATGGTTCTGCAACACATGAAACTCAAGCAGAACAGATACCATGAAGAAGCAAGCTGGTTACTTAAGGGCAGGTTTTTTTCTAAAGAAAATCATAACAGAATGAGCCGCAGCAGCATCCTTCAGCATCCTGCCCGCAGGAGTGGGCCAGGTTGGGTGCTTTGGGGAAAGCTTCAACAGCACTGTAAGACACAGAGCTGAACTGCTCTAGCCAGGACAGAACCTTCCTGGTCCAGCACGGCAAGCTGCAGCACGAGGATCCTTTTTATTTCAATAAAAACATGCAATGACAATACCAGCAATATATCTAACTCTCCATACACACACACCCTGCTCTTATTCAGCAGTTTCTCTCAAGGCTACACTGAAACAATCCTAGCCTTTTTACCTTTTTTTCCTTACTTAATTTTGTTAAATTCTGCTGTCAAAAATAGTAAATAGGAAGCAAATAGATCACACCAATTCCACTCATTATTTCCATTGATTTTAAGTCTGGACAGGGCTATTATGATCATGTTACAAATTGTCTGTTTATAGAAAGAAAAGTTTAAAAAACGGTAAGTTATCTGTTCTTGCCCCAAACTGATGGGCAGCATTATAACCAGCTGTTATCCTTCACTCCCGAGGTGGCTGCAGTTAGTGGCAGAACAAATGATCCCTTTGTGCAGTTTTGCATAAATGTTTGTCAAGTGTGTTGGGCTTCTCTCCAGTGTTGGCTATTAAGGAACAGAAGTAAAATTCCCTAGAGCAGAAGTGCGTGTGGGGAGTTATCCACTTAGGCTAAAATCCTCGTCAATATATTTTTGTCTCATGAGAGTCCGCATGCAAACAGGAGAATAAAGTCAGTGATAACCATGCAAAGGGTGGTTGCAGAAGAATAGGCAGGTGCAGGGAGCACTTCAATTCTGTGGTGGCACTAACCTTCTCTAGCTGGCCAAAAATGCTGGAGCCAGCATTAAAAAAAAACCCTCAAAAGCTTTTGAGCATCAGCCTTGCAGCCAAGCACACCCAGCACACTTCGATTTTGATGTACAGTTTGAAACAAATCAATAGCAGTATAATAATACTCAGCACGCTGTGTAATTTTTATATCATTAGTTTTCATTTTCCGCTCCCCATGCATCAAAAACTTACAACGGGCTCGTAAAGTTTATTTAGTATTCCATGAATTCCTAATCAGTTTCATTTCATAATGATTCAGAGCGGCCATTGCCAGGGCCCCGGTGTCAAAAAATCGATAAAACCAACACACTTTTCCTGATGGCGGCTGCAAAAGGATCTATTGTAGGGGAATTATGATTTATGTCTGGGCTGCACCACGAGCAGCGGCAAGCGACAGCCTGGCTCAAGAGCTGAGATGTTCGCCAATAATGATTTATATGCATGCCTCTCCCCTCCCCCAGCTCTTCTTGCCCCCCTCCCGTGCACCACCACAGGGCCCCATATGCTGTGTCGCAGCAGCTTTGGCTCTCATGTGCCTCGCTGCAGCTGGGTGCTGCAGACACAAATCCGAGTGCGAGGCAATCCTCGGGCCCACAGCTCACCGTAGCCAATGCTGTCCCCGCAGCCTTCCGCAGAAGGACAGAACGCCACGGCACTGCCCCAGTAACAGCCCCCCGCTCCCCTTGTCCCCAGGCTCTCGTGACAATCTATTCAGCTCTGGTTCCAGATGAGCACAGCACAGGGATGGTTCGATTTTCAGCTATGTGCAGAAGGTGCCTATTTATCTTGGGGCACCCATTCTGTCAAGCTTGCCCTGGGTAGGGAGGGTAGCATGCAAGCAGCTCCAGGAGAGAGCCTGTGTGTCGCCGAGCGTATGCAGACTTGGGCCAGAAGAGGGTAAAATGAAGGCTGTGCAGGGAGATAAGGACAGGTGGCATTGAGGTACTCTAAAAGAATTAAAGACTTAAAGAAAAACCCTTTTCCAAAGGTTAAGAACCCAAAATCCAAGGGATGCGGTTACCCTCTGTCATGTGCGCGATGTCGTTAAAATACAGATATTCTGGGTTAGGAGGGTGGAGGATGGTTATAACTGCTAATCTGGAAGTTGCTCATATACCATAAGGAAGCAGTAATGTGCAGAGATAGCCCTGGGTTCTGCTTCATTTAATATGTTAATCAGGTTGGTGGTTCTCCGCCAGGGAAACGGAAGGCCAGAAAAGAGTATGTGAAAACAGAAAGAGCAGGTACAGCTTGTTGTTGAAGTCCTGTTTAAATGATGCTGTTCATCCTTTCTGTAAACATCTAAATGAATTTATTGAGATGCCTTTACTACTCTTCTCATTTCAATAGAGAATTGTCAGCAGCAGCCCTGCTCCATCAGGAGAGGAGCCCTGCTCCCTCCCAGCTTCACTCCCCTCACACTGCTCCAGAAGGAGAGGGAGCTGTTGTTGCTCTTCTAAGCACAGTCCTTCAGCTTCAAAGCCACATCCACCTTTCCATCCTAATTTTATCACATTTATTAAGATGTACAGCATCATGTATGATTAACAACTCACTTTCACCTTTTCTGAGCTCTAGCAGAAGCTGCAAGAAGGAAGATGTGTTTTGAGTCACCACGAACCAACACGGAGCACCAGAAGCTCACAGCACATCCTGCTCAATTATGCCAGTTGATAAAGTAAATTAGTCGTTTTTTTCCTATAGCAGAAATAGCCTGCTTTATTACATACGTTAGGCAAGAGAGGGAGGAAAAGGGGGAGAAATATTAAGAAAATAATCTCCCTTTTAGTTGAGTTGCTGACCAGAAATAAGCAGGTTCATGTCCAGAGCATAGTTGCTCTTTGCCCTGAGCAGCAGACAATGCAATCACTCATACTTTTAAGCCTCTAGTCATCACATAAGAAGTGCTCAACTTTGGGGGCTGGTTGGGGGAAGAGGTGCATGTAACCTTCTACGAAGATGGTTCATGCAAAGCATCACCTTCCTTCCCTCCATCTGACAAGCTGGAATATTGCCTGGAAAGTACGCAAAAAAATTCTGCACAGAGCAAGACAGCCACACACAGACACAAGCAGCTATCATGCCTGCTCAACTGTTTTACAGCAGTCATACTTGGAGAAAAAAGGGTGGGATATTTCCCCCCCTAGTTTTGCACACACAGAATCGCCTGCAGGCAGCAGAAGCTTGTGAGCAACCTGTCCATCCCCCGAATGCCAGGCTCACTCCCTGCCCATACTCCTGGGCTGTTTGTCCTCTGTTCCTTGCAGTGGGAAAGCCGATTATCCAGGTACAAACAGTCCTTAAAACTTGGCTCCTTACCACTAACTTTTGATATAAAGCAACCTGTCCATCCCCCGAATGCCAGGCTCACTCCCTGCCCATACTCCTGGGCTGTTTGTCCTCTGTTCCTTGCAGTGGGAAAGCCGATTATCCAGGTACAGTCCTTAAAATTTGGCTCCTTACCACTTCTTGATATAAATACTGTTTCACCTCCCTGATGTTTAACAGGAACGCTAAAACATCTCACCTAAGTAACACCCGACTAATACTATGACTATATGCTCCGTGATTGGCATATTTTCCCTTTTTAACTCAGCAAAAGGACCAAGACATAACAGCACTGTATTAATGTCAGCATGAATTTGCCTGTATCCATGGTAAAAATGGTATTTCGGACACTCTTTACAGTTATAACAGGCCAAATTCCTGCCTGGTGCATCAAAACAGAAGTCAAGTTCAATTGGAGCTACGGTATTAATTTGACAGACTGGGGGAAACAGACATAAGCCACACACTCAGCCCTGTGCTTCCTGCGAAAATCTGTGAAAGTTAAAGGAATTAACAAATTGATGTTTTAAAGTGAGTGTGTAAATATTAGAAATTGTGCCTTCTGGTTTTTCACCATCCTATATTTAAATGGATCAAGTTCGTAAGATTTTTCTCTGTTAAAATACAGACCTGAAATGTTCTTTTAAAAATAAAGCTGAGATTCACACCTAGCTTGCTCATCACCTAGCTCTAGATCTTAGAGTTAAACATTGCTTGGTCTTTCTATAAATACATGTAGTTAGAAGGTTGAAAATTAAGTATTCAGCACTCGCTCTTCAGCAAGTCTCTAGTAAACAAAAGGGAAGTTTAAGTTGGAATTATGCCACTTGGTTAATAACAAGCAGTTATGATGAGATGATTCAATAGCTTGGGTGAAATGAAGGTCCCAGTGACAGTATTTCATCCATTTATTTACATATCTGTGTTCACACACACACATTCACATTGTTTGCTGATTATCTCAGAGAAGCAAAGGTTGAGATCCAAGCTTCTCTTGGTCTCCCTTCTCCAGTATAAACATGGTCTTCATAAATTAAGAGTACATCAGCTAGGAAAGCACTCTGAGACACCCCAAGGGTGCTGGTGTTCTTATTTGGGGAGGAATTCTATGAAAAGCATCACTGGAACACAGCAAGAAATCATTATACATTTGTAGTACTTTCCTTAGTCTTTGACAGAAGAGTTGACAGACATTTGCTACCAGCATGAAGCTGAGTCTAACAGAAGTAATTAGCCACCAGCTTTTAAAATTTATATTCTCTTTTTCAAGTGAGACAACTGATTTATTTATTTTTAAATTAGGCTGATGAATCATGGTGCTTTAGGGGAACTTAAGTGACATAGGAGGTTTTGTACAGCCATTCAAACCAAGAGCAAGTTTCACTACATTTTCTCTCCAGCTGAATTCTGATTACACAAATGACATCCAAAGGGGAGATCCGGTGCAAAGTTTCGAGGTGAGAAGTAGCAAGGTGTAGCCTGCATTAAGAAGGGGGGAAAGGTAGTTCAGTGGAGAAAGATGCATGAAATGGTGAAAGGAGTGAGGATTAGACTCTTGCATTTCATGACCAGAGCTGCTTTGCAGCTACGTGCTCCTCCTGTTCCATCCACGGCTCACTCATGCCTGCCTCCGAGATGTTGAGCAGTGACTTGCTCAGCAAGGAGCCCTACAAAAGGCACAGGTTCTTAACAACCGGTTGTGACTCCCCATGAGTGAAGGTAGAAGAACTGGGCCAGCAGACAGCACACACCTGCACGTAAATAACTTTTGCAAAAGAAAGTATAGTCCTACTTTTATCACTTTTAAATTTAGCCCAGGAATTACTGGATAGAGTCATTAAGACCTGCAATCTTATTTACAAGACATTTTTTTAGAGAGACAAAGAGACCTGCATGGACAACATAATTACATTTTGGTTAGCATAAGTTAGCCATTTCAGTACAGCCACATTAAAAAGAAAATAGGGTTTTCTTCCCCTCAAAAAAGTAGACGCTGCTTGGAACTGCACTTTTATTATGGGGGGGACGGGACCAGCTACAATATTGAGATTTAAGGGGAAAAAATAATCATGGGTTTATGTTCACAGGCTCCTGTGAATATTTTCAGCATATTTCATCATATCATTGCACGGTGGGCTCTGTTCATGCTGCCAGAATGGATGTTCCATCATTTCTATAGTGGGCCCGTGTGACATTCATTAAGTGCAGCTACAAAGGGAGAGGGTTAAACAGCGCGGCCTCTTTTCTCTGATTTGGTCATACATCAGCAAGCGCTCCAGGTTAAATGCCCAGAATACCGCAGCAGATGGATAGGGAGAAGGAGAGCGGCAGATACTTCACCCCACACTACTTAACCCAGGGAAATGAGTCTCGGAGTCGGTGTCATGGTAAAATATGGAAGCTCACTCAGATAATGTGCAGTTGAAAATTTTTTTCCCAAGCCTTTACAACTGACTACACGTTAAGATACCACATACCCCCTTCTGCAAACTGCCAGCTCACTCCAGCAATAGTAGCTATTTTTGTGTGCAATTTATCTTTATTGACTATCAAATAAGAACTTTAACCCATAGCACAATCAGTGATACAAGCCCAAAACATTTCTTCACCTCTAATTTCACCCCAAGAGAAACTGTCCACTGGGAAGTTTATTTTCCTTACGCAAAAGCCCTTATGAAATAGTTAAAGTGGACACTTACTACTTTAAAGATACCACACTGATGTGCTGTATCAGTGTCTGGAAGAACAGGTCACACACTCACCTCTGTTTCAGGAGTGCTCCGGGACCTCCAGGCCTCCCAGTGCCAGGTGCTGCACAGAGTGGGGTACCTGCCCTGTCCCCCCAGAAGCTGCACATCTCATCTGAGATTCCTCTGCACTACTGCCTCATATTCCTGACCACCATACTTTCAGGTGTCGATTTTTATTTCAAAGGCTGTTTTTAATTCTCAGTCATTTGACAGCTAAAGGTAATGCACATTTTCGATTGCGCAGTGTTCCAGTATTCTGGATTAGCCTGGCTCCACAACTGTGTTTCTAAGTGGTTCTATAAGAACCCAATGCCAGCATCTTTTGGAAAATGCACTATTTAAAGTCCTACCACCAGAATGCTACCATTGTGGCATTTTTGCTATACATTTGCAAGGCAGGCAGGCAAGCAACAGAAAGATGATATTCCTCCAGTTTAGGGTCCCAAAGAAAGAGCTCACTCAAAACACATGCTCACCTGATATTAAGCACATACACTTACACACCTGAGAATCAACAGCAAATAAGCTGCTCACAAGACTATCACCAAGTAAGTGGACACGTGCTTACTGAAGAGCGCCTTATTTCAGAGATTATGAGACTAAGAAACAGATCAGAGCTGTGTCCTCATGCAGCTTAATGACAGCTAAAGAACTGGTATGATACGTACACCATACAGAGTCAGCTCCTGCACACAGAGGTCCCTTCTGTGTTTTATTCAGTAATGACTGAAGTGGTTTCATTCTTCCATAAAGCTAAGTCGAAAGTTTTACTATCCTAGTTCGCATATAGAAAGGAGGAGTAGGGTAAGGGTGAAGACACATTGCTAAGACAGCAAGAACAAAGCATTTGGTACTGTCTGCTTTAGTTTATTCTACTCCCACCCCATGCCCCAAGCAAAAAGTAAAAACCAGAATCCAGCTAATCAAGGCAAATGAAGACACAGTTAACACATATAAGTATTTGGTATGTGAGCATACAGGCACATATGATCATAAGGCTATACCAATAATTTACATTCTAACATGGAGAAATAACTATTGAGTTGTAACCATAGTCTCTCTTTTCCCTTAATAATCATAATGGAAAATCCAGAGCCCTGCAACATCTATTGTGTTTTTTAATATCTCAGAAATAATTGCTAATCAAAGCTTCATGTGGTGGGGCCAGTAGGAAGTGGATACATGTCCTCAACACAAAATTTTCATGTGAGCTGAAGGAGTGGAAAGATGCAGGGACACCTAATTTCCACCTTGCGATCCAACTCCATCTGATGAAAAAGATTGCCCAGCAGTCAAAAATCAAAGTCACACTGTCCTGGTGAGAGCCGGAACGGTGACAGGTCCTAGCATGCCGGGAGAGCAGGCATGCAAGCAAGTGAAAATTTGGTCTCCACTAGGTGTGGAAAGTCAATGTTATTTGTTTTTAAAGTTATTTTAGCAAACATGCAGTTTTTGTTCTCTTATCAAGACTGATTCAATACACAGGGGTTCTACTATCTTATTAACCTTACCGAGTCTTTTCCATTATATTTTTTAAAAAATTACTGTTCATTAGTGCCACCTCCATCACAAGAAATTCAGTTGGTTTTCCCGAATCTGTGGTGGTTACAGCAGTTCATGATTTATTCCGTTCTGGCAGATGAAAGAAATTTACACAGAAAGAAAATAGTTTAGTGGAAACTCCTTATCACCAAAATATTTAACATCTAAAAGAATTTTTAAAGCCGAGTAATGCAATACACAATTAACAGCTTGCCTTGCTAATTAGGTAACTCCTTGCTAATGAGCAATAAGCTGAGCAGCAGTCACATAATATGAACACAAGGTCTTCCCAGGCAGTTTGCTACTTTTGTCAAAACAACTAATAACACTTTTCCTTCCCAACCAGCTTTTTTCCCCTGAAGAAAACACCACTCGGGAAGTGCTGAACACAACATTAACAGAGAAAGGCTGTTGTGTTCCCTGCCCTATGTCTTGCTTAGTGGCATCCCAGGAATGCTGGGTAGCATGACTTCTCAGCCCCAGGGTAGCTCCCAAATCCAAGTAAGCCTTGTAGACCATACAGATCTCACTCACGTACCTAGCCTCACTGGCACAAGTCTGCCTGCAGACACAGGGACCAGTGTTATAACAAAATTCAGACACAGGCACCTTTGTAATCCAGTCCTTTGCTCTTCCTGCAAGGGCATCTCCCAGCCGGATTTTCTACCAAGGGGAAGATTTAAGCCATATGTTTAAGTGTCATCATGTACTTGCTGGACAATGCACCAGATGACTACAGGACTGGCAAACCTGTGTAATAGGAAGGGTGACACTTGGAGAAGAGAAAGTTCAAGCACACACAGACCACATCTTCTGGTCGCTCCCATGTTGGGGTTCAGTCTTAGAAGCTGCTTCCTTGCTCCTGATCCATCTCCCCAGCAGACAGACAGGGGCATGCCCAGAAATCCTCTCCCACCTCCAGTCAATCCTTGGCGATTATTACTAGTTAATTATACTGCAACAACACAGAAGCTCCAATGCAAAGAGGCACTCCAGGGAAAAAAGAAAGACATATGTGTCTCTCCCCCAAACTGAGAATGCCAATAGAAAGACTAGAAGACTCCAAAGATCAAGCTTTTCCATGCTCTTGTCCAAGAGCCTCTCTACCTTCCAGAAAGATTTCTTCACTTCTCACACCCAGTCTCCGTATCACAACAATTTCAACCTTCCTACTGTCCAGCCCACTGTCATGTTTGAGTGAACCATTAATACATCTAGCATGAACTACAGCTGCTCTGCTTAGAGGAGCAGTTTCAGAGAACAGGAACAATTCTCATCAGTGCTTAAAAGCATCTTACACTCGAACAGCTGATTTCAGGTCAATATTCAGTCTCTTGGAAATAATTGTGTTGAAAAAAGAGACATTTGATGGTGACAGTTGGTTGCTTCTTAACAAAACAGATTTGGAAGATTCAGATAAGCTTAATTCAAGCCTGCTCTTTAAAATAAAGAAACAAAATAGATATATGCAAGCCTGAATAGTACGGGTGCAAGGGAAAAGCAGCCAAAGACGACTACTCAAGCTACAAGAAGATTCCTTGCTGCCACTGACAGCTGCAATTTTAACAAGCTTTGTAGCATTTAACTCTCATACATATATTTTTCTGCCAAGGTTGTAAATCTGATATTGCTATTTAAGCTGGAGATAATTCCAGGACTGAAGTGATCTTGAAAAAAAACATGCTTTAAGATAGAAATGCTGGCACAACTTCTCTTTGTGAAAGGTGTTGCTAACAATAAAATTAAAGTGAGCAAGGGCTGGAGCCGGACCATTTGTGCCTTCTATTGCCAATACCATGTTTGTGTCAAGGTAACTTATTTCTGTGGAGTACCCAATACAGAATCAATAAAATCAGCCTTCAGTGGTGTTGAACTTTGCATTGTGTAACAACAATAACTCCAATTGAATTTTAATTCTTTTAATTATAATGGCACTCAGAGGCCACATCACAAGAGGATTTTGTTCATCAAGGAAAAGGAAGCCACAACAGCAGCTGGCAAAAGATGTCAACATTAGATATTTGCACAAGTGTATAGAAGTATTCTGGGCTTTATCTTTGACAGAGTAGCCAAAACCCAACTGTCTCTCAGATAAAGGCAAGGCTGCACTTTCTTTTCCAGGGGTTCTTTACAAATAATAGCTGTTTTCTATAAAGACAAAAGATAAACCCTTAAACTCCATTTATACCATCCTTAAAAAAAAGAAAAGGGAGGGAAGGAAAGGAAAGGTTAGGGGATTAAACTTTGCAGATGCTCTGCACAGCCTGGCTAAAACTCTGGGAAGACCATCTCAACCTTTGATCCCTTTGGGGAAAGAAGCAGTTATTTGAGCAGGCTTTTTTGGAACACATGCTGTGGACATCTGTGTCAGCAGACCCTAATCAAGGCAGACCCATAGCGCTGAACCAATTTGTGTTCCAGGATTCAGACAAGAATATGAAATTCCTGATGGGATAACTAGCTACCTGTAGGGGCATGGATGAGTTTCCTGGATAGATTGTGACAGTGAATGAGTGACAGTTTAATCCAGGTTTTTTCCATGTCTTTTTTAGGGTTTTTTTCTTCCTTAAATCTAGGAGTCTTTTAAAGAGATAGATGTTCAGAGCATTACCCAGAAGTTTGCTAGCTTCAGGAGGAAAATGACTATTTAGTTCTTCGTAGTTCCGTCTCCATCTCCCCCCGTTCCCAATCTGAAGTAACAAGAGTCAAAAGAAATTCTTCGAAAGTTTCACAGGATTTTGCATCCAAGGAGGATTGATGCAGAGAACCCTATAATTTAGTTTGCACATAATCCAAACTAGAGATTTGAGGAGGGGGAAAGCCTCCACACACTCCTCCCCTTGCACTTCTTGAAGCCCTCAGGGTCTTCCAAAATCTGGTAACTGAAGCAAAGCTGGAAATGAGTTTGCCATTCATTGTCTCTGGTGCTGTAGACCTCTAGCATGATTCCAAGTTCTCAGAAATCCCAGATTACAAGATACAGCAAGGCTTTAGGGCCTGAGCAAGGCACTCAACCTTTTACAGGGGCACAAATTATGAGCAGAAACATCAAAGTAAATGGGCAAAGCAACTAATCCATACACCAACCAGCTGGTTTCAAGTATGGCTCATCTTGACTAGTGCAAGCTATCTCACCCTAACCTAATGGCTTCACCTGCCCCCAGCCCAGATTTGTTCTTATTTCAGCACACATGACCAAAATCCCCAGCAGGAGCAAAGCCTATGCTCCAGCCTCTAGAACAGGATTTGCAGCTCATTTCAGCATTTGACAGTCACAAGAACCGGAATGTCTTTTCCTCTGTCTTTGCCCCTTTAGTTGAGCATTTTGTGAAACTCTCACCGAGAACCTTTCTCTCTTGCCCTAATCCATTTAAAATTGTCTGGAGTAGTCAACAGTGCAAAATTCACCAACCCCGAGACAGGCATAAGTAGTAGCCAAACATACAAGCACAAAGCAACTCAGGCTGGTTGGGACACAGCAGAATAATGAGGAGGCCTGATGGCAGACAAAGCAGGAACAGCTCCTCTGCATTCACTGCAAGCCACTGTCAGTACTGGTCTGACAGTGCCAAATCCAGACTCGAACTAGAAGGTGAACACGGAAAGTGTCAATAACTCAGCAGAAGCCCCATGGACTGCCCCCACTCAGCCTCTCACTGCAATGAGATCTTTCCCATTGGGCTACAGAATGGTTTAATAAATAATTTATCTAAGAGTGGAACCCCATTAACAAAACCTTTGCACACATCTACAGAATGGTTTAATAAATAATTTATCTGAGAGCGGAGCCCCATTAACAAACCATATTATACCTTTGCACACACGAGTGGTCCAACACAAGGTCAGAAACAGGAAAGCAAAGCATAGGGGGGGACAAAAAGAAAAGTTAAAAAAGCCCCACAGATGACCACAGCACATCCTCAGTTTTCCCAGGTTTGCCCCTTTTTCTCCAAATTACCCAGACAGCAAGAAATGGGACAGGGAAGTCCAGCTGTTTCAATAGCACAGACTTAACATGGGTCTTTGGTGTGAGGATAAATTTTGCCCTGAATTAACAAGAGCAATAGTAACTGGAGTCTTTGAGAGGCACTGTCAATATTTGCTCCACTTGTCATTGACAGAAAGCACAAATCCTGTAGCCTGAGTTTCGGTGCATTTCAAACACGCTCATCTAGAAGCACCGAAGCAGGCTCTGCTCAGGGTGCTAACGCGATTAGCGCCCATGAGAGACCTGCCTAGGTAGTAACCCTGGGTGGTTACTGGTGGGGTCCCTGGGTGGGACGAGCTGGGTGAGCAGTAGAGAAGGGAGGGAAGGGGAAGAAAATTCCACTGCTATCACGTAAAGCGTCATGACTAAAGAGACACCAGGTAGTAGAAGCATCTATTCTATGTTAGAAGTAAATGCTTCATAAGGACAGGTATTCTCCTGAGAGCATCTCTCCGATATGAGAAACATTTAGCATCTTGCCAGTTACAGTGTTACATGAACCTTCATAAATTAACCTAAACCCTTGTAGACTATTTTTTACTTCCTCTCCACTCCTGCCTGAGACATTGGCACTGACAAGACATTCCCAGGATCCATGCTTCTAAAACCAGTCTTAACATGGTAATGATATTATCTGTGAGCTGTGTTTATCAGAGTATGCCACTGGATTTTGAAAGTCTTCTCCCAGTTACTTTCTCTCCTGGTTGGACATTGGGCACAGACAGCAGTATTTCCTCAACATGCTACTAAATTTCTCCCCCCATCCCCCCTTTATCAGGAAATAACTCTGTTGAAAACTTTCCTAGCAGGATGTAATACCAGAGGTGTGACTTAAGGTTGCCAAGTTCATGAACAGGCGGCAGCCTACTTCTCTTGCAGGGAAATTACTTCTCTGATTTACTAAGTTCACACAGCAAATTTTATCAACTATGCCCATGTTAGAAGTCCAATATGGGTCACCATTTCAATTGCTCTCCTCAGTCACTGAGCCACACACATGTCTTTGCTGTAGGGTGGGAGAAAAAAGAACCAGGCAACTCGCCACCCTACCACAAAGATGATGATTTGAAAGGAGAACAAGCACAAGACTTCGCAAGAAGCAGCTTAATCATCTGTTGTTCTCCAGCCTGGTGGTGGTGGCCTTTCTGTGCACATTAGCGAGGTACCATGAAAGGAAGCTGGAGTATGCAGTGCTAGGTGTCTGCATCTTCACATATGTACTCTCTTGCTCCACTGTCACTTGGTTTCTCTCCCACCTACAAATTCACATCTGCGTAACTTCAGCACTTTCAAGGCGACCTGTCTGGCTCCAGAGAGCCATCAGGTTCCTTTGGTCCCTAAAGCCAGTGTTTAATATAGCCTGGAGCCATTCTAGAAAAAACACACACAGCCCTCAGGACAGCTGGTATTGGAGCCACAGTGGGGACCAAGCTCCAGCTGTGTCCAGGAGAGTGTCCCAGACAGCTCAAGATGTGCAAGTAGGTCTGTGATGCAGTCAAATGACTGCAGCTCACATGGACCACCTGAGCTCACCTGAGTACCAGTGATGGTTAGAGGCATTTTCCAGCTGCAGGCATTTCTACCTTCTGCAGTCCTGCTGATTTCCATCACACATCCCCTCACACTGACACCTAGAACAAAGCTGAACAACTGCATGCTCCTCTGCTATTATTGTATTTAACATACTGCACTATTGCAGGAAGCTATCCCAGCCAGACAAGGAATTTGCAGTCTGGGGACCATCCATCCACAGAAACACCACTTGAACCCCAGATGAGAAGTCCCATTGTGTTAGAGCAATCCAGCTGCACCTATTTCAAACAGCAATGAGCTTGCTGTCTGCTCTCTTACATTACTTCTTCCTGAATCCTTCTGCTCCACTCTACATCAAGGGGGGGGAAAAAAAAAATCATTTCTTTCCTCCAGAGCTAATTCCCATATACTGCAATGAGAGAAATGCAATGTTCTGAGCAATAAAAGCTGGAAAGTGGAATTATTTTCTGCACCATTCAGACAGAAATGAAGCCTAGCCTCAATTCTGCCACCCACCTGGAGCCTTGGTATGATCCTATAGATCTTTGGATCAATACTGCATCATAGCTACAAAACTAGAAGGGGGAAAAAGAAGAGGCAGAAAATCAAGGAGTGTAAATTTTAACTAAATTAGTTCTGTAAGGGTTCCCCCCTTCACTGCCACTTTTTGGAAAAAGGTACAGCAGTCAGCTGGGGGACAGAGGAGTGCAGACAGAGCATTTTCCTTCCTTTAAAAATAGCTGGTGTTTGTTCTGAAGGCCGTTATCCCTCACCCAAAATAAACATACAAGACTATGTTGCATGTTTTCTGTTTGACTGTGGAGAGGAGAGTGATACACCCTGTATTATTTCTTAACGATTCACTAAATTGCAGCATCTCCACAGGAGGAGTGGTTTGAACCGCCTCCCTGGTTGCTATCCACCCAGGCATTTTGTTACAGGCTACCAGATGAGTTTCTGCCCACACAGTAGAGAGATGAAGAACGACAGGGTTCTGTTTGTTTGCTTGTAATTTAGGGCTGCCTTACATCACAGCACATAGCTGAACACGACATCGGCAGGGGGAGTTGATGCTCAGGACTATTTTCCTGACTGCCCGATTCCCTGGCTCTCCAGAAACATCTCATTGGTGTCTGAAGGACAGTTATTTCATGGACTCCAGTACACAGGCTCCAGAGAAGCACTGCTCAGAAACCACCTGAGTGATAAAGGGGAATAAAATTGTCCCCCACATATTTATTTTGAACTCTCAGGGGCTTCTCACCTGGGAAGTTCACCTTGTTTCTCTTCTCCAGAGAAGACTCTGGCCCCTAACCTCAAGGAGGCCCAGAGACAGAGATCACTCTGCTGCAGAGGGCTGCCAGCCCCCACACCCCCAGGCATGTCCCCAGAAGCCAGAGAAGGAGAAACAAAACATCAGAGCCCTACAAGCCCCTCAGTAGCTGCTTTCTACCAAGCAGAAGTACAAGAAGCCAAACACAGACATACAGCAAGTCTGCTATGCATGCCAGGGACGCCACACTGCTATAGCAATACCCACCACCTCCACATCCCAGCCCCAGAGAAGAGAGCAGCAACACCTTACCTTCCCCTCCAGATGAACCGCACGCATGGGCCTCACACCAAAGTCTCAGAGCCAAAGCAGCAGCTCTACATGTGCTTTCCAAGGCACGCACCAAGCAGGTAATGCCCCACCAGCCTGCAGCAGCCTCACACAGGCACCACTCACCCTGCTGGAAAAGGGAAACTAGACCCCCAGCTCCTCACTTATTTCCCCAGGGTCTGGCTAACCACCCACAGCTGCAGGCCCCCGTGATGGCAAGGGCAGGCAGGTTTGCTGCGGGGGAGCAGCCCGGCCTCCCTGCCCGCCCACTCACCCACCCAGCACCTGCTGCCCTGCTCAGCCACTGGCCTCTCATTAAAGGCCCATCTTCAGGGTTTGGGCTGATGCATCAAAGGATAACTTGCTACTGGCCGTGCAGACATTGTCTCCTAGCTCATATCTGAGACCAGCATGGTAAGCAGTGCTGGTATTTATTACCTTCCCAATCACTGATGTCCTTCTACAGGAGTGCAATTCTTCAGTGCAGGGTTGCTTCCCTCTTCTTTTTGTTTAATCAGAAGTTTTACAAGATCTGATCCTCTCCTTATACCCTCAGCTCCTGAAGTCCCGTGAAATCAGCTGTCTTTTGCCTTTAAAAAAGAAGCCCTTAATCCTCCTACCTGACAGGAAAAGCCAAGATGAAGATCCCTAAGGTTCGCACTGCAGTTCAAAAGAGCCCACAAGATTTTTTTAGCTTTCAGTATTTCCTGAGTTATTTCATGACTGTGAATGCCCACAGTTAACAACAGTGTAACACTGAGCCCAAATCCTTAACTATTGTACCCACGACAGCTGCTGCACGTTCCACCTCTAATCAGCCCTGATCCCACAGTGAGAGCCATGCAGACAGACCACTGTCTTAAATGGGGCACAGAAGTTCATTCTCCTGGATTAGGTCCCTAATCAAGGGCAATATTTATAACCCTAGGTTTATTTCTGTGGTGTCCCCAAACACTTTAGCTAATAGAGATGAACCTTCCAGTACCAGTTTATCTTTTCTCCTTTATGCCAATATTTAATGCCTTCTTTCATCCACTTCAGTAATGAATCATCTGTTTTTGTATGATTAGGGTTATGAACAGCTCAGTACTTGTAGAGTGGAACATTAGGCCAGGCATATAGATGCCCACAGGACAGAGATAAGGATTCATGAAAGAGGACACTGGGCTGATTCGAGAGAAATGCATTTAAAAATGCATTAGTGAAGAGTAACAGAATGAAAATACTTGATGAATATTAAATATTAAAAGTGTGTGCATATATATATATTCACAAAATGAAAGGCACTGGTTTTAATGTCCAACCAATCTTTAATTTGCATCACTGATGGGATTTATCTGAATTTGGGGCATGAGTCTGCAAGGTGCTTAGCCTGCTGGCCCAGGTCTAGAAAAGCTTTGAAGCACTGCTTTCATAGTGGGTTTATTCATGAGAGGGTACAGGATACACTGAGCTGTTTGGTGGGGACAGTCTGCCACGACCCGTGTCTCCCAGCACTGAACACTTCAGGTGAAGACAAAGACTGTAATACTGTAGCAGTCAGTGTTTTACAGTGTTTTACAACATAAAGAACATTGACACTTTACCCATGGTCTCCCCGACTATAGATGTAAAAGAGAAAGCAATGCTTTCAGAGACTCTGGGGAGGCTTATGACTGCAAGTGACCAACAACCAGGACTTTGCAGTATGAGTCCAAGGTCCTCAGTGACACATGATTAGATAAATCCTCATAAGTTCCCATCTCTATAAGATACATAAAATATAACTTGCAAAAAAAAAAAAGTTCTCTAATGAAACACTGCATAGAAAAGCCAGAAACCAACAAAACTCCTTAAAAAATCAGTCACGTCTCATTGAAATAATCCTGAAACACTCAAATTAAGGACAAGGGTTTTTTATACTGCTACACACATGAGCATACATGGAGGTGGATAAAGCTCCTTCTCTAAGATTACAACAATTTTACAGGAAAGTTCAAAAAATCTATAAAAAAGTTACTACATCTCATTAAATCTTGCAGCATTTTTTCAGAAGAGTTTGCAAAGCCTTTGAGAGGTTTCAGCATTACTACGTAAAAGGACAGAGTACTCTCCCCTGTTACTAAAATGACCCAAAAGTAGGAGGAGGTTAAGTACTGCAAGGACCCAGCCCTGAGTGCACATCAGTCAAAATAAAAAAATGAACAATTACATGTGCTTTAATTTCTGTGTTCTGAGGTCTCCATTTCTCTGCAGGAGAGCATTTAAGCACACACTAAGATCCCATGAAGTCCTAACAGAATGGGCACATAACAGAGTGATGCGATAGAGCGACCACAGTTCTGCATGGTTTTTTGGATGACCAACTTCCTGTTGGAATGAGTATTTTAAAGCTGGGAAGAATTGATAACATCATAAAATTTACAAATGTTTCAGGCAACTTGGACTCTTGGACCTTTTTAAAAAGATGTAAAAAACCACATGTTGAGTCACAGATGTTTTGTTATGGACTGCTCTATTTTCGCCCTTCGGACTGCCATCTAAACACGGCAGTGCAAGCTGTACATTTACTTCTCAGACCTCTTGGTAAACTGAACCTTAATTTCCTGGCTGTAGTTCAGAACGACTGCAGACATAAGTACGCTGCGATGCACTGCACGCACCCCACGGCCATCCTTCGCAGAGACCACCGGCACTTTTCAGTATGGGAAGGCTGTAACAAACCCCTTTCGTGGCTACGCCAGAAACCTGGCAGAGTGAGGAAAAACCTGTCGTCATTGACCACGCACCTCTGAGATGTTACTTCCTCACACCACAGCTGCCACGTGGCTGCACAAAGCTTCAGAGCAGCCACGGGGACCCGTCTGTACCTGGCACTTGTGTCACTGCTGGCAGCGTGAAACAAAATCCATGGGGAATCTCTTACCTGAGTCGCACATTGACTCATCACAACGCTCAATCAGGTTTTTGCTAAATAGCCCCACCAAAGAAACCCCAACGATCTCCAGTCAACAGATCCATCGCCAACTGCAATGCTTCCCCCACCCACAGACAAGACCGGCATGCTTGTTACCAAAAGCATATAAGGCTTCTGCAGGCGCAAAACATCTCACAAACACTTTTAATTAATTTTTCCAGCATGCAGGATGAGTAAACACACTATTGTTGATGCTGTCAGCTGTTTGATATAAGTCCCAGACCTCTTTCAGTTTCACTCAGAAATACTTTGACCTCTGTCAAAAATTCATTGACAATAAGGTCTCTCCAAGTAAATGTTTGCAGCAGCAACAAAAGAGGAGGTAATAGTATGCCTGCTATGCATACAAGAGGCATAATACTAGTTTAGATTGCTATGGTAATTTCTTCAGATACAGTATCAACCTTTGGCGACTTTTTAACTGCTGAATTACTGTAATAATTCTCACAAGAAATCCTGAAATCTAGGTTCCAGACATAAAAACTCCTTAGATATATTTTGTACCTAGCGAAAAGCTAAATCTTTATTTATATATTTATCACTACTGCACTCAAAGGAGAGGGTGGCCAGCAGTCTGTGAAATTATTGTTTGCTTCTAAATGTAGTTACCACAGCTGAGGACTTAATACTTGGCTAATGCCCGAGATCCTTATTAACATAAATATTGTAACAGTCAGGCGGGATGGAAGTCATACATGAGATAAGATCTTGTCTGTTTCTGGTGATATGATCTCAACATTAGTCAATTAAAACTGCTGGAGTGTTTCGTAATCATTGTCATATCAAATTACCACACTGAGGCATACGTTAAGTAGGAAAAGTTATTACATTACCGCATGGGGCGAAAGAAGGGCTAAAAGAATACTGCGGCGCTAGTAGTTTATGGAGACATAAAAATTATTGTGGACAGCGTTATAGTTATTCCGAGGACCACTATAATTGTATAATAATTCTGTTTACACTTGTCCATCCTATTTTTCTTATAGGAAGTTATATATGAAATTATTCTACAGGACTGTTCAAGGGACTAAGATATAAACCCTGGGAGATTGTTTTTCCTTACTCTCACCAATGGCACTTTACAATGTGCTCTTCTTTGCAGAGGCTGACTTTGGGTAGTCAATATAACATATTCCTATAAGACTGTCAGTAGGATTGGTAGGGTAATTTGCAGAGGTTTTGTGGATCTGCAAATTGAGAATCAGCCCTTGGAGGATTAAGGTTTCAAATTTAATTTTACGCTAATTCTAGGCATTTTTTGAAAAACGACAAGCTTGGCTTTACTACCTCATATACAACGTTATTTACTTCTCCTTGGGCTCTTTTTATTGTTTTGGGAGGATACCAAGCTAATGTAACACTGCCCTAACTGCTTAGCTGCATCGAGCGAGGCCATTTGCACGCGGCGTGTCTGACAATTAAGTGCTACACTGCAGAGTTCATCTGCAAATAAGCCGGCATTTGGTATTAAGAAGTGCCGAGGCCTGATTCTGCCCCTGTCCGTGCGGGTGAACGTCAGTAGCGGTTAACAGCACATACTATGCAAAAGGCATGCAGGTTCACATCGAATGAACCCCTCCACAAAGATCTGCCATTCCTGTCAATCAATTCCTTTTTATGACTCCTGGATTGTCCTCTTATGTCACCAGTATTAGTAGTTTATATTTTTGATTGGATGTATCTCCTAGAAAACCCGACTAATGTCAGGACCCTGCTGTGAGAAACACTGAGCAAACACAAAGTTAGAGAAAGTTCTTGCCCCAAAAATCTCCAGTCTGAAATCTCAATAATGTCAAGTCCTAAGACCATACACAGTACATATAATCTTATTTGCTGAAATAAATTGCAGGTTGTTCTTTTTTTTAAGAGGCAAAAAAAAAAAAAAATTGGAGAGCACTTGTAGAAATGAGTAAGGTTTCACCTAGTGATAAAGGTAGTTATGCTCCAGTAATGAGGAGAAAGGGAACTTGCTATCAAGAATTAATGAGATCACAAAGAACAGGCAGGGGAAGTGAACGTTTTTAAAATGTCCCTGCTGAACACCAGGAATAATAGAGTGAGAAAAAATGGAGTAGATCCCTGTGGTAAAAACTATTAGAGGCGGCGAATTATAAAACTATTAACCAGAATGTAACTCCCAATTAAAAGATGATTTAACACTGGAATCTGATGGATGAATTTTGATTAAATGGAGAACTATTAGGAGCCCTGGGAAATGGACTTCTCCTGCCAGTTCTAAAAGTTAAAAGGCAGTTTGATATAAAAATTTATAAATTAAGGTTAATTACTTTAAATAACATGGCTGGAAGCAATAAAAAGAAATTTATAATATTCTCTGGAGTTTTAGGAAAATAATATAGATATCCGCACCTCTCAATGGAAAATCGAATTAGCGTCCCCAAGTACAGGTCGACAAAGACAAAGGCAAAATAAACTGGCTGACAAGGGGCTGCATGGGAAGCTGAACGACTCATAGCCTTTGATCTGCCAGAAAACTCCTCGTCCGGTGCCACGGTGACTATCTTCTCGGGGGTTTTGTGCAAAGGAGCGGTGCTTCTTCATGTCAGCCTTTGAAACCCACAGTGAGCACTCTGCAAACCAAATGATGGATGCTGAAGATGTCCAAAGAGGCAGGCTGATCCTCCTGCCCTTGAAGAAAGGTTTGGCTCTACAAGCAGGTAGGCAAAAATTGGTATCAGGTAACCAAATCTGTGATAGCAATGGGAGGGGACACAGTAGCCCAAAGCAAGGTCAAACAGTGCTTCTCTTAAGGGCTCATCATTGTTACTTATAAACCTTTAAATATCGTAAGAAATTATTCAGCCTAGGCGAGGAACGGGCTGGTCCAGAGAGGTGTTGTGGGTTATTCAGAAATGTGGAGTTGGAGAGCGAGCACTGCCCAGCTCCCAGAGACCACAGGTGCCTGCTCCAGCCAGAGGGCTCTCAAATGCAGGACAGGGAAGCTCGGCTGGAGGTGGGTTACCTTACATTACACCAGTTCTTGTGGAATACATTTCAATGTAGAGAAAGAAGAGTGTTTGGGGGTAAGGCACTTGTTCAGCCTGAATTTCCTTTATCGTTTCAAGTGGATCCCACGGAGGAGGTGGGGATTGAGGGAGAAAAGCATGCGCCCATGTCACTCCACGTTAACTGCCTGGACTGGATCGTTCCCCAAGCAAATACAGCAGAAGGCAGCAGAAGAGGAGGCAGCTTCTCCTGTGACAGCCTCCTGGGGCTTTTATGCAGCCATTGCTGAAGAGGGTCACAGAGGAGGCAGAAAGCCTGGAAGGTTTCCACAGATCCCACAGGATTCCCAGGAAGCTGGAATTGTTCTAAGGAGACATTCTCCACTAATAGAAAGGTCCCCTTGCCCCCCTGCTCCCCTCTGACCTAGCTGCCAAGGGATTGCAGGCAGAAGAGAGCATTTGTCAAACAACCGCCACGGGTCAGGTCGCAACAGATTCTCCAGGTCTGCAGTGCCAGGATGCCGAGGAAGGGTCCCCACTCCTTTCCTGTGTATGCACCCTAGGTCCATGAATACTCCCATAGGAAGCGTGGAGCGTGCTGCAGATTGGTCCTGCCCCTGTTTCACTACCTACCAAACCCAAACGAAGGGGCAGATCTCTGCAGGCTGACCTCGAGAGTCTGAGCCAGACCCCAGACATTTTCTGTCTCTCCCCTCCATGAACGCCTGGCCCTGGGGAAGGCCGAGGTGGAGGAAGCAATCATGCATCCCACATTCTGCTGCTCATCCAACTGGATGTGTGCCCTCCTGATGCTCGTTGCTTGGAGGTTGGATCCTTTCTGTGCCATTTGAATGACTGTGTGGTTCTGTGCCCACCAAATTCTCCCTTCCCCAGCTTCTGTTCTCCTGCTGCCCAGTGTACATATGCGCGCCTATGTCTGTCCTTTTACATACAAACACACACTGTTTCAGCCTCCTCCTGTCACCTTCCTCCCTCGGTGTCCCCCCCAGGCGTGATTCTGTGCCTGCCCACTCTGATCTAAAGCCAGGATACCCCCACCAGCATACGGGGTAACCCATCCCGCTCTGTGAGAAACCACTCTGTTCCACACCATGATCAGAAAACCTCTCTGCTGAGTGAGCAATCTTTTTCTAGTTTTCAGTCCCTTTGAGTGTTGACCCTTGAAATTTCCGACTCCTCCCTACCCCCTTCCCCACATGCACTGCTTCAGAGTCACCCCATGCCCCCCCCATTCTTTGTCTTACAGGCTTCCCTGCCCCAGCCAGGGTAAGTGCAGTGCTGCTCCTTTAAGGCTCGGTGCCTGTAAGTGATTACTCTTGGCTATCACTTTTTCTATATCAGACATGTCATGGTGAAGAATCTTCAACCTTGACTCTTACAGCTGCCCTAATTATAGGACATATTTTTGGTGCTGTGTCTTTATTCCTTTCCGTGCTGGCACTCTGACCCCAGTGCTTCCTCCGTCGCGCTTGTGTTAACAAGGTTGTCCATTCTACAGTTTCCTCACTCTGATTTGTAACTCGAAATTACCATATCTGGCTTTCACTCACTGACAACCGTCACTTTAAATAGGCCTTTTAAAGTTAATACGATGTCCATTCTAAAGTGGAGTATTACTTTTCAGTGATGTTAAATGAGCAATTTAAGGAGCTATAGGCTTTTCTTATAAGAAAAATTAAATTTTATCTGCCACTTAATTTATGAATAGGGCTAACCCTAAACAAATCTGTCATAAGCTGCTGCCATCCCTAAAAAAAATAATAATACAAGAATAACTCTACTTAATGGTGGTAAAATACAGAAGAAATATACGAATTATTCATAAAAATATGTCTAGCTCACACTTTTTAGAGCCTCAGGTACATGCTGCAGCAGGAAAATACTCCCTTTTAGGTCTTGTCCAGTGGACCTAGTGGATCAGTGGCCAGTAGGGACAATATCAGTGACCGGGAAACGTTCTGTCAGTGCTATCATGCTATCAGTGGTGCCTCAGTAAGTAAAACAGTTCTTTACTTGCTAGTTCACACTGTCTCAGGGAAGGATATTTAGACTAACAGATATTTTTGCTGAGATGGATGGAGTTCAACTACTGCTGGAATCGGCTTTGTCCCATTCCTTCAACCCCACAGATGATCATTGAGGAGCCTGCCCAGCTTTCCTCCAAAAAAATCAAGGCTTCACAGCCTGCTGAAAAGGAAGGGGATAATGATGATCTTCATCCTCTGATGAAATCAGGGGAGCCGGAGCTGAGACATCTGGCCTGTGTCCACGGTTTATCACTCATGCCCTGCTGTGCCATGCTCTCTGACCAGGGTTTTCAGAGCAATGCATGGATGCCTGATCTCTTCTGAAAGCCTCCACCTTCCACCATTGCCTAAGTGAGGCTATAACTCTCCCCACGTCTCACCGGGTTGCGAGACCCAGTTCCCTCCTGTTTGGCAAATGATTTGAGAACAAACCTCCCTTCTTGCAGAAAGTCTCCATCTCCAGCCAGCTCAAGCAGCTCCAACCTGCCTGAGATTTCAGTGTTCATGTGGGATCAACATGCTGGGCCTAATGTTTTTCCCCTGGCTTCTGAAAGGTCAGAACGGCAGTATATTGAATCTCTAAACATACTGATCACACAGCTCTGCTAGCTCACTAGAATCCATTAATATCCAAGATACTGGAAGGGAAAGGGAAAAAAACCTTCCTCCATGAACTTAAATCAATTAGCTGGGACTAAAAAATGTAGATTCTTGTGGAAGAATAAAAAATGGAAAACACCAGGCCTCATTATCCTGTCCCTGAAGTGCCAGAGGGTAAAATTATCTTTCATGATGATGTTCTGCATTGATTAGTCAAACATGTAGGAAATCATATTAAAGATTTGACACCTGATGTGGGATCAGAAGAGCTGTGTGCTACAATAGCACATGCAAATGTTGTGGCAAAGCAGTATGTGCTTTGGCCAAAGGAAAGGAAGACGAGAGGGTGGAAATATGATGGGAAGAAGAAAACTTGGAAAATTCCCCATGGAAGACTCTTGTAGGTTTTAATGCTCAGTTCAAGAAAAAAAATCTGTTTCCACAGAAGGTACTTCAAGAAGCTATATAATAATTTCCAGATCATTTCTTCTTTGCTTTTTGTTAATTATCCTGTAGAACCCTGTACCCAGAAGTTGATTAGATGCATTCAGGTTCAATAGGCAGAGTAAATTCTAGGCAGCCATATGCAGATATCAAGCACTCTCAAAGAGACACGTTATTGAGGTTTATAGTTCTGTAATGACCTCACTGTGGATTCAATAAAAAAATAGGTAAAGCTAGAATTAATGGAAAGAAATATTGCCCTGAAACAGGAGACTAAGATCTACAGGTGGATTGAACTGACATAACTCACTCAACTTCAGAGAAGCCACAGTGACTTACACCACCTGAGACCAGGCTCTTGTAGTCACCCTAAGAGCAGGGCAGAAAAGGCTGATCAGATCACTTTGGACCAAGGGTGACATCCTGGCCTTGCTGCAATCCACAGAGATGTCTCCATGATCCCTGTATCTACAAACACCTTCACAATAAGCATCTGCCTCCTCCAGAAATGCAAAAGGATCACAAATGACTGCAGCTCTTGTCTCCTGAGTACCTGCAGCACCATGGTGAAAAAGAGCTTTGTCTTTAGCGTCAGCCAGGTACCGGCTTAGAGGCAAATCAACCCCTGTATTGACAGAAGCCATTTCACTGAACTCCACAGCTATTAAAGTCCCAAACCAGGAAGGGGAATGAAACAACTTTTAGCTATTTAAGTAGTGCCACTACCATAGTGAGCGATCTTGTCTGAATCAAGGCCAGAGACACAGCATGGCTGCACGAATCTGCCGTTTAATATTATAGCCTTGCAAACCAAGTAGCCTGCAAGAGTAGCTTTTCTCATGACTCTTTACTGGTGGTGAGGATCATAATGTGCGTCTCTCTGATCAAAATGCTGACTGCCTTCAAAACCAGATGAACCATTAGATGAAAACATTGTATAAAATCATTATAGGCCTATGCTCTTATCAGACAACCATAATCAGCAGCTCTGGGATCTTCCAGCACTTCAGGGCTAATTTCTACGTCAGTGTTAAGTAAATTCCATGGCGTGGATAACCTAAATTATTTGGCAGATTAGACTGCAGGAAGCATAGCAAACATTACTTAAAGCGTTTTTAAAACTGCTGTACAAAGTGCACTATAGCGATAAAACAGAGCAATACCTAATTAATATGCACCAAAAAGCCCTACAGTTAAATAATTTTAACCCCTTCCTTACCACTGATTCTTAAGGATGACGTGAACAGAATACATACTGCAATCAGCTAAGCAGAAAAACATCTTGGTTACAAAATGAGGCTGCCAGGAGCGCAAGTCTCTAACAGAAGAAAACTGCCCATGAACAGAGTGAGAGACTGAGGCTTCCCCATTCAAAACTAGGTTTTTCCTCTCATTACTCCGATGTTGGCATCACTCTACCAATTCATCCAGCTCTCTTAGCACTGAGCTCCTTACCTCACATTCTCTCTCCCTGTTTATTTCCATTGCCTTGTGAATATGAACATTTTTCTCCCTTCTGGACTATAGGAACCAAGAATTTTTACTGTAGGGCAAGACTCTAAACATGATATGGCCCATTGCTTCATCTGATACGTGCTCCCTACTTCTTCCCACCACCCTACCATATTCTGCCTCCACATTGCTGTTCCACAACACAAAGGCATGTGTTTGATATATGGCCCACCCACCCATTGAAGGTCCATGCTGCCTTCAGCAAGGTTCTCACCCATGCACTCTCAGTTCTCTCTGTTGTTCTTTCAAAAAGGACTCTCCCTTTCTTCTCCGGCTTTACTTCCCTCCCATACTTGGTATTTAGACCCAGCAATGACCATCACAGTCCCTGGGCAGTTTTCCATGCAGACGTGGGGCAAGCAGCAGAGCAGTTTTCAAGATGCTTTACGACCCCACGCAGCTGTGTTCAGACTGGAACATTTGAACTCCAAACTGAGCAATTGAACTCACATCAAAATTGCTGCTGACAGTGTAACTAAATAAAAGACATACTTTTCTAATCCCTGAGGCCAATACAAGAAACAGTGGTGAAGAAATGGATATTTTTCATCCATTTGGCTGCAGCGATCACCATTAAATTTGACCATAAAGCTCAAAAGACCCATGTAGTGTCACCAAAACTCCTGGAGTGGACTGTCAGATGGTAATAAATCACTTGGAAATGACTTTATGGGTGGAATCATAAACTGATTTTGGAGGAAAAGTTTTATGGAAAGTCACTGAGTTCTGGGGAGAAGGAAAGTTTTGATTTCTTCCCTTCCTCCTTTTTTTCCTCTCAGTCCAGACCACCCCACCCCATCCCACCAACAAATTAATCAGGTTTGAGTGCCCAGTTTAAAATTTCGGGGGGAACATCTATGTGGTTTCTCTGTATTTGCAGATGGACAGCATGTACTGCTGAAGAACACGACTTCCTGATGATGCTTCTGTCACCCTGGAGCCAGGGGTGACCTAATAGTGTGAGAAAAGCAGGCTAAATCTGCAGAAGGTGATTTTATGGGCACAAAGTTACAGAGAACCGCTGACAAGAAGCCAATACAGCTGATGCACTTTCCTGGACTATTTAGACAAATGGTCCACACAATATAGTCCTACTGGCAGCTCCATGAGTAGCGGGGTAGCAGGAGGCAAGTACAGTATCCATATATTCACAGGTACCTCTAATGTAGACAAAAATGTATAATAAGCATCAGCAGTCTTCATTAGAGTGCAACCAAGAATTATGGCGATCCTAACCTTGCAAGCTGAATAAATTATTGCCAGAGGATTATTATGTATTCTAACAATATCTAATATACATGTTTGTCTCTCATAAATTACAGGGCACCCTCTGACTCCTCGAATACACTCTGTCTCATGCATAGCCGCTATATAGTCTTTTTTTCCTCTAAATACACACAATAGAAACTCTAATCAGCATGGTCTTGCATAGAGATTTTAATAGCCGAGAAAAACGTACTTGTAGTCACACGTTCACTGGCCTGGTGTAACTATTTCAATTACCAAAGCAAATGACCACAATTTAAATGTGCTGATAAAGGGGGAGCTCATTTGCAGTATGTATGTAAGAATATCATTATTAGCTACACACACCCCCCTGTTCACAGTTCCATGGGAATTTTACCATTGTACAAAGTATCTCCACCCAGTGTAGGCTATAGTACAGTCTCCATGATCGTTTGACTTTCTGCCTTTCAGTCAAAAAATTGCCAATAAAACCTGCTTCTGCACTGACTTATCCAATGCAGACTTAACGACTCCCAGCAGTGAGTCATCAAATTTAGTTCACTCCAGCAACCAAAAAAAAAAAAAAAAATCCCTTGTATTTTAACACCTTCCACTCACAACCGATTAGAGATGACACCGAGCAAATGTTAGGCCCTGGGACTCTGTGTGCATCAGCACCAGCCAAGCTAGCTGATTTACATCAATAAATAACTGGACCTCAGGTGATCTTGAAATTAGCAGAACTTGGTGCATTTGCCCTTCTTTGCCGAGTGCTTTTGTCCGCATCCAGGGAGCACTGGAATTGGCTGCCTATTGTTTTCCAGCAGATTTATCCAGACATTGGATACCTGCTTCAAGACTTTTGAACATCTGGATATACCAAAAAGCACCACAGAGTTAGAAAGTTCTGTACCTCAGAACCAGCTCTTTTATTGTCCATTTCTGCTGGGAAAGACATAAAAAATACATTTGGTTGTGTGCTGCATTAAAACTGCAAAGAAAGTTAAAATTACTTTTAAAAGTCCCATTCCATCTACGAGGCCACAAGGACAATTGCTTTGCATTATTCTCTCAAATTCTTTCTGTTTCAGGTTCCTTTTACCACTTAGATGGTCACATACACACACACACATTCACATCCTCCTTTAATATGAAGAGTCCAGGAAGGATATTGTGCGTAAGACTTCATGGGCTGTAGTTTTAATATATATTAACAAGATGACGGATACCCTGAGTAGACTGGTCAGGGAAAGCAAAAGAAGACAAGAAATATTCTCAGGGTGTTATTGATTAACTGTTTTTCAGAACAGAGGGAATCATTTTTAACTGGTTTAAACTATGATGGACTCAAGTGGAAAATGCAAGCAGAGTTAGCAAGGAGCATAATTGACTGGGCATGGAACTAAGTAACCTCTCAGCACGCTGGAAGTGGTGGAGCGAGGGGGGTTACAGCTGGGGCTGCTCCGGACCCAGAGCCCTTTCTTCCCAAAGTGAACTCTGCCAGCAGCCAAAGCCGACAACAACAACAAGTAAAGGGAGGGGAAAAAAAGGAAAGGGGAAAAAAAAAGGTCCAGCCACTCAGTTACATGATCTAAATTCTAATCAAACATCATTTAAAGCATGTTTTATTTCAGCCTCTGGAGGGATAGTCCCTCCTGACTCCTCACCATGGCAACCGGTGTCTCATTTCAGAAGTGTCATGCCACATTATCATCTTGCCGGCTCACACACTCCTGCCTGACAAGTTCTCTCTGCCCCTTGTGACAACTGTTCCAGGCTTATGCTGTTTATTTTTGGTGTCAGGCTGGCCCTGGCAGATTGAAAGGCAACCTCAACCCCTTGAACAACAAGCACCACACCCCACTTGGTGATAAGAGATGATTTGAGAAGATATTTGCTTACATGTGTATAAGCAATTTGCTGTATGATGAAGCCCCGGTGTGTCTGTGTGAATGCACGCATATGTATATGTGTGCAAAGGGGAAGGAAATGGAGAAGCGCAACGTTTCATGAGAAAGCAAACAATTCATTTCAGATCCCAGGTAGTAGATTTCAATCATCAGATCCTGTTATTCACAGAGAACAATATGAAATATAGGCCAAAAAGGCATGATAGGTACTCTCTCCTAAGAGACATGAATGCAAAGCTAGACATTGTCTCTGCAAAATACCCTCGCTGCGTCCCTGCAGAGTGCTGCGAGATACAGCAGCAAAGGCACTCCACGGAAGGAATGGGGACAAAACATAGTATTAATTTGCTAAAGGAACACGCTAGAGAGACACTTTGGGCCAGATTCATCTCTGCTATTGTGGTGTCAAATTGGAGCAACATCACGCCTGTCAATGAATTACTTGGGATCATCTGCAATCAGAATTACAGAATCTTCACTCATATTCAAGTAACGAATTCTGTTCATCACAGCCAAGGCTTCCTTTTAACTATGTGTTTTGTACAGCCCCTACCTAGGTAGGGCTAAGTCAACAACTAGGCTTCTTAGTGTAAGCACAATAATAATGCTGATACTAATTTTAAAAATATGTATTACATTTGCTTTTAAGTGTAAACATAAGAAAATAGCAGTATTTTTTGACATTCATTTGACTGCTGAGACAGTGGCAATAAAGCAGTGCTTCTTTCCATGCAAGAGACCCAGGATTAGAAACAGTTTCCTACCTTCCCATCCAAGCAGGTAGAGAACAAGGTGTTCTTGGATTAATTGTTCTGTTGTTACCTATCATGAAGCCAGGAGGGAAGCCCTAAGGTGTCAGATATGATGTCTAGGTAGCAACAGCACAAAGAAGAAATGAAGAAATAGGTGTTGGCAGTAAAGACATCAGCACAGATTTCATATTTACCATCCAGACCAGTTTGTCTAGCCTGTGAGAGAAGATGGGTGAGGATCCACTCTGGAACAACACACTATATGAAGGGAACATACCGCTCAGCTAAAATGGCAGGAGTCACAAAAAGTGATTTATTTTAACACAAGTTGCAACTATGCTGAGACAGTTGGAATCTTGGTCTTATGTTAATCAATAACTGATTTCCCAATTATCATTTTCATGGACAATAATCAATTTTAATGTTGCTAACCAAATTAATTGAATGTCATTTTCACAACAGCCACACAAACCCAGCACAATATCTGACTGTGATGGGTCACTCAACACTGTCACAGTCACCAGGAACATCATTATCATAATATTTGTACATTTTTCTACCAGAGCGCCAAAAGAGTAACTTACAACACTGAAAAATCAGCCAGTTGCTTGGGAACATTTTACTTAAAAGGAGAAGAGCAGCATTAAATGCAATTATGTGATAAAGGGCTTATATATTTCAGGTCATCCACAGACATTGGAGTTCCCATCCACATATTTCATGGAGAGAACAGAGCATCATCCTCTGATAAGCAGCCAAAAAGGACTGATTTCTGGAAACTTCGTTGTGGTATTTTCACACAAGTGATTAGGAAGCTGGTTACTGACAATGTGCCACAAATACAATTGCTGCAGTGATCTCTTTTTCCTGCTTAACATTGGTCATCAAACCTCTGTACCAATTTCTCTGTGGCTACGTCTGTCCCAACAGATAGCCGAACTCTTGTACCAAAGATCACCAGACTGTGAATAATATCTACAGAGTTGCTGATGAAAAGACGGATTCTAAAGTCAATCCATACGATGGGACAGTGTAAAAAGAAAAAGGTCTTGAACGACTTCTGTTCAAGACAGCCATCACATGGACACAAAATGATGGTCTCTAAGGGGCAGTGACCCTGGTAAGAATGGCCCCACTAGCACCAAGTGGGAGGATATCAAATGCAGGGTTCGTAACTACTTTTGGCAGTGATGAGTGTTGTGGGCAAAGCTGGTATCAGCCGTGCCTCACAAATTGTTCTCACCTTTTCAAAGCTGTGTGGTGAGAAAGGAGCCCATGATGGAAGAAATGTCCATTGGAGAAAGTTGGAAGAGGAAGAGTCTGAAGCCTGGCACAGTACTGCAAAACAAGGTGCAAGTGCGTTTAAAAGATGGCTGCAAGACTTTTCAAACTGAGATAGTCCAAAGCAGAGCTTCTCCATCACACACACATCGTTGGGGATATAAACGAACAGCACTCGCAATTTGTGGACAATCTCTTGCCTCTACCAAAGGCTATAAAATTCATGTATGTAACCCAAAAACTGAATGTCAGTTGGAGCTGGGGATGAAAATTCTCTTGAAAAAGTGACATGCTGACATCAAGTAACTATATGCCTACAGTTGTGCATTTAGTTTAGTTTACAGGCATTATCTCCATGCACTGCTTTGGCCCTGGGAAAGAGGTGTGAGCGTGGTTTACCACAGAGTTTACGTGGGTCACAATGTAAACAAAACTTGACCCAGTTATCTCAGAGAAAGAATCATAAACTGGGCAAACCCACACAATTAACTCAGATGCAATCTTTGATCAAATAAGGAGCTGATTGGAAAACAGCTTTCATTAAAAACAAACAAAGCAATATGTTCATTTAATTTTTAATCCATTTTCTGGTAACTGTACCATAGAAAGACAGAGGCTTACAATAGCAAGGCATCTGTAAACAAAATATTATCATGCCAAGACACACTAATGGCATTTTACAGAGTTTGTAAGAGTAGAGCACGTACATTTTTAAAACCATAAAATGAGGAGAATTAACACCGATTATGGAGTGGCAATGAAACTCCAGAGTTGCAAGTCCCATAAAAAGCTATAAACACAACAAATGCCACAGGAGGCCTTTCCAGAAAAGAGAAAAGGAAGACAAGGGGAATGTTTCACAATGCAGAAACAGCATCCAGGAACGAAGGAAGGAAGTGATGCCTGTATGGCTGTACTAACCATGGGCTCAATTCTGCCCCCAGCTGCACGGCTCATCAGCTAAGATTTCTCAATTTCCATATCAAATGCATGTACCTAGACGTACATGCGTGTACCTTAGAGGCAGAATTTAACTTACTCCCTCAAACAATACACAGCTAACAGAAATGGGCACCCACTGTAGCAAAACATCACATTGCCCAGCCTCCTTGCTTTATAGGAAACATACAGTATATATGTAAATCAGCAGTCTTTTTTTTTTTTCCTGAAAGTGCCTGGGTACTTCTACTCACAATCATATGCACAATCAGGTGCAAAAATATGTATAAACGTGCGTGTGTTGCTACTATCACATAACCCAGCCTGGGAGACTTCCATTCCCAAATGCCCCAGTGAATATCTACCCACCTCTTCACAGGTGCAAAAAATCCACCTTGCACAATGACTGCAACGATGAACTGTTGAAAGAGAACTCACATTGCCTACATGGTCCATCTATTCATCTCCGCCCACAAGTCTTCCTTGTACTAATGCATGCTTTTTGTACTCCGTTAAAGCAAATCACTGGTGTTCTTCAGCAGACAAGCATTCCAGGAAAGGACTCAAAGACTGGCAGGAATTCAGCTTTGGCAAGCAAATCCCATATTTTTGTATTATATTTGCAGTTGCTCAGGAATATTTATATATTCATCTGTACACCTATCTTCATAAAAACCTAACTGCAACAAAATAAATAATAATAATTCTGCTGTTTCTCTGTTTCTGGTATTCTCCACCAGAAAGTGGGTAATAAAACAGCAAGCTCTCTAAAGTAGACATTACCAATCCAGGCCATGCAAACAAACACTTCACCATTTTATAATCTCACATGTCGAATGAACATCATCGTTCCCTTTGGTGCCTTAAAATATCAGGTCCATAAAATTACTAAAAGGCAGAGCAGCAATGCTGCCTAATGCTAGGACCGCCTAGAACAGACACGAAAGCTGACAGTGCCTGTTTCCCAGAGAATCCTCTCCCCCCCACAGACCCAGGCGATGGTCCCTCTACAGTCTCCCTAACTGAACAGCTAAGTTTTGATTTCTCACATTTGATATGTCAGTTCTCATTTCCCCCCCATTAAAGTGTAAGGAGAAGACTGCATAATGTATCTGTGACTCTATTCCCCTCCTAGCTACCCGCAAAGATACAATCACACCTGCCTCTGAGAAATGATGTTAATTTGCAAGTAAGTCTGAAGCCTCCAAGCTACATCTGTATCATCTTCACTCATTTGTGGCTCTGAATTTGCAGAGCAGTGTTTACTGTGTGAAGTGCTTGCAGAGCCAAGGGGCAAGTGAGGCCGACCTTGTACATGAGCTTCCCTGGGAAAAAAGCTGGCTGGAAACTGGAGTTAGCACCTCCCCAACGTGGAAGCAGCGTGCTCAGGGCAGGGAGCGGTGGCCAGATGCAACCTCAAGCCCTGAGCCACTCTGTGTGGATGCAGTTATATCTCCCCGTCTGTCTGCAAAAAGAGGGTACCAGCACTTCTTTAATGTTTATTTCTTGTTTAGCCTTCCTATGCACTTCTCAGCAGCATAGGGAGGCTAAACAAGAAATACTGTGGGCCGGTGAATATGGGAATTAGCGAAATCCCTTATATAGTCTGGTCTGTCCATTGCTGTAGTTGTTTTTAAATAATAGTGTACACGGCATGACAGATGCTGACAGACAGAAACTGGCTTTTCCAGGAAATGGATAGGGCTTTCCAGCTTTATCCTTTCAAGACAGCGTTAAAAAAAAAGTAATAATAACAAAAACAACCCTGGACCAACGTCACTGATGAAAAATACAGAATGAAAATATGAGCGTTGCTGCTAGGGGCTCTCCTTAGTTCAGAACGCCAGGTTTACGACAAGGCTATAATTTCGCAGACTAATAAGATCAAGTTGGTGGCAAAAGAGGGCGGGGGGAGCGGAAATAAAGCCTGAGCTTTGGGGAGAGGAGGAAGGAGGCTGGTGAAAATGCTGATATTTACTTACTGTAAATGTTGAGCCTATAAAACCTTCCCTCACACAGCAGCCTAAAGTGCCAGGCAGACAACAACAATAGCATGCTTGAATGAAGTTGTATATTGTTTTGTGAAAGCGGCAGCTCACAGCAGAACTGAGATTAATAACAACCGCAGCTTTCTTGGTGTAAGTTACAAGAGCACACCAACACTTGCTGATAGCATTCAGCCTAGCAAAGCGATCGCTACAGCACTAGGGCTGCTATTTACATGAACGTATCATCTCTGGGTTGGTTTGTTGCTGGTTTTTTTTTTCAAACCAAAGTGAAAAGGGAATGAATTTCTGGGGTACAGCCTGATCAACAAACACCACATGCACCAGTTCCTCTGAGACAAAGGAATTCAACTCGCAAATAAAATCTCTTGCAAATCTCTCTCTTGAGAGGAGACGTTTGCAAGGAAGCCAGGGCATCTGTTTAGATGCATTTCTTGCAAGACTTTGCCTGGCAAAGCCACCAGGGATTGCTGGGATCCCAGAGCAGAACCCCGGCTATACATAAATACACTTATTTGGGGTGTAAGTTCTTGCAGATGTCCCCTCATCTTTCCAGTGCATGGGGAAAGGGAGGTCAAAATCTCCCCATTCCGGATCCCTCCGTCCGGAGCGACCCTCCGGAGGCCAGCGTGCCGGTGGGAGAGAGAGCCAGGGCGGCGGGCCCCCCGCCCTCCACCCCCGCCGCCCCTTCGCCCCGACCCGCCGCCAGCTCCGAGGGCGGGGCGGGACGCGCCGCCGCGCTCGGGGCCCCGTTCGCACGGGAACCTTCATTAATTGTTGTTCACGAAAGGAGCCGGTTCCTGGGACAGCGACGGCCGCGCCCCCCCCCCCCCCCGCCCCGCCGCTTTCCCGCTCAAGAGCTGCCTCGGCTCCTCGCAGCCGGGAGGCGGGGTGGTTTGATCCAGCCGCCATGCCCACATGGGGCCGGTCCTACACCGCCTCACGGGGCCCGTTTCCCAGGTGGGCACAGAGTGACAATCCCCACGAAGTCCCCCTCCACCCAGGACTTTACCTGAGGAAGATGCACACAGAAGCTGAGCCAAGTTTAGCCTCCCCCGTCGCAGGTGCTGCGCTTTCTGCAGGGCCACGCCGGTCCCCCCCGAGGAGCAGTCTGCGATGGGGCGCAGGGAGGCAGCCGTCCCGCAGGCAGGAGGGTCTGTCCCAGCCCACAGTGGGGCATGCGCTGGCTTCCACAGGGAGCTGTTTCTTCTTCTTTTCCTCATTTCCTTCTATCTGAGGCGCAAATTAATCAGTCCTGGATATGGGGGGGGGTGTCTAATAGGCAGCACAGCTGGGGGCAGCTGTCTCCTCACCAAACGTGGTTGTCTGAGGCAGTTGGGGCGCGCTCCCTCACAGGCAGCAGAAGACTTGCAGTGGAGTGGCACTGGAAAAACTCACTTTTGGTTCCCTTTCCCTTTTATTTACTCCCCTCAACTCTGCCCAGAAGCCCTCTGGAGCTCAGAGGAAGGCCCCCACGTAGGCCCACGTCCCCCCCGGACCAGCATCCCTCTGGTGGCTGCTCACCCCCTCCTGTCCCTGTCGCTTCCTGAAGCACTCCTGGGACTTTTTGAGTGGATTCATCCTCAAAAGCTTTAATAAATCTACAAAGTAGAGCTAAGAAGGGCCAGGTATGGGGCACAGTAGCAGCTCGGCACAGGTGAGCAGCAAGACATGCAGCTCTTGTCGAGGCTGGTTGCAAATACAGATCCAGGCTCCCATTTTGTTATTCTGTAGAAGAACAGGCAGTCTTCCTAAAACAAAGACATAAGATTTAGTAGGCAAAGTCCTTCCTGTAGTCCCCGTTATCTGCTTACTCTAGGCAAGATGATAATGAGTGCTTTAAAGCTGTTTGGATACCAAATAAATGGGCCTCAGACAGCTGGAGAGAACCAAAATTATGCTGGTTTTCCCCAAAACGCTTATTCAAGTTTTTGAAGAGCAGTTTCCTCCTGGTTAACCGTTGGAAAGTCTGATGCACCATGTTTGATGGTAGCTGTTTAGCTTACACTTACCTACTTCAGGGATGCTTGGAGTTTTAATTAATTAAGAGTGCGTGAATCAGAAATCTTTCATTGAAACTTGTTGCAGAAACACAGAAAATTGCCTGATCAGTGCTTGGGTTGAACTCATGCTTGCTGGTTCCCCAGCCAGGCCAGCAGCCCTCAAACTCTTGTAGTATTTGTTCCCTTCCTCTTGTCTCCGAATTGTGCTTCCTTCAGTTAAATTCACCTCAATAATCACTTTATCTTGTGTCCTGAAGTTCCTTCAGCGTCCGACCTTCTCCCAGCTCACAGCCAGGGCAGTACAAGCCAGAGCATCCTCACAAGTAGCTCAGTTGCAAGGACCCACCAGCCCAGTGCTCGACCATGCACTTGCATGTCCCACACTCGTCGCTTTCACTCCAGATTACGCTTCTCGACTGTGTTACATTCAACCTTTCCTGCCACTGCAGAAGTTATATCTTCTAGCTTTCCCTGGCCTATGATTTGCATTAATTCCTCAGAAAGCTGCTGTCAGTTTTCTTCTCCCTTTATTGGCACAGCTTCCAATTTTTTAATCCTTGATGGTTTTCCTTAATTAAACTCATAACTTCTCCTAACTATTTCTCTACTGCAACCCCAGATTAAAATACACATTGGCCTCCCAGCCATGCAAGGTACCTTCCTCTGTACCACCGGCTTTCATTTCTGGAAAGCTTCCTTGGACCTCTGGACTTGACGCTTGCAGGAACCTCTCCATTACTGGTCTTCAAAGAGGTTCTCATTTCCCCCAACAGATTTTTCCTGCTTTTTGCTGACTCAGCTCAAAATCCTGAAAGGGGTTTGACATGGACCACATGCTTTCAGGGTCTTTTAACACTCTTAATTTCTCCATCACCTCTGCTCGGTTTCCTTCAATATTTCTTCTTTATGCAAAAGGAAATTTATCTTTCATTGTGGCATCTGCCCTGCCACCCGCCTTTGTGAACATGAAGGCAAAACTGTCAGGGATTTTTTTTTTTTAATTTTTTTTTCTTACACAATGTCTATCAATAACTCTCAGCAGCTTTTAGAGTCTTTCCATTGCTGATCTATTATTCCTTTGGCCCATGCAACATTTCTTATTATTTATTATATCCATTTTCACAGTCTTCCCATCATTTCCTACAATGGCTCATCTTGTCACTTCTTTTGCTCCTTGCTTCATTCTGAATTTTCAGTTTCGGGACCAAATGTTGGCACATCCTTGTTCCTCCACACAGGCAGGGCTGCAGGAGCTCCCAGGTAGGCAACCACCTAAGCCACTTAAGGTGGGAGAATTCAAAGGGTGGCAAAACTCAAGACGATTTTGATTCTGCAGGTATACGGCACATGAGAAGGAAGGCAGCAAAGACCTTGTGTTGACTGTGAATGTCACTGGCCATTTTATACCAAGTGTATTTATCACACTAGAATATCATATATTGCCTTTTTGATACCTACGCTTGTATATTTTCCGCTTCCTTCCATTTTATTCTGATTTTCTTCCAACTTTCTGCTTGTTTTTCCCAAGAAAAATGTCGCTGTTCCCTTTCCTGAAACTCAGTTTATTTTTTGTGATAGCAGTCACAGAGTGTGGTTGCTACTTCTAGTCAGCATAAAGTACCAACCAGAATGAAACCATAACCATGGGTTTTAGTTTATATACAATGTACACTATGAGGGTTCTAAAAGTCTGTGAACCTTCGTAACTAATGCTCCCATCCATCTCAGTAGAGCTACATAAGGAAAAGGTTTGGCTCTGTGAATCTGCAATTAGATACCTAAGAGAAGAAATCACTCCTTTTACCAAGAAGCAAATTGCCCTTACCTATGTAAACAAAATCCCTCACTCAAGGGCAATTTCGGATTTTTTTTGTAGCTGAAACTTTCAGTGAGATCTTCTTTGGAAACCCTCTTTTTTTTTCTGTTATCCTCACCTGAATTTCTTCGCATCTTATCTCTAGTTTTTAATAGCTGTGACCACCTTAACTCCTACAAAAGTAAGCGCTAAAAAGCCACAGCCCTGAGGGCCAAAGTAGAAATGTTCTTTATTTATAGGGAGCACATTTAACTGTCATGCAGTTCCTGCCCATTTTTTGTGTCACCATTATTAATAGGTTTCTCTAGTCATCCCTGCCTCTGTATGTGCTCAGCTTGTGAGGATGAGCAGCACCACCTTGGACACTTCGTGGGACAAGGGAACCAATAAAAAGACATTCATGAAAATGACCATTTCAAGGGAGATAAAATATCATTATGTGAAATGGATTTGCTGGCACTTCTCACCAAATTTAGCACCTATTAAATTATAGAAACCATTATTCCTCTTATACAGAAAAGTCTGAAACTTTCCCTCAAAGATATATTTTATTGTTTTAAGTGGGGCTTAAATGTATTTTTTCCTTGTGATAAATTTCCACATATGAATTTTCTTAGAGGTGCAACAGGTTCTTGTTCTACTAATAATTTTATTGATCAAACAGGACAATACTTCCCTTTTCCTACAGCGCAGGAATATTTCCCTCCCAAAGTGATACAGCTTTATTGTATTAACAGGACAGCCTACCTGAAGTAAACCAAGTGCTTTTACATACAGAAATACTGCTACACCTCCCAAGCGTGATCCATCTAAATCCTCTCCCCGTGGTTTTCTACTACATTTTCTAAACTCTGTCTCCTCGCTGGCCTCGTCCAGCGTACCGTTAAAGATGGTTAACACAGGCTGGCCTCTTTGGAGTTGTAGGAAGGGTTGGTTTTTTTCCTTTCACTGAGCGAGCGCTCTGGGAAGACCGGAGGCTGCAGAAGCATTCAGCGAGTCTATAATCAAACTTCCCCTGGCTGGGCGGGCTGGGTGCGAGAGGCCAAACTAATTAAACAGAACATCAACACACCGAGGGAGTCAAGTGTCTGAAGAAAGTTGCCTGGAGAAAGAGGAGTGGGTTGGAGAAGCAGGTGCCTCATGAAGGAAGGAAACGTGACCTTACAGGACGAAACTAAAGTGCACTCGTAGGAATACTTTCTGCAGACGCCTAAAGGGAACCCGTGCTGCAGATTCCCAGCAGATGCTGTTACAGACATACATCCAAGAGACAAATGTGGAGGAGAAACACGAGAAAGGCTGATCCCGTTTGATCACCAAGCACAGAAAAAGTGGAAGAGAGTGGATGCACCTCTGCAAACAATTTTTTTCCTCTTCCTTTTTAACATTAAGAAACTTTGAAACACCTGCAGTGGGAAACAAAAGGTTAATTAAAAAGAACCCCAGTCTTTGCACTAAACTGATTGCTGGGACTCCTGCCAGCCTGGGAAGGTTAAAGAGCTCAAGCATGCGTGGGCTGCGGGGGGAATGGCTAAAATTTACAGCTAGCTCCCTGGAAAGTCACAGTTCAGCTGTTCTCCCGGAGCAGGTGCTCATGGGAGCGGGCCTGTCCCTTTCAAAGCGTGAAGATTGATGAAGCCTTCGCTCTCACCAACTGTAAATATACAACCAGCCTTGTCAGAGCAGGTTTGTAACATCACTTGCTGACAGCAAGAAATTTTTTTTAACCTTCTAAACACACACACACGCCTACCCCACACAGACTCACACACACACACAAAAGTACTAAAAAAAAAAAAAAAAAAAAAGGCTTTTCCCAGGAAACAGAGAAAAGCCAATAAATAAAATGGTGGGAAAGGCATTTATGTTTTCCCTGCGCAGAGAGGCAATAGATAGAGGACATACGCAGGGTGATTTCATCCTGCCCTTCAGAAAACAAGCAACATCTTCCTTGGACTGCACAGTTTACGGCCAAGTCCTGTAAGGCAGCTCAGGCACTTCAGCAAGAGAGCCAACACAGGAGCCTGGCGAGCTTAAAACAGCGGGGCTGTGCGCTGCCAGCCACCCCTCCGCCGAGATGGCGAACAAGCGATCGTAAGAGATGATACGGCTAAAATAACCATTTCCCTCTGCCCTAGTGCCTGCTAGCTGAGGACTTCATAATGTGTTACAGATAGGAATTACTTAGTCTTTGCAGCCACATTTTATAAAGTTCGACACCCTTGTGTTTAGATTTGGGTTTTCAAAGAGGGCTTGGAGAGTCCCTCACTGAGGGAATACAGGCTGCCCATGGGGGCAAGCAGGTCTCCCTGGGGAACCAGAGAGACAGGGAAGGGGTCAAGCAGCACAGCAAAGCGACGGGACGAGTACCTGGGGTCTCAGCCTTGGGATCTCCCTTTCTGCTTTTCATAGAATCATAGAATCATTGAGGTTGGAAAAGACCTCTAAGATCATCGAGTCCAACTGTCGACCCAACGCCACCATGTCCACTAAACCATGTCCCTAAGCGCCTCATCTACTCGTCTTTTAAATACTTCCAGGGATGGGGACTCAACCACTTCCCTGGGCAGCCTGTTCCAATGTTTCACCACTCTTTCAGTACAGAAATTTTTCCTCATGTCCAATCTAAACCTCCCCTGGCGCAACTTGAGGCCGTTTCCTCTTGTCCTGTCGCTTATTCCTTGGGAGAAGAGACCGACCCCCACCTCGCTACAACCTCCTGTCAGGTAGTTGTAGAGAGCGATGAGGTCTCCCCTCAGCCTCCTTTTCTCCAGGCTGAACAACCCCAGTTCCCTCAGCCACTCCCCATCAGACTTGTTCTCCAGACCCCTCACCAGCCTCGTTGCCCTTCTCTGGACACGCTCCAGCACCTCAACGTCCTTCTTGTAGTGAGGGGCCCAAAACAACACAGTAGTTGAGGTGCGGCCTCACCAGTTCCGAGTACAGGGGCACGATCACTTCCCTGCTCCTGCTGGCCACACTATTTCTGATACAGGCCAGGATGCCATCGGCCTTCTTGGCCGCCTGGGCACACTGCCGGCTCATGTTCAGCCGGCTGTCGACCAGCACCCCCAGGTCCCAGGTTTTAATGTCATGTATGATATAAATCCAAGCGCTCCTCTCCTATAATTAGTGGGTTAGTTCCTTGAAGGCACCATGGCAGAGGTGAGTCCTCAGAGAGTGTTTTCACCAGGAGAAGACTGGCCTTCATGATTAGCTTAGGATGGGCGTTTTGTGCCTGGACAAAAGACTGAACAACACCCTGCAGGCACAGCCCTTGGTGCTGCCTAGGAGGATTGAGGGAAGATACGATGTAGGATGGAACAATCCACAGCAGAGACAGAGCATCAGGGGAGAGGCGGCTGCTTCTCCATAGAGGAAATTATTTCCACTAATACCATTGAAGAGTCACAGGCAAATCTAGCAGGAAAGAATAGCATTGGCAAGGCCTCCCCAAAGCCCGTGGAAACCAGACAGACTATGAATTCACTCCTGACTTCAGTGACTGAACTCCTTGGATGATTGGAAGCAGAATTAATATTCTTGTATGAGTTTCTTTATTGTCCTGCCCCAGAATTCATTTTTAGCATTGCAGTCAGTTTAACTAAAATAATTCTGCAGCATCTTTTACTCTTTTCTTTCCCAAGGAAATTCCTTCTGTGTTATCATTTCTCTAAGGGAAAAGTTCAGCGTGATAGAAAACGTTTAGCCTAATTTCCTAAATTTAAGTTTGATGTTACCTTTGCAGTGTGGAGGGATTAAAATGGTTGTTTTAGGAAACATCAATACATTCCACCTACCCCGAAATTTTACCTTGGAAAATCATCAGGTTTTGTTTGGTGAGGTTTTTGGTTTTGCTCCACTGCTTCTGTTTTACTACTTTCTTCTGCTTATTATTCATAAATTAGCACAACACTGCCCTTCCCTAGGGCTCAATGATATATCCCTGTGCTCTTAGGCAAAAACAGGCTTTGGATAATTTCCTCGAATTTTCAAAAAGCCCTTTGGTTATCTCTTTCTACAAGAGAAAGAAATTTCTACTTGTCTAACCTAAAGCTCCAACAGACCTAGCTTGCATATAGACTTGTCCAGGATAAAATTCATTTGCATTTCCTTGAAGATACTTAAAGAACAAACACACCTATGAAAAATCATGCAACTCACTCAGTGTTTGCAAACTGTCACATTCTTCCTTTTGCTTGTGTTACATCCCTTCTCTCAAATTCTTTGACTGACATGGCTGTTTGAATTGCTAACACTCTGTGATGAGGACTGTCACTGTCATTTCTGCTGTGTTTGCCCAGTGCTGCTCACAACGGGGTTCCCCTCCCCGGCGCAGTCCCTCACACTATTGTACATGCTAATAAATAGTAAGAGAAAAAGGTACTTCCCTCTTTTCAGCAGCAGAAATATAACAATCCTGATGAATAGGCCAGGGGACTGGGAATGGTTCCAGAAGCTGTAAGGAAAAAAGAAGTAATTTATTGCAGGTGCTAAAAATACATCATATACCTGTGAATACAGGTGACCATCACTTGCTCAAACGACTGGTGCTGTCCTTGGAGGGAAAAGACCACGAAGGTCTCTTTCTACCATAGTGAACAGCAAACGGCAAAGTCCTCCCCGAGTTGCGGGAGGGGCAGGCGTTGACATATGCTTGCGTTACACTCCACAGCAGAGCTGAAAAGCAGAGCTGGCCTGAAACACAATTAAATTTTCTCAGTAAAATAAAATTACATTTGGGTCTTCCATGAGATCCAAAATGGTTAAAGCAATTTTTCCATCAGGTTCATTATTACCCTTCAAACAGCATTGCCATTCTCCTCCAGTTTTATTTTGCTTATCCCTTCACTAAACTCAGCCTGCTAATATTTCAAATCTACGGTTATTTGCCTGTTTCTGCCCCGTCTCTGTTACCCCCAGATCTCCTTGGCTCCCTTTGCCACTCTGC
>NW_008795131.1:3795228-3838440 GCF_000699145.1 Aptenodytes forsteri | reverse complement strand
TCCCTTTGGAGGGGGGCAGTCAGGGGTTTGGGGGGGGGGCATGCACCCCTTTTCACACATGTATAAAACGCCCCGTACCATCAGGGCTGCCCCAGAGGGGCCCTGCTCTTCCTCATGTTTCTTTCTTCCCACCTCTGGGATCGAGCTGTCGTTACCTGCTCCAGTCTGAACCTAGCTCCCCCAGTGTCAGAGCTCCCCCAAGTTTCCAGGGGGTTTCAATGAAGCCCCATTCCCTGCATTATTCACAGATACTTTCTCAGGAGCCTAAATTAATCGAGCTTTTTTAAGGCTAATAGGGCTGCTCCAGTTTCCATCAGCTGAGGATCAGACCAAACAACCTGCTTTCATTTGCTCATTTTTGCCAAGATGTTACGAAGAGGATGGCCAAGGCACCGCCTCCCATCCTCTCCCTCACCTAACTCCCTATTCAGAATTAGTACGGTGAAGAGGAGGAACCTGAAACCAAAGCGCTGCTCAGCCCCTGTTCTCCCAGCCCACCCGTCCCATGCAGTGAAACACACGGCGTTACAAACTTCGGCAGCTGGGAGGATCTGATTATTTTTATGGAAATTTGCTCCAAGTTCAGAAGTGGATCAATGACAATTTCTTGAGCTGGCTCCATTTTGAGAACCAAAATTGACTTCTGGAGAAGCCGCTTGATTTCCCAGCTTTCCCCCACCAGAAAACAAATTATTGCATAGGGCGTGGGTGGTATAATTCAGCTTCGAATAGGTTCTGGGCCTATTAGACCCCAATATAAAACTCACCTAGGCTCCAAGGAAAAGAGAATAGCTCCCTGCTATACTCTTCCTTGTCACCCCTTTACACCAGAGAGAGATGGGAGTAAATCCATTTGCTAATATTCAATACGCCACACAGATATAAATGGCAGCTCAGAACATAACACAGGAGAGACTCATTTTGAGCAATTTAGTTCAGCTATTCCTTTTCTGAGCTCCCCAGTTTGCCCTATTTCTATTACCCAACCGTGCCACTTCTTTGCTTTCTATATTGTCTTGCTGTCTGCCCATCTCTCTCCTCATTCTCCTTTCTTTTTACATTTGAAAATACTTTTCTTCTACTTCAAAGGTCTTTCACTTATGTGTGAGTCCCTCTGTTTCCCTCTCACCCATCACCTGCCGGGTCTCTGCATCTCACTGGGACCACATGAGCAGCAACTCACCAACTTCTCCGTGCTGAGCACCCTCCCTGACACTCTCCTCTGCTGAGGAGCTCCCAGGGCCTTTCTCCCCACACAGAGGGAGCGTGAGCTGAATCAGGCCCACACGAGAGTTGCACAGCCCACAAGACACACTGCCAAAGCTTTTCTCATTTCTTTTCCTCCCCACACAGCCCTATAGCGTTTGGTTCACACCTGCGTGCTCTTTTGGCACCGTGTTTATGCTGGAGAAACCTGACTCACCTTTTGTTGTTACGTGCCACAATTCCTATCATTTAGGAAGAGTTTTAGTTGAAGATTCTGCTCATAAAAGGTAGCGCAGTGTTAAAACTGCATTTTTACAGGCTGTAATTGCGTCAGTGGAGTGCATTCTGCACTGGACAGGCTCAGGAGGATAAATGAGGCTTATCTTTGGTTCAGCTTTAATCCATCCAGCATCTCCCCAGCCTTTGCTCACGCCTGGCAGCCACCGCAGTGCACAGCCTACACCCCAGCTGAATTTAGTGTCAGCACAGTCTTACCAGACTGAAGGGTTGGGGATGGGAGAAAGAACAAAGCCAGTGGCCAGAACAGTTTGATGTGGTAAACTTACATTTCATGGTCTGTCTTCAATGGAGCGAGTGACCCTGGACGCTTTCTCGGCCTCCGGGTGTCCCTGGTGGCATAGCACAGTGGCACATGCACGCTCTGAAAGGTTATCCTGCCCCATGGCAAAGGTCCCTGTGCCCGCTCTGTGGTCTGGGAAAAGCAGCGCAACCTTTTCCATCTGTCTTCGAAGGAGAAATTCAGACTTTATCTTCTTCCCATCTTTCCTCTCAGCTTGGCCTTCCTCAGGAGCGGGATCTGCCTATAGAACACGTTGTGCTGCAGGAGAACTGAGAGAACTTTGTTTATTTTTGCTACAGCTCTGTTTAACAAATACTTACCTGAACTACACTTTTTTCATACTCTGTCATATAACTCAGGGGCCGAGTCCCTCTTAGTAGGGCCAAGTGACTGTAACAAACACAACCCCTCTAGTCTTTCACTTAATATGTTAAAATCATCTTGGGGGCACCAGAGGCAACAAAGATTCAGGCTATTAATGCAAATTCCTGGCTTCAGGTTAGCACAGTGCAGTGCTTTCTGCAAGGCCTCCATAAAGAGGCTTTTAATTTAGCTCTAATAGGGAGGTTATTGTATGTTAAATAAATACTAATTGATTATTTAATATATATGCGTTGAGGGTTAACTGCTATGTAATGAGCTCCTCTCCATTAGTGGAGCTGCTAAACATCAATTAATATGGGTTTTATAATCAATTTATATTTAACATGCCCTAACTTCCCTGTTTAGACTTAATGGGTCAGCATTTCTGAAGTGACCAATGCCAATAGTTTCTTTTAAAAATTAAAAAATATTTGTTGGAAGATTTACAACAGGATGGAAAGTTATGAATCTATTAAAAGCTCAGCAAATCAGCTCCACAGAACTGGACGCAGCAGGGCTAGTCTGATGCCAAGAGCTGCACATACCAGAAACCTCTGGAAATGGGAGAGGGGACCCATGTTCTCTTAACTTCTGTGGGACTTGGACTTTTTTCTATAGTTTCCCAGAAAATGCTCTGTACCATTTCAAAGCTTTGTACCATTACGCTCTCTCCTTACTCAGAACATTAAGCAGTATATGGCATAGAGCTGGGCTTGGCCCCTGTGTGATCCTGGTTTTACTGTCCAGTTGCACTTAGATACACACTAGAGATGGGATATGCCATGCCCCATTTGGAAGTGACTGCAAGATAAATATTAGGTACAAGGTTTTCAAGGATGACCAGGGGATTTAGACACACAGCTTCCATTTATTTTAATAAGCATCATGTCTCTAAATCTCCTAACTGCCTTTTTAGATGTCTAATGGCTAAGACTTTATTCCCTTTGCCTCTCCTCCCCAAACACACACAAATAAATCATGTGCAAGCTGTTTGTGGTGTACACCAGGGAGAAAACAAGGAAGTTTCTACTGAAAGGAGTGACCATAATGCGTTTATGACCATTACCTAACACTATTTCTTCTTTAATTTCCTTACTGGCAGCTTTCAGACAGTTTTCATGATGTGGCAGAGTTTTGCTCTGCTTGCCAAATATTTGGGCTGGAAGAGAACATACATGGAAGTACGGGATCTTTTCCCATCTGAGAGCGTCTTTTTCAGGTTTGCCCTCTCTGGTACCCAGCTAGACTCCCGCACCCTAGCAGACCACTCTGGAAGATAAATGCTCCTTTTAAGTATTACTATATTTCTAATCAGCAGGGCTGGATGCAGGATGGTGGGTTCCCGTTTCAGTGTTCTCACTCTGGTATGCAACAGCACTCATTAAAGGCAACTCAATCACTTTGCCATTGTGGAAAGCAGCTCATCTTACCCACACTGAAAACAGGTCAGTCCACACAGATTGTCTAACCGATACTAACATCGCAGCCTAAATCCTAGTCTAGACAAGGTCCCCATCTCCCACACTTGCTTAGTAGGTTTTGTAAAATGTGTGGATGTTTTAAGCAATAAAAGACTGCGCAGAGCAGACGAAAGCATGGAAATACCTTCTCTCACTGCATTTGTACAGCACTAAGACAATGGAGCTTAAAGCATCATTGCAGCTTTCAGGCAGTGTTATGATGCAGATAATAAAGATGAAGAAAGAACAAAGAGGAGTACATGACCAGATCATGGTTTGAAGTCTACAGGCTGATTTATGTCATCTGAGGATCTGGCCCAGTTAGATCTAATTTTAACATCCTTGACAAATTCCCTTTAACAGCAAACTGTCAAAAGGGAATCTTTTCTCCGCCCCTCATCCTTCCATCTCCATGAGCTGTTCCCTGTGACGACACTGTTCTCGAGCAGTAATTGGCAGTATCATTCTATTATCACTTATTCTTAAGGCCTGAGGATTTCATTCCTTGCAATTTTCCTGTTGTACAAATTCATGTCTATTAGTTTAACACACGTGCATGTGCATGCATTTATTCCCTCTGTGTGTGCGCATGTGCTGTGTGTCTGGGGAGGAAAACAGTACTTACACCTGAAAGGGCCATTGTCTTATAAAAAAATCTTAAGGAAGCAAAAGAGCTAATTACGGATGACATGTAGTTGTGACTTGCAGTAGGAGGTGCCTCTGGCGTCTCCAGCAAACAGTCTCAATTCTCCTTATAAGCATTTTAAATGGATGATGATCCTAATGAACTTAATAGCATCACTATCCAAGGACAGTATCAACCCATTGCCATCCTGTATTTTGCAGAAATAGCTTCTCTTTAAACAGTGTGCCCCTGCTTTGAACAGTAATGGTTTTTAAAAGTGTCTTAGCACACAAAGGCAAAATCTTTTTTGAAACAGGGTGGAATTGGTTGGTGATTATCACTGAAAAGCTGGCAGCCACCAGCTAACCTTCTAACAATGAAATATGGGAATTTACCTTCATGCTTCAATGCTTGCTATTCAGCTGTCTACCAGGGTCTAAATCAATGATTCTACACCCTCCACTCAAGGTTTCTCTTTCAAATGCTGCAGATATGACCTTAAGTTCATCATCTAAACAATGCAGTTCACGTTTAATTTCATTAATCTAAGATCTTCCATAAAATTGCAATATGGTACCATACCTTTCAAGTACCTTCATTAAAATCCATGTTATTTCTAAATCCTATGCATATCTATGAGGTCATACGGTGTTTTATTAAAATGGATTTTTGAAAGGCTCAGCTCTTTTATCACCAATTGTCATAAGGTAGTTTACAATAAAAAATTTTTAAAAAAGAAATCCTCTCCTATCGCTTAGGTGATGAACAGATCACCCATTTCTGCAAATTACCCCCTCTCCTAATTTTTAGCCTTTTTCCAAGGATTTTACATTTGGAGGGGAAAGAAAGAAATTATTAAACCCTCCTTGTTCATGGATTTTTCTGATGTTTACACTGTCTAGTGCAGTTACCCTTTTGAAATGTATCATGCCAATCAGATCCAGTGGACATTATTTCCCAGCTCTGCCCCCAGATGACTATATGGCACCATGTTCTCATGCACATTGGATTTTTGTTGCTATTCTTAGAAAAATACATTGGCACAAGTTGATTTTTCTACTGCATCCCTTTCCCTATCTCTTGTCTATATTCTATATTACTTTATATTGTGATAACACTTTGGAAGGCCAGTTAGGACCAGGGACCTCATGATAGTAGATGCCGAGAGCACAAAAGACAGATCCTGCCCCCCAAAGCCCCCTCTCTCAGCACTTCCCACCTGTTTAGATCAGAAGATATTCAAAGGAAAGAATTTTCCTCTTTATTTTGTGCTCGCAGCAAGCAAACACAATTTGTGCAGTAAAGTTCTTACATAATTCAGGCTTATGTGCATAATAATAATAGCAGTAATGCAAAATAAATAGATTAATCATCTTCCTAACAAGTGTGTGCTGAGATCAGCCCCTAGTGCCCTGATCCTGCAAAGCCCCCTGCGCACGGCTGCCTTCCCGCACCCCAGACGCCTGCAGACTCCAGACCCTCCTCCAGGCCACTTGCTCTTGACAGGATTATTTCCAGGATCAGGGAACAAATTCATACTGCCGATACCTGAGCTTCCCTGGACTGTGCTTGGCTCTGGGCGTTCACAGACCCCCCTGCTGCTTTAATAAGCAACATCACAGCAGGGAAGGAAGGAGGGAGGGCTGAGCTCCCTCGGGAAGCATCTCAGAGGTGGGGCACATTCCCCCAGCCTTGCACAGGAGTTGCTGATTCTGCCTCTTTATTAGCACTTGCTTTACTCCCTTCCTGTAATGAAAAGCAAAATCAAGTGCCACACTCCACCATGTATTGCAAAGCCACCAAAATCCACTTCCATAAGAAATCAAAGCAACAACAAGTTCCTTAAAACAAGGATGGTTTATGTGTCTCCCTGTGAGCTAGGGAGCAAAAATACCAGAAAAGACTGGGAGTAAAAATCTTCTGGAGCATCGTAGTCTTGGGAATCCCTGCCTCACTTCAGAGTGACATGAGCACAATGGAAGGCAGCCTGTGTGGGTACAGACGTACCCAAGATGCTGCTATGAAACACTCAGTAAGTCAAACTTTAAATTGGGTCCCTACCTACACGTTGAGGCAAACCAGCAGAGTGGTACTGCATTCCCACCCTCAGCAGCTGGGGCATCCCAGGCTGCGCCAGGCTCAGTGGGACAGCTCAGGGATACAGGCAACAATCCCAACCTCCCATGTTTTCCCCAGGCTTCACTGCACTTCTGCTGGTTTCCATCAGCAAAGTCTGCAAGTCTGGAGCCTACTGAAGCTACCAGAAGACTTCTCTGTGTGTATGGGCTCGGTTTAGACCTCATACTTTAATTAATTGCAAGTGAGGCTGCATCGGAGCAACCATCGCTCCCTCCTTAATTAAACTTGCCACTTAAATTTAAGTTCAGCACCCGCTCTATCGATCTCTTCTGGAAAAAATCCACCCCTTACATTAGTGCTAAACAAAAATAGATCCTTGGCAAAATCTAATGCAAACATTCAAGTATTTAGATTTTTCACAAAGGTAAAGAGGACGCAAACGACGATATCTGTGCCCTAAGAAAAATGATGTTCCACAATGTTTCCATCTCTTAAGCAAAATATTAAGCAGCCCGAAGAGACAAAGCTGTCCCATGGTCCTGCCCTCATCCTCTGCACTATTTTACTGAGGCTCCAGCAGGAGACACTGAGACACTGCTATTGAGATGTCATTTGTGACAAACCTTCCACAGTTAATATTGGTTGATGACTTCAACCTCGCCCTCCTTCATCCTTCCATAAAAACATACCCTGGCTGCAGTACTGCACTTACGGTGTAGCATTACTCTGAAGAAGCAATTACAGCGAGCAGAGCAAGGAACTAAAGACAGGTCACCTAAATGAACTGAGGCAAAAGTACATGAGAAAACAAGAAAATGTCTTCATCACTTTTCAGGCGTCAAATTGGAAAAACAGGGATCAATACAGCAGAACTTCATTTAATGGTGTGAAAAACAATCCACCCCAAGACAGGCAGGAATCACTTATTGCAAAACAAACAGGCCAATTAGGGCCGGGCAGGGCGCAGTGGGACGCAGGCGCCGGAGCCATTCCTCCAGCCTCAGCCGCCCGAGGCGCGGGCGCAAGGGACGAAGCCACCAACGGAGGATGCTCCGAGGCCACACAGCGAAATATCCCGCCAAAAAGGCCCACATGGCAGCAGATTGCTGCTTTTTCTCCCCTAATTTTTTCATCCATGGCACTTCCCATTCCATTTAATGATGGCAGAAATGGCGTGCAGCACTGGCTGATGCAAAAACCAAGAGACCTGGGCTAGGAGATGGGGACACGACATGTTCTCATACGTGCCGAGGTTCAGCCAATGCCTCTCGGTCTGGCCCCTAGTGTAGTGAGAAGAAAGAGGATGTTACTGATCCGTGGCTTTATGTTGTCCACGATGCTGGGGACATGCAGGAGAACCCCTTTACCACATCTGTCACCGCTAATACCATTCCTCGTTGAAAGCAGCAGGCCCTGCAGAGCCATGCTCACATCCTTTCTGCATCCTTCCTCACAGTGGCCTTAAAACTTCTGGATTCAGAGTCCAGCACCCTCCTCAGTCAACTCATTCTGCTGGATGACTGTTCCTGCGTTGGAAGGTTTTTCTTCATCTGTAGAGAAATGGCAGCTCCTCTCTCCAGCATGACACTGTACGTGAATACAAACATCTGCCATGTGAGGATTTTATTGCTTTTACTGTCATTGCCACTGCCAGGTCCTGTAGCATATTAAACAGATTAATAGAAGTGATGTAGAGGGAGTATAAAACCCGCCAGTCTTCACTGTGGGCCAAGTGCTTCTGAAATGGTGAGAGAGAGGCTGGAGCTGACATTTGCAGAAGTAACGTCATGTTATTAAAACAAATTTGGCATGAGGGGAAAATATGTTTGCTTTGCACTTAATAATGGCTACGAGAGCATATTCAAAGTCAAATATTTGTAAGGCAGTAAGTTAGCATTTTCTCCTCCCCTTCTCCTCCCCCTTGTCAGTCAGAACCAGTCCTTGTGTTACCAAGTCACAGGGCTGCTGTTTTAAAGGTACATCAAAATGCAGAGTGGACATCAGGCCTAAATCTCAAATCTAACTTTGAATTTATGTTTGTCTTCAGAAAAATAATCAACCCCAAAACATGTGGCCACAGTCTCCGGATGCATTTACAGAATGGCTACGAGAGCATATTCAAAGTCAAATATTTGTAAGGCAGTAATTTTCTCTTTTCTCCTCCCCTTCTCCTCCCCCTTGTCAGTCAGAACCGCGTTACCAAGTCACAGGGCTGCTGTTTTAAAGGTACATCAAAATGCAGAGTGGACATCAGGCCAAATCTCAAAATCTAACTTTGAATTTATGTTTGTCTTCAGAAAAATAATCAACCCCAAAACATGTGGCCACAGTCTCCGGATGCATTTACAGAAAACTGCTATGCATTGCAATTTTTCTCTCTTTTTTTTTCCCTTCTGCCGAAACATTGGTTGTATTTTCTCCCTTTATTTATTGGAGTGCTAAATGGATTATTTCAGTAATAAATCAGGCCCTTTCATTACATTTTTTAAGGTGTTGTCACTGTTATGAAGTACAGTGTGTCATCAAAATTAAGCTCAGATTGCATTACCACCTATTTTATAGATAGAGAATTACTTGATGGATATTTTTTTCCAGCAGTCTAAGCACTTTGTGTCTTTCCTTCAAAGAACAACTGGCTCCCTAGTTTCACAGAATTTTTCCTCTACAAGTTATGAAATTTTCATTCAGATTGTCTCACAAATATCTTTGCATGATGTTTTAAAACAGAGGGATGATATCTCTTTTAGCCCAAACTAACTATTCATGTAAATGCGAGGAATTGTTAATGGGTACAGGCAATGCTAGAGCAGAATTACCCGGGGTGTCTGGCTCCTCTCCCACTTCCCAAGGTATAAATCAGAAGTAATTCCACTGAAGTCAGTACAGTTACCTTACAGCAAAAAAAATTGCCTCAATGGCACTGGAATGAGGCAGCCGTTTGGTTTTGCTACGTTTGTGACAAAGGCAGCTGAAGGAGATGCTGATTTCCAGGGTAATTTCTAGTTGACTTCATCTGAGCAAGAGTCCATTCTCCTTGCCCGCTGCCGGCTTTCCCCGGGGTGAGCATACGGAGCCCGCGTCATTGTCCCCCCCGTTCCACAGCTTCACTGCAAAGGACAAATAGCATTAGTGGGGCTTAATTTCCAAACAAATCTCCATCTATGAGAGTTTAGTATTAACATTCTCTAATTAGCAATGGAAATTTCTACTTGGGTGTTTTAGTATGCAGTAATCATATATGAAGTTATGTGAATTATACAAGTATTAATAATAATAATAACTCTGCATGTGTGCGTGCATGCAGGAGTCAGAGACAATGCAGGGTAGCTCAGAAAATCTGAATTTAAATCTCTGAGCTGCCATATGCGATGGTGGCGAGTGACGTCACATCTCTCCATGCAGAAGATGGAGCCCTGCTGTGTCCCCACCTCCGAGGTCTGTGTGGAAGTACAGTCAGGAAAACTTCCAGAAAGCTTGCAGGGGTGAAAGCCTGCACTGCACTCTCTGTTTCCCACCCCAGCGCAGGAATTGTACGTGCACAGCCCTTTACCTCCCTGCTCAGGGTCTACATCAGACACCCCGTGTGCGCATGGAGGCCAGGGGTGGGAAAGACCTGCCTGAGCCCCCCCTTACAAACCCAAAAGCAAAGCATCTCTTCTGTTAAACACTTCAGCTGAAAGGAGCATTAAAATGCTGCTCTGTTAAAAGTACTGGAACTTGAACATATGTTTAAAGTTAAATGTGTTATAAAAGGCTTCCTGAATTGCATCTTTATGAGTATTATATTTATCTTAGACATAAGACTTAGAAAAGAGATCCATAACACAGTCAGTGTGCTGCGGCACGGCCACATTGCACTGGGGAACAGACTGAGCTGCACAGTTCAGGTCAGGTAGATCAGGTGGACGGGACTTTTAGTCACGTAGGTTAAATTCAAACCACTGACCTGCGGTCTCCTTACCACCACTGCTGTGATGCTACTGGTTTTAAGCAATAGGTGGCACTTCAGGAAAGAGTTTCTTCTAAATTTTCAAAGCAAGGAGTTTTTCAGCATTCCTCCTCTGTGCCTTTCCTTTAAATTGACAGTAGCATTTTTGCCAGGATTTTTAGAAACCGGAATGTCCCAGAAGAAATTAATAAAGAATGTCTCACCCGCAAATTATACAACCCCCTCCAACCTCCGCCGTGCCTGCTACTTCTTCCACCTCCCCGACACAAACTGGGAGCAATCCAAAGAAATTAGGGACATTACCCTCCAGTAGCCCGGTGACACTTATGTTCCAATCTTCAAAAAAGTGACTGCAAATCTATGGACATGTCTGCCTAGTGCTGCAAAGTAATTTTAGAAAACTAGCTACTGCACATTATGGACAATACTTTGAGAGCAGTATGTGTCTGTGACCCGCTGCTGCATCCTCTGACAGAGCTGCAGAGCATTTCATTCGTCTTCCCTTTCTGGCCACAGCACTGGCAAGGCGAGAGCCTGAAATCCTACGTATTATTTAAACCTTCCCTTTTTTTTTTTTCCTTCACAGCATCTCCGATTGTCCAGTTTGGGGATAGCCACAGTGTAACGTACTGCGTCTATGCCGTCCCAGCACCGCTGCCTCTGCAGATCCTGACCTAGAAGCTGGCGGCTGACCACCCTCCGAGCGAGGCGAGGCTCTGTGGCTTTGCAGGCTGCAGGGCTGGAGCAGAACTTTGCAGCTTCCAGGAAAAAGCAATAATTTCCCTTTAGTGCTCAGGGCTGACTCTTCCTAAGTGCCGAGAGGACGACGTGCGTGCTTGGTGCTCTCCAGGGAAGGGCCAGGCACCCTGTGGTGCCGGCTGAGAGAAAACAACTATTTACAACTCAAAACTTTTCTTGTTCATTAAAGACATAGCAGAGGACCAAGCTGCTCAAGGAGTTAAATGTATTAAGCAATTTACAATTAATATAGAACTCATTCCAGAGATATCTACTAGAGAGTACAACAGGGCAATTAACCCACTAATACACTAGGCTATTACATCGCTATGTCTCTTATTTTAGCCTGAGGTGATTTGAAACGCATTGGATTAAAGGATATTACAGGAGATAGCATGAAAAATAGCTTAATGTAATGAGCCATCCCGTGATGTCTGCTATTAAAGATGATTTGCAGTTGAAAACTACAACATACAGTAGTTCAGCCATTTAGAAACATGAGTATATTTAACCCTTTTCTAGCCCATGTCCCTGAGATGAATTGGTGCAAGAGTTTCTCCCTCTCCTCCCCCCCGACTTCCAGTGCCTTTATCTGAGGATTATCAAATGCAGCTTATTAAAGTACAATGGTATCTTTGGGAGGTTGGTACCTGAGGTTGATAGAAAACCAGTAAGCTGCTAATAACTTTTAAAAATAGATCCCCGAGAGAGTAAATAGGCTCAGGTGGAGGGAGGCTATTTGGCGACACGTTTGCGAAACACGAACTTGTAACAAATTTCTATACTAGCCTTAGGCCTGTCATATCAGTTTCAAATGGCAACTCAGACAGAACTGGGAAACAAAAGCACCTTATCTTAAAATCTATAATGTACAGCTTAGCATGGAGATAGCAGCACTCAGGGAGAGGAGGGCTCAGCGGTTGGAAAAGTTCCTGCCTGTGGAGCAGACTTGCCACGGAGACCTCTATAGGTCAGGCACGTTCTCTGCTGGGTTTGGACTGCGGGCAGCCACAGGTCATCAGCCCCTCTTCTCTGGTTTAGTCTGGATTTGTTCAAGAAACCAGCACCAACAAGTCTGGGCATTGAATAAAGGCATCTAGAAGGCATCTTGTTCCCAAAGAGAAAAACACACCTGAGCAAATGCTTAGCTCTAAGCACAGAGCTTTGGCCATGGGCTTTGTTCATCCTTGCCGGGAAGGGAAGGACTGTGCCACTGATGTGTGAGGTGGATGGCGAGCGTGTGGAGGTGCTGGGTGGCAGATCCTGCCTGCAGCGGCGAGGCTGCCTGCACAAGAGCCCGAAATCTGCATTGCAGCCGAGGTGGCTTCCCACGAGTGGCTTTAACACAGTTACGCGTTAGTAGCGCTCTCTGCCAAATTGTGCAGCTGTAAATCACCTTCCAAACCCTGATCTCCTGCACAGACAGGTGAGGGGGCAGCAGATGAGGAAAGTAAGGAAGAGCTTCACTGTGCTCCTGCAGAAAGTCACTGACTTCAAGGATGATCTGGCTGCTTAAGGTCTTCAGATGAATTTTAAAACTCTCCAAGGATGGAGATTCCCTCACACCTCTGGGTGCCTCTTCCAGTGCTTAGTCACCATCATTAAAAAAGTGTTTTTCTTACATCCAATCTGAATTATATTTGCTGTTGCCTCTTCTTTCATTTTATTTAAGACCAGGTAGAAACACCTACAGAAGACCCCTCCAGCTGCTACGTCTTCTGATCTTGGAAGAAAGGGGAGAAATCAAGTATTCAGCAAATGAACTCAAAGCAGAACCGTCCCATGGCCTCTCCCAGCGCCTGGTATCAGTCTCCTCTGCAAACCCACTCAAGCTGACAGCCTCTGCCCGCCTGCAGCTGAGCCACGAAAGCAAACCCCAAACCTGCCCGGGCTCAGGTGCCCCACTGAGGAGGTCTGGACAACACCACCGAGGAGAGGGAGCCTGTCCCTTGGTTTGTTGCTGATAACTTTTTATGCTGTGCTTCTAAACATAACACAGGTTTTATTACTTATATCTGTGGGTATTTTAGCCCAGCTTGCCGCCTGCGAACCCGCGTCCTTCCAGCCCAAATGTCTGCTGATTTCAGTTCTCAGGAAAAATTACAATCGTGCTAAAACAATTTCCACGTGCATTTCTCTTTCTTTTATTTCTGCATTTTCCTTTCCAACTCAGAATGCAGTAAAATCATTGAATTCATGCTGTCGGTCATGATGTTTTTTGTCTATGAGACAGGTAAGATTCTGCACACCCCAGGCACAGTCTCTCTTTTTAACAACCCCATTTACACAGAAATAGAGATGAACAAAACTGGCACTTATTTTTCCACCAGAAAAAAGTAGGGTTTTTTCTCCATGTTTCCTGTGAAAAAGTTTCTTTCTTCAACAAACAGAAAGCAAAAAAATCCCACGCAGCCCATTAAAAACGTCCCAGAGGGGCTTGGGGGAAAGTTGTAAGTAAAAATATGATGAAAAGAAGATAATTTTCTGGATAGCTTTGCAGCTGGGCAAGGCATTAGAGAGCTGGGTTATCTCACTTGCCTGAACAGACACAGTCCCACAGCCACTTCTTCTCAACTTCCCTACCTGTCGTCATCTCCTTCCCCATCCTGTTTTGCTACAAGGTCCTGCAGATCTGTGACAAATGGTGGGTCTCACCTCCTCCACTTCAGGTTGTCTTTCCGTGGCTGAAGAGCTCTGCATTTGTTCTCCAACCTCAAACGAAAAACAGCCTGCTTTGGGCTGGGGTTTCCAGCCAGCCCCTCTACCCACGGTACAGGCAGGATCTTATGAACAAGCCTGCATGTACCAACGCTCTGAGCATTACTATTTCCATTTTGTCCCTGGAAGTCGAATACCAAAGAGGCTCAGCACCTGCAAAGCAGCCCCAGTGCTCCCTGCACCAGGGCTGCCCATGAAACACCCGATCGCCCCCCTTGCCCTGCCAGCACTCGTGACGGGGCTCCGCACACTGCATCCCTCCACACACACGTGTGCTCCGCAGCACCCCTATGGACATCGGCTCACATCAGCATCGCTGCGGGATTCGGGCTGCCGGTACAGGTTCCTGCCGATGGTGAAGCCCTCTGGCCTTCTCAGGGCAGCGCTTTCTCCCTGAAACCCAAATAAAAGTGCTTGGTTGTAAAATAATATTTTTTAAGAAGGATCAAATGAGGATTTTCATGTTTGCATAAAAATAGAAAAAACACTTCATGGTGCAAAACAGACCAAGCTGATTACACTTCTCATGGAAAGCACTTTAGTAAGGCACTCTTTACAGAAGGGGTAACTTCAGGGGAGCCAATACAAAGAACTGGGCAGGATGGTTTTTAGGCAGGAAGACACGAATGCTGCCTCAACCCACACCTCCCAAGCATCCTCCGCTGTGGGTGCAGCTACTTGTTTCCCAGGAGTTTCCATTGCCTGCACCAGCACTCCTCTTGTACAATCTTCTCAAAATATGTGTAGACAGAACAAACAATTGTCCAACAATTAAAGCAAATAACCACCAGCGACACAAACACCACCAAAATTAATTCTCCACCTGAGAAAACACGACCCGTTGGCGCTCGCCGCCTCCCTCGCACGGCTCCCAGCCCCATCCCAGCGCCAGCCACCTGGGCAGCAGAGGTTGCCCAAAGTAGGGTCAATGGCTACTCAGGGATGCTGCCACCAATTGCGTTTGCTTTCAATTGTTAACCCATGCCCTGAGGTTTAAAAGGTGTGTGCCGATTTGCACTGAAATTATGAGGAGGATGGATGGTATCATTATGGTTCCTCCTTTGAAAAATCTGTGAGGAATGAGGAAAAGAAAGAGAAAACCAAAAAACAGCAAAAAGTGCTTTCAGGCAGAGATTCTCCTGGACCTGAGCTGAGACATTTCTGCACCAAAGTAGAAACAGAAGACCAAAAAAAAGCCATTTCCCCAACTGAACACACACACACCCCCTACAGCAGCATTCAGCAGGGATTTTAGGCAGAGGGTGGTGTTTTCCACAAACCCTTCTGCAGGGGCGGGAGGGAGGAGGTGGTGGGGACCTCTTTCTAATCAAAGAACTTGTCACTGTCACTTTGGTGTTAGCAGATGCCACGAACAATAACCAGGATCCCGTGCCTCTGAAATGCATTATTAACAGGCTACATTCATTGCTCTCCACCCCTACTCCAACCAGCTTTCCTTTTTGTTTTACTCTGGGCTGCCTGCATCCCAGGTGGCACAGGAACCTGTCATTTCTCGTTTCCATCCAGAGGAACAAGTGATTTGGGAGAAGGGGAGAGGATGACCAGGGCTTTCTGACCTTTTCTCCTTCAATTTCATTCCTCTCCTCTGCGAGGAGAAAATGGCAATCACACTAGGTGGAACCGACAAACTCATCTCTGTGTCACTCCCTTACGTGTACAATAGCTGTGTCACTTGGCATCAGGGATGAGGAGGCAGTGACGGGATTACGGGCCCATGATGGCCCTAATCTGTGAGCAGATATAAGCCTTCCCGCTGCGCCCCGTGCTCTGGCGGTGCCGGCTGGGGTGGAGTTATTTAATTGTGAGCACGGTTATGCAAAGTGCACCGAAAATCTACGTGCTCCGTCTGTTTTTCCTTTCCAAGTGGGGCTGGTGTCTCCCTGTGCCTGCAAAACTCCTTCTCAAGGGGGTAAGAGCTTGCAACTTCTGAGATCACTAAGCTCTTCATATCACTTCATAAATTAAATTGAAGATATCTCAGGGGTATACTATAGCAATGAGGAAACTGAGGCACGGACAAGTAATGGGGCTGTCCCAAAGCCATGCCATAGCTGCGAGGGTACCGAGCGCCCAGGTCCCTGCCCTGCTCCCTCCGGGGCTGTCCTGCAGCCAAGCAGATGGGGATGGACAGTGCGGGAAGGCAGACGGACACCCAGGGGCAACCTCTGCTCTGCGATGCCCACCCTGTGCCACCCCCAAAACTGCTCAGCCTGTGCCAGCAATTATCCCACAGGGCGAAGACAAGAGACGTCAACGGTCCCCACAGAAACGTCCCCCACAACTTACGGTTACTGTGTGGAGGAGAGGAGGGCCCGGAGCACCGCAGCCATGTCCAGAGAGCCAGCCCGAGGCACTGTCAGCATGTTGATGAACAGAGCAATTAATTAATAAAAATAATAGCAGTAAAAGTGGCCGGACAAGAGGACTCTGTGCCAGGACTGGCATCTCTTCGCTAGGGCTTTGTAGGTCACTTCTGAGCCTGGCTTTTCAGCTCTCCTCTGCCTTCAGAGCAGAGTCCTGGGACATACCGCTCGGTATAATTTATTTGGCTGTTTTGATATTGAACACGATGATTTGCCACAGGAGCGCAGCGGGCTGTGCCTGCCGGAGGTGTCTCTGGGGGGGCTGGGCGCCAGAGCTGCCGCAGCCCCAGCAAGGTGTGCACCAGCACCGGCCCCGCGGCACCGGCACGGCACAGCCCCGGCAAAGGCAGCAGAGCCACCGTCACTACGAAGCCACCGGGTTTATGCAAACCATCTTGGATGAGGACTGACAATTCACATTTCACCTGGCAGCTGCGTATGGTTTGCAAACACATCTTGATTTGTGGGGGAGAATAGTTTTTGGTAAATTAGAGATATCACATTAAAGGGGATTTTTCTAAACCGTTCTTAGCCTCAGAAGAATAGAGCCTAACACAAAACCGCTGGAGACAAGAACAAAGAACAGCTATAGCATCATTTTAGTCAATTGTAACTAGTTCTAGATGAGATATGGTGTTGCAGGACAATATATTCCTGGTCAGCATGATGCAAACCGGCTGATTACTCCTAATACTTGAACGGAAAAGCACAGGAAGGCGAAGCGGGGAGTGGAGAGGAGCAGGGGAGAAGATTTCATACGGAGAGATCTTCTACAAGAAAACTCCCTTTTTGGAGGGTAGGAGGGATATTAGTTGGTAACAGCAAGAGCATAGATTTTTGCACTCCTATAAATCATTATTACTGGAATGTCCCTGAGGGGATGAGAAGAATGAATCAGTTACACACACAGTCAAACTTTTAGATGGAGAAAGAAGAAAAAGAGAAAGAAGAGGAAAAAAAGATAAAGGAAGAGAAAAAGGGTGGAGGGAGAAAAAGAGAGAGAAGAAAAGGTTAAAAAGAGGAAAAAAAGAGAAAAAAGAGAAAGAAGAGAAAAAATAAAAATGAGAAAGAGAGAGCGAGAAAGAGAGAGAGAGATGAAAAAAGTGAAAGGGAAGGAGACAAAGGCAAGAGAAAGGGAGGAAGAGAGAGGGAGAGAGAACAAAAGCAAAAGGAGAAAGAGGAAAAGAAAGGGAAGAATGAGAAGAAGGGAATGAATGAACTTTGGAAGCAATTTATAATTCCTTTCACCTACATCATGAATTGAACATGCAAAAAAAAAAAAAAAAAAAAAGGAAGGCAGGAAGGGAAAATATTCCGCCCAGCATGCAGATTATCATTTGAAAAGATTCTGTTGCTATGTTTTTGTCCCTGGGTGATGAAAATGAAATTGTCTGATGTGTGCGCCGTGTTAGATTTACCTTTGCAGGGTTCACCCACAATCAGTAGAGAGGGGTCATGCCACAATATGTCATCTCACAGCTCCATCACACCAACTCCAATTTATACGAGGAGGTATTATGCATTTCAAAGGAACCCCCTGCGCGTGGCTCTTGTTACTGATCTATATCACAGCTCAGCTGAAGGAAGATTAGTTCTGCTGCAAGGGCAACGAGACTTATTTGTTTATGATTATATTCTCCTTAAAGACGCACTATTCCTTTTTTTAATGTCTAATTTAAAGTGTGCATTAAAGGGGTTGGGGAGGGGGTGGGATGTAAAAGGTGAGAGAATTCTGCACTCTCCCACAAGGAAACCTAATAGTCTTAGTCTCCCATGCATCCTGCTCATTAAAAAAAAAATAAATCTCCATTTAAATGCAAATTTGAGTTTTAGCTGGGGACTCCCCCAAAAGCTTCTCTTGGAAGCACCAGGGAAATAGGATTCAGAAACCTAAAATGGCTGACAGCAGTCGAACGCCTGCAGAAAACGCTTCCCATCTAAATACCCTCGTCCTTCCCCCTCCGCAGCCCGATGCCCCCGGGTCCCCGCACCGTGTCCTCATACAGCCCGGCTGGCTCAGGCGCAGCATCACTTATCACCGCTCTCCGCTGCAAGATTGTTTTACCTCAGGCAAACACCATCCCAGCGAGCTAAAACTGATAATATTAGCCTTTCAACTCCTGCTCGCTGTTGCTTTAATCAACGTTTTCCCAGAAAGTCGACGTTTTTGTCCCTGATAAAGGCTCTGAAGGATTTAATGAGGCCGCCGAGCGCTGCAGACCCCAGGAAGCCCCGCGCCGCTCAGCGCAGCTCCCTCCGTGCTCCTGAACGTGGCTTTAATTTTGGGGAGCTCCAGATCATGGTGGACACCCAGGACATCGCCAAGCAGACAGCACTGATTCGATGCGGTCCCTGAGCTTCAGGGGAGCTGTGCAACCCTCGGCATTGAAAAACCAATGAGTCCTGGGAAGTTTTTACAGTGGAAAAGCCAATTTGTTTGATGGGGAGAAGATGCAGAAGAAAAGGGCAATTGTACCTCATGGTCCTGCCTAAAGTGGTGGGGATATTCAAAGCTGCCAAGCAAACCCCACGGCTGCTACTGAACCTGCCCACCTCAGGGCACCTGGGGATGCCTCCCCACGAGAAACGCCCCACGCTGTCAAGCACCCCCCAAAAAAAGCCAGATGTAAAAACAGAATCAGGGTTTCCTAAAGAAAAAAAAGGAGAGACGTGGGATGAGGGAGGTGAGGACACCTGTGAGCATTCTCGGAGTGGAAGGGCGCTTGCCTTCACAGCGAGAGCGGGCCAGGATTCGTGCCGAGCTCTCACGCAGACACACTTTTGCTTATCATCGCTGGACCCGTTTCTGACTCCTCTGCCCGTGATTAACGTATCGCTGGTTATAATAAATAGGCCCATTCCCATCTAGGAAATAAATGGGTCCATCAGGGACCCGCGAGGAATGGAGACACCGAGATGCTGCTCTCTGGCCCCATCTCTCGGCACCTCCCAGCCCCTCCACAGAGCAAAGCCGGCAGCACCATCAGGATTCGCCAGGAGCAGGGCAGCAGACGTGCCATGGGGACCTCAAGTTTTTCTTACTGTTTTGTTGAAGCATTTTGCCAAAGTTTGCCAAATCAATGCAGAGTTGGACGCGTCGAAGCTGCTGTCGCCTTGGCTTCAAATTATCATCGGCCGCGTCAATTAGTTGTGCAAGACTGAAAGCGGTACCCATCCCCCTTTGCTGTGCTGTCGGCATGCTGGAACAATAGATGAACAGACAAATGTACACAGAAGAAAATGGGCATATTAATTAGAGGTGGAATTGGCTCATATTTCACTTGCAGCGTACCCTACATTTATGTGGCGTTTCCCCTCACCCAGGGTTTGAGCACTTGGTGGGACGGCAGGATGGCTGCGGTACCCGCGGGGATCCCACCCCAAAGAGCTGCCGGTCCTCCATCAGGTCCCTTTCACCCTGGGGGCCTGATCCTGCTCATCCATGTGCTGGGGAACGCCCAGCGAAACCCCCAGCGTTACTGAACCCCTGTGCATCGATGTGAACGGCCACACTGGGGAAGAAGTGCTCCCAGCAGCTCAGACACAAAGTGTTAAATATTTTCTGCTTAAGTGCAAAATCTTTACAGTACGGCTCATTGAGTTTCTTCCCACACCAGACCTTCACCGGAGAAGGAAAACTTGAGACGCCAAGGGCCAGTCAGAGGTCCCCGAAACCCAGGTTTATCCAAAGAGCTTCACGGCCATTGGGATCCGACCTGAGCAAACAGCCCGTCTGTACCGGCCACAGCACCGCCTGCACCGGCCACGGCATCGCCTGCCACTACCCCGGGGTGAGGAGCCGAAAGCCTGGGGCAGGCAGGGAGGTGTCCACCCCTGGTCTTCCAGGAGGTTCTCCTGGGAAAGGAGCCAGCCTTCCCTCTCCCTGCCATTTCCTCCCTTGTTCTTTGTAAAAACCACACTCATTTCACTACTTTGAAAGCTCATAATATGATGGGTGAAAACAATTAAATGAAATAGACTGGTAATACCCATGGGAAAACATTTTTAGATATGATATTACAATCTTGTTTCAAAATTGGATTTTGCCAAGAGGAAATACAGTTTATTATAAAACACATTTTCTTTTAATTTAATTATATAATCTTTGGCTTCAGAGAAGGGATGCTTAAATCAGACCCATTTAATTTTCAAGTGTATTCACCCATCACCTAGGGCAAATTGGTTTAAATTAGCAGGTGACTATATAAGTTCTAGATATGTGTCAGACAAAAATTTATCTGCGAACTGTGTATAAAAGACCATCTACATCAGCAGCACAGCAGCAGAAATTACAGGGAATGAACAGACAAGTATGTGAAGAGTAGTATTTGCTCTGATTTCAATGATACCCACTACAAAACCCGATCTAGGATTATTTTTTTTTATCTTTGTTAATGTTTTGCCAGATCAGTTCATCACACTGCATGTCTGCACTATGCCAATAAAAACTGATGACCTGCAGTTAGTTTCTACCAGGTGCATTAAATTCCCATAACGTGAACAGATCTTGCTAAGTCTACCATAGCCTCTTCTTCTGCAGAGATTACATTTCCAACCTAATGACAAGAGCGGTTTGTTCAGACGCTGCAGTCACTGAACTCTTCCTCCGATCCGTCACGGTGACGCGGCGCACGTCGCTCGCCACGCTCTTGCAAAACAGCTCGAGACGGACAATACTTTGCGAGTTATATCGTACGAGTCTCTTGCCATCCCAACCCTTTTTTCCCCATTGCTGGGTTCCCAGAAGCCGAGAGCGAGCCTGCTCACAGTTCACTGGGACACAGAATTTAAAAGTGGCCAAAGAAAATACCTCCAGACCCAGCAGCTGTACATGCAAACCTGGTTTTGCACAAGCAGCCGCGCACTTACGGATCCCAGAGCTTAAAATCTGTGCTTTACTGCTGCTCGCTGTGGTTCGGGATAATCACTCGTGAAGGCAAGAGAGGAAATTCCTCAGCAAAGGGAAAATACTGCAGTGCAGTCAAGGCTGACTTGGCGAGAACACTACAGTAATAATAAATAATAATGCGTGGGACTTGTAAGGGGTTTTTCATCGCAGGTATCAAAATGCTCTCCACGAGCGCTGGCTGGGGGAGGACGAGCCACCCTGTGCTGCCGCCGCTGCTCCCTGGCACTGCCATGTGCCAGCCCAGCTCGAGCGCCCGAACCAGCCTCACCCCAAGCGTCCTTCTGCCCCGGGGAGAGGGGGTCCTGCGTGCGGCTGCACGTTTCAGAAACCTCCTGCTCCAGCAATGGTTCTCAAGACCATGATTCATCCCCCATCAGCCCTCCCGTATTTCTGCTCACCTTCCCAGCAAACACGGCTGGTTTTGTACCCTCCAGAAAAACTGGCCAGGCGACGGCACCAATAACGGGCACAACGACCCCAGCATTAAATAAACCACAAACAGCAGAGGTTTCTGCCCTTGCCCAGTTAGAAGACAGAAAACAAAAGCAATACCAAAACACAATTTGGTTATTATGATTCTTGCCAGGCTGTTTTGTTTTTAACAAATGACAACAAAACATATATCACGATTCTCATGCTGGGTAGCAAGCACAGTTCCCTGTAAGAGCTGAAGCCTGCGAAGGCTCCCACTGCTGTGGCACCACAAGCATGTGTATATATATAAATATAAATATATACATATATCAGTGTAGGGAAATCCTGAAAAGGTGATTTGAATGAATTGAAAGCATTGCTTAAAAGGCAAATACTTATTAATACATGTATCAGTGTAGGGAAATTCTGAAAAGGTGATTTGAATGAATTGAAAGCATTGCTTAAAAGGCAAATACTTATTAAACTCCATCAAAACACTGTTGGCAAAAATTGCTTATTTGAAAACACAGATCACAAATCCAGAATTCCCACAGCCAGGGTCTAAATCCTTCATTCCAGGTTAGACACAACTCTAGTGTCTTCTCCCTGGCAAGGGCTTGTCAGCACACCCCTCACTGGCACGCTGCGGCACGGCGTTTGCATGGGGTGGAAGCTCGCAGGCGCTGGTTCTGCGCCCATCGGTGGCCCCGGCGTTGCCTGGCAGCTCTTCCCCAGGGAAGTGCCGCATCCCACAGGCAGGGAAGGTCGCAGCTCCGGGGAGCGCCACGCTTCACGCAGTTTTGCCACTATTTGTGAAATGCCAATGGCTGGATGTGTTTGCCCAACACGTGTAGGTGTACGCGGATGCCTGTGCAATCATACTGATATATATAGGTAAGCCATGAATAAATATTTATGATTATTTCAACAGGTGTTGGACATCCACCTCCTTCTGGGTCTTTGATGCTCTCCCCCTCGGCTACCCGATTTGGAGAGGCACCCTGTCCATCCTGCAAGACCAAACCCTGAGCGGACCAACCCTGCCAGCTGCTGAAATGCAGAGGTACTCCAAGTGTTATGAAAACATATGATCTCAGCCATGTCTGGCAAATAAACATTACAAGGGGCTGTTTCAAATCTTTGTAGTAGCAAATCTCAGCACTTAACTAGTAATGCAATAAGTCCTATCAAGAGCATGCTGAAAGGTGGAATAAATTTCCCGGAGAACAATGCGGGTGATGTATGCATATGACCAACGCACAATAAAACTGTAGAATGGGAGGAAAAAAATGCATACAGTCAATACAATAAAATCAGCACAAATATAGGCTGTGTAAGCAAATAAATCTAACAATCCAAATATTTTACAACACACTCACACGCAGAACATTTTTCCCCCCAGAAATCTTAGGGTAAAAAAAAAAAATTAGACTGTTTTGCATCTTAGTGTATTGTAAAGGCATCAGTGGCTGTCTGCACAAATTACCATTCATCTAGGCGTTGTTGTGGAAATTTTCAAGGGATTTGCAGTAATTATATGACAAAATGCTTGCAAATCTCACTCATTGCTGAATAGAAACACACGGGTCAAAGATTGAACACTCTCAGCTTGGTAATTTGTAAATGTCAATCAGACGGGGGGCCACAGGAGGCACACAGGCGTAAGCAGTGAAAGGCAGAGCGATTCCGTAGCAACCAGAAAAAGCCTTTTCAATACAGATTATAAAAGGCACGGGATAGTTTTACTTTCCAGCTTTTTTTTTTTTTTTTAAACAAACTGATCACCTTGCACCAAGAGGAGGAGGAAAAGGGGGGAGATAGGAGGAGGGAAGTAAAGAAAGGAAGGAAAAACAGTTTAAATAAAACTGGTGAGATTAAATTAACTGATACATACATTCGCAGAGGTAGATCGTTTGCTCTGTAATAAATATGGACTCCTATCTTCCCTTCTCCGAGACAGCAAGGAAAGCAAAATAAAATTAAAAGATATAACAATAAAAATTATAAATGCATTGCGGTCCTGCAGACCAACAGCTTGTAATGAAGGCTGCTGCGGAGTTGGGTAGCGTGTTAGCTCTTGGGATCATAAATAGGTAAAGGGAAGCAAGGTGAGGGGGTCCGATGTCCCCCTCCCAAACTGCCACCGGCCTCCCGCGGCAACACACGCCTTCTTCGAGAAGTCAACTCTTTCTTTTCCCATTTTCCGGAAAGTGGGATTTGGAATTAAATTGTTTTAAACTATACAAAAGAAATAATCCCGGCATCTCCTACTCCACAGGGAATACATTAAAGCGACCTGATTTGCCTCTAAAGAGAAGCATCTCTCCTCCACGAGGGCTATTTCAGACACAATTACAGCCCAGGCTCGTTGGGCACCGGGAATTCGTGGCACTTGCCCTTGGGGGCCCACAGCTTTTCTGCAGCTTGCCCTCTATGTGCTAACAAAAACGACATTTTTGTTAAAAAATGGTGATGTTTGGGGGCTCCTGAGGTTGGTTGTCTTTGTTTTTTAAAAAAGAAATAGAAAAAAAAACCCCACAGAATGACAAGATGCTGCTATTTTTGCCCCAGAGAATACAGTTTTAGGACTGAAAAACCCCTTGCAGGAGACCTGCAAACATCCCGAGAAGCCATCGAGCCGTTACCGTGGGTCCCCCGTGCCCAGGGTCTGGCTGGTGATGGGTGCCCCAAGCTTCCTCTTGTCACACCGGTGTGAAACTGTGGCCAGCCCAGGCTACTCCAACAGGGCTCCTCGTGCCACTTCACCCGCTCTGAGTCACACCCAAGTTTTCTTAAATTTAGCATCATTTTGGGCAAGTTTCAAGTGCAGAAGGAAATGCCAAAGCCGACAAGCTGCAGAGGTGTTTTCTCCGTACAAACGGTCCCCGTGACCACAGTGAGATGCCATCGCACACCAGGAGGGGTTGGCGTCAGCCAGACTGCAGGGTGAGGATTTAACACCAAAATCATTTAACGCCAAAATCATTTCACGCCCTCAAAACATAGAAACGTTGACTTTGGTACATAGCGCCTACCAAACCAGAAAGGCTACAATAGACAGAGCACGGCAGAGGCTGCAGCCAAAGGTTAATGCAGAAATCGGAGAAATTCTACAGAATTTTGTCCATACCAAAGCCCAAACTGCCAAAATACACCTTCGTTTTAAATGTAAGGTTTCCCTCCCCCTGCCCCATGATTATGGGAGGTAATGACTGGGTTAACTGGTTCAGAAGAGAAAAATCACCCTAACCCCAACCATGGACAGAGGATACTCATGAAATGAAGACACCCAGGAGCAAAAGAAACATCGTCCAACTGCCTCCTTGCCCACCCGGCGCATCCATCCTCTCCTGGTACTGCCCAGGCGGGACCCTGCAGGGCGGCTGCGATGGGCCAGGGTCCCTCCCGTGCCTGGCCCCAGGGGTATTGGGGAACCAGGCCGTGACCAGCTGTTTTGGTGTGATGTAAAGCCTAAACAGATGCTGTTTGTTTGCTGCTGTCGCAGGCTGAGCTCCCAGCCTGCAATACAGCTGTAAGCAAATATTTAATCATCGCCATGTGCTCTGCAAGCAGGGCAGCGACTGCTCCTCCGCCAGGAGTGGGCCATCTTCGCCAACAGAATAACCACGAGCAGGCAGCAGCTCCCAGCCCTGCCACGAGCTGCCGCCAGCCAGCAGCAGTTGGGTGTCAGCCATCACCACCCGCTCCCTCCTTTCCCTCTTCCGCCTGCAGCCCCAGGTTCACCTCGCACGGCGTGAACTCATCCTGGAGCCCCCTCCTGCACTTTGCAAGGGGATTACGGACTGCTCCGTGGCACTGGGAATGCACTACCTGCTCTGCCATTAGCTCCACCCTCAACTGGATTTAATGAATCTGAGAAAAATTATGAAGTACCATAAAGCCACAAGTATCATAAAAAGTATAATAAAATTGAGAAAAGCTATTAAGTTATAAATACAACCAATACATGCAACATCACTCAGATGGCAGAAACTAGCTATAAAATAAAGTCATTTTAAACCATCATTCTACAAGTTACCAAGTCACTTAATTCATAAGTCACACATCCCTTTATGGCATCCAATCCTATTGTCTGTATCGAGAGCTTTATATTTTCCTGTTCCAGTTAAACATACACGTGCCCTTATATATAATGTAGGACAAAGGACGTCAGTCAGTGCTTTGGTACCTCTTACAGCCTCCCAGTAAGTAGTTGTGCAGACCTCCACTTCGTCCCTATGCAATGTCTTATTTAACCAACTCCCTAAATACCTGGCAAGTGCAGAAAACACCTTTGGAGTTATTGCACCAAGTGAGGATGCTGCGGAAAGAGGGTTTGGGAAAAGAGGGGCTCCAGGCGCTCCTTCAGCCAAAACCTGGTGGTTTTACAGTCACTGTGCCGCAGCATCAGGCTCCAAACACTTCTTCTATTTAAAACCAAAGTTCTCCTGAACATACCTAGCGTCCATTGGAAACAAATGACTCCCTAATAAGTTGCTTAGTAAGAGGTGTATTCATTTCTTAAATATCTATAGAGAGATATATATAGCAACTGCAAAACTGAGGGTTTACAGTGCAGGTGTATTTCATTTTGCCCACTAATTTGAAGACGACGCTTTGCTTATCAAGCTCCCAATCGCCGTGAAACAATTTCTTCTCTTTATTTACTCTAAAGGTCCTGTATATTATGAATATTCATTGAAATAATTAAACACCCTGTTCACAGCTTGTTGTGTTTACTGTTAGCCCAATAAAAACCAAACAGGTTAATGATGATCTTTAATACGGGAATTTAATATTATTTCACCTACATATTGGCTAAAAGTTTAGCTTCCCCTTTAAGCCTCATCAATTTACTGAAAATAAGTAAGCACCATAAAAACATGCCGCGGACTGTAAGTCAGAGGTACATGCCTCTATATATGTCTTCTGTGCTTTTTTTGCTGAATTTCTCATTTCGGTTTTAGCTACAGTATTAGAGAGAAGAAAGCCGAGGTGCCATTTCCAACCCCCCACCTCTAAGAATGACGCACGTGATGGGGAGTGTAGTGCAGGTCACGAGAGAGAGGTGGGTGGAACAGGAGCAGTGTGGACTGACAGCGGAAAAAACCTCGTTATGATCCAGCGGTCATTAGGAAAATATATTTACCAAAGATTGTATCCTAGTGAGGAAGCCTCTTCAAGAAAAATGCAATTTGTGCCTCTGCTTTGCCCTGGGATGAAGAGGCCACGGGAGCACCCTGGGCTCCCTCAGGAGATGCCACCCAAACCAGGGCTGGTACTTGCTAATTAACCTGCTCCACCAAGACCTAAGAGCTGCCCATTAGCTATTTAGAACAGGCTGTCAGAGACACGTGGCGAGAATAGAAAGGACCAGCACAAATCAGGAGAGTTTATGAGGATAACTTACATTAATTTTATCCTTTATAGGCAATAAACCTTTGCTGGTTCATTACTGGCCACTGTTAAGTTTTAAAGGAGTTTTTTAACGCATAGGGGAGGCGCTGCCCGTCCCCGCGGGCGCTGCTTGGCTTTGCTGCGTGCTGTCACCACTGAGGAGGAGAGGTGGCTTTTGGGGAGAGCGTGGGTTTTGCTGATGGCACAGGGGAGGGGGCACGCGCTGGTGTCTCGCCTGCGGGCACAGAAGGGCCGTCACTGACCCCAAGCAAGGACTTTCTCCCCCAAACTGAGGTCCCTGATGGCGTTGTCCCTGCTGGTGGTGGCAGAGGATGGGGTCCCCCATCAGAGCTTCGTTTGCTCAGTTTCCTGCATGTCCCGGCTTAGCACCCCAAAGATTGTTCTCTAGTTTTGGAAAGGGTGCGCTGGCCTGGTTAACCCTTTCCTTCCTGCTCAAAGCGAGATTTCAATCAGTGCCAGCAGCCCAGGGATGCCACTGCAGTGCCCCAACCCCAGTGACAGGGGATGGTCCTGTAATAAAAATGCAAACGCCGGGGCTTCCCATTCCTTTCCCCCCCCTTCCCCGTGCTGAACGTCTCCGACGGGAGGCAAGCAACGCCAGGCGTAATCAGAAATGCATCCCCGAAGGGCCGGGGCTGGGGGCAGTAACCGGCTGCTACAGCCCATCTCCTCCTCTGCGCCGGGCACCACCGGCTCATTGCCGTCATGCGGCGAAGACGAACCTCACTTTATTTGCTGCTTACCTTGCTCAGCTTAAACGCCCGGTAAAAGCAAGTGCCATTAGGTCGGAAAGAAATTACAGAGCAAAATATCCAGCTGCAAGCAAAAATGATACTAAAGGTGCAAAGCTGGAAAATAAAAAAGAGAGAGGGGGGGAAAAGCCTGCACAGACCACTGCTGCCTTGTCTGTAGTTTCACGATGATTAAACAGCATCGACTTGGCTGGAGACTTTCCCTGGGTCTTGAACATTAGAGAAATATTATTCTCAGAATTACCTGAAGTTTTATTTAATGCAATAAAAGCTCATTTTTGATGGGAATTAGTCCTGAAATAGATGACTATTAAGAAATGCTGGATAATGTATAGCTCAGCCCTCTGAACTAATGAACTCCCAAATACCTAGCAGTGAAGCGCAGGGGAGGAGGCTGTGGGGGTGTTTGATGCCTTTCTGTCAGAGAGGTGGCTAACAGGACAAACAATTAATAAAATGTCTAATTTAGCACTGAAATTAACGGAGGTCTCAGAATTTATACCAGCTAAGCAGCTATTCCTCTAGCAGAGCTTTAGTATTTTCACAGGTAGAGCCTAAGCAAAGTTCCTCCCTTTTCCAAACTACTCAAAGGAGACGAGAAACTCAAACCAAACCAACAAACATCCCTCACCCCAGAAAAAAAACAGAGCAAAAGAAAACCAGAGGTATTACCTCTCTTACAGGGTTTTACAAGGCGTTTTCTATTAATAGAATTGTTAGCATCATTTAATGAGCCGTTATTCCCAGGGTCCCCTCCAGCCTTAACCAAAGGGGGCTACCGCTAATTTTAAGAAATTACATCAACTGTTTTTCAGTTTATTTCCTCCCAGTTCTTGGCACCTTTTAATAAAGTGAAGGAATTCAGGGCAAACAAAGGAGAGCAGCTGGAGCTGGGGTCTCGGGGATACCACTCAAGTCCCCGGTAAAACGCCTCTTTGCAAGAAGAGAAGAGAAAAAGAAAAAGGAGAAATCAGTAAAACAAAAATCAGTAGCAAGGGGACCAGACCTACCCCTGCAAAGACAACAGCAAACCGCTAATTCCTTTCGGAACACTCCAAGCTGAGGGTGGGAAATAAAATTACTCAAGGAGATGATAAGCTGCATTTCAGGTATTTATAATCTTCAGCGATCCTCACCTGAAACCTGGTCGGGGGAACTGAGGTTCCCAAGGAAAAGCTCCACCAGATCGATAACCGGGAGCACCTGAGCGCTTCCTCCAAAGCTCTCACTGACGAATTGAGGGACAAGTTCATTTAGAAATCATTTGTTTCTCTGCAATTTTATTTAACTCTGCAGTGGTTCTCAGCACACACACCCCCAGCAGCAGCCAGGGCAGCTCTTTAACAAATTCTCTTGAATATTTCTCCGTATAAGAGGAATAATTAACCCTGTTTCCAGCGGGAAGCAGGTACAAGGGGGGGGAAAGGGAGTCAGCCCCCCCACCCCGTGTGGAGCTGGGCTTTTGGGCAGTTTGACCCAGAACTGGTGTGTTTGGCACCGAGGCTACAGGGAGCATCCCTTCCCACCCCGGCTTTGAACGGGGGGGGGGGGGGCAAGCAAAAATTCGGAGATCCAAACTAGGTGATGGAAAGCAGAAGGAAGCCAACCTAGGAAGGCAGCTCCTGTCCGCCGGGCAAATGCCGTATCTTGTGAGGCTGTCCTTTTTAGCTGTCTGTATAAATAAAAAGGCTCCTCCTCATCTCCATTTTTTTCCGCCGAGCAGCCTGTGTTCATTGTAGCAGTAAATGGAGTTCTTTAAAAAGGTGTACGGGAGCTCTCAGTATTACAGCTGCGACGCTGACGGACACCATAGATCACGGGGTAACACAATGCAGCGCGAATGCAGGGCCCGATCCTGCTCCCGCGCCCACAGGGATGTGTAAAGCTCTGGGAACCCGCGACCCGAATGTGGGGGGCGAGGCCCCCCGGGGAGCCTCGGGGAGCCGCGGTGCCCGGAGCAGGACTCGGCTCCTGCACTGGCAGCATCCTTGAGCTCCTTTACAATTAGGCACCGGCTTTCCCGAACAACCAGCCCGGTCCCCAATTTCCAGCGTGCGGCAGCATCCTCTGGCCGCTGTGGGTACCGGCCTGCGGTGCAGTCCTGCTCTCCACTTTTTTGGGGTTTCAACGAGGGTTTTTTCCTGTTGCGGGTTGTCATAGCCATTTACAAGAAATCTGGTGATTCTGCATATGACAGTGGTGGGGCGGACGGGTTGGCGTGAGCCGTTAGCTGCTGGAGTGGGCGCCGTCTCCCCCCCGAGCTCTGTGAGAGGGCAGCCGTGGGCTGGATCAGGCCCCCAGCACAGGAGAAACGACACCCGCTCAGACACAACGAATATCCCCACAAGGTGCACGGCTCCCTGGAGCATCTCGCAGCCTTAAACACTGCTGGTAAGCATCGAATAGCTCTGGGGCAATATACTAACACAGAGGCGTATGGCTGTGAGATACACTGTAAGAGCTGGGAAAAAAAATTTTCTTTTACCAAGAGACTGTCATCGTGATTTAGGGATGTGGGGGACTGCGGAAGGGCAGGGGATGCTGCAACCGACCGGCCGAAAACCAGCCCGCCGGGCACACCTCCCCTGCAGCAACCAGGAGGGCATTTCCCCCAGCAAAAGAGTCTGCAAGTTTTTTATTCGGCGTTTTGCTGGGCAGGTGGAGCTCTGCACACAGCGCGGCTGTCCCGGAGGAGACGGGGATGCAGGGCCTGGATAATTCAGGATACATTTGCTTCCTCGGCCCCTTGGCTGTGCAAAGATGAGCTGTGTGAAGTCCCAGCAGCAGAGCTGGCTGCGGTGGAGATGCCGGGGGACTTTCCTCCATCCCACCACCTCTGCTTCACACGCACCTCCCTGGATTCAGATCTTCTCCCCAGATAACCCCCCGACTGCCCATCGCTGCTCTCCATCATCCCTTTGCTGCTCTCCTGTCGTTGCCGCTGTTGGCTCATTCCCTGGGTTCACCCAGGAGTTAAAGGCAAGACCCTGGTCCTCCGGCACATCCTGAGAGCAAATGCAGCCGCACAGGCAGGGACGTGCCGTCAGCACCGGCATCATCGCCAAACCCGCTGCTGAGAGCCCAGAGCTCGGAGAAGCCCAGCGGCATTCGTGGAACAAAACACAGCGATGGCTGTAAATGTGTCTGAGCGTCAGGATGCCGCCCAGCAAAGCTCTGCCCTCTCGCCAGCTTCCCTCTGCTGCCTTGTTTCTGTTCCCGCAAAATAAGACTCGAGGCTAAGCAGCGATTGCTGCTCAAAATAAATTAATAAGGAAAAGAGCGCTGCAAGGCGAAATTGGGACTGGAGTGACAGGTACAAGGGGTACCTCTGCCGGGGACGATGGCATCAGCCCGTATGGTGCAGCCTGTCCCGACATACACGAATGCAGGAAGAAGGAACTAATCCTTGAGTAGCAAACCTGCACCTGCAGCGGCAGGGGAGCAGCGCTGGCCTCGCGCGGCCGGCATCCCTCGCAGCATCCCTCGCACAGCCAAACCGCCTCGCCCGGCCTCGCGCGGCCGGCATCCCTCGCAGCATCCCTCCCACAGCCAAACCGCCTCGCCCTCCCCCTCCAGCGCAGGGCAGGCTTTGGCTGAACAGCCCCGCTCCCCCGTTGCATTCCCGTCTGCCGGCAGTTCCTGCCACCTTCTCTGTCTGCACACGGGGCTGCAAAGGGAGAAACCACCAACGTTATTTCCAAACTCTACGACGATGCCAGATGTTTATTTACTTAAGTGAGTTCCCATTTGGGGAATTAAAACAGACGTGCTGGTTTGCAGCAGGGACGAGGCCGCGGGGTGGCTGTGGGCACCCTGGAGTGCCGGGCCTGGGACGTGCTCCTGTCCAGAGCTGTCTTCACGCTTCACCCAGCCACGTTGCAAGGAAACTGTCTCGCGTGACACTTGGCCGTGGGAAAGCAGAGATTTTTGCAAATTATGTTGAGATTTGTTTAAAGCACACGTTGTAAAATCACACATGTTAAGGTAAAACAATCTGGAATATACTGCTACCATTAACACATTCTTTTATATGATAACTAATAGCGTGTTTATACACATCTGTTGCCGCACAAATAAAAATAGTTCTAAAAAAAAGAAATCTGATATAAAATAGAATTACTTTTTAACTTTAGAAATTCAGCTGCAATCATGAGAAACAATCCATTTCAGACAGTAACAGAAAATTCTTTCTTTTTTTAAACGCCAGCCAAGCACCCAACCAAACAATGAGCAGGAGCAAAAAAGATCCTTAAAGTGACATGCAGAAGGGGAGGGGGTGCCTCAGAATTTCTCTCTTCTCTCTTGAGAGCTGAGCAGAGAGGAGCAAATGGCCTGAGCTGAAGATACAATGATCCTGGCTCCCCTTTCCGGGGACCGTTCCCGGCTCAGGTGTTTCCTTTAGGAAACCAGAAGCTGCGCGTTTTCAAACCAGCTGGTTTGAGAAAGAAAGAGAAGAGTCCCCTGTATTTCTGAAAGCCCAGCTAATGTATATGCATACATATATTTTTCATATATATATTGCTTCAAGAGGCATAACAAATTACCATAATTAGGGTTCCTGTTCTACCTCTCCAGGCCAGCTAAATAACGCTATCACGCTGAACACGGCTGCAGCGTTTCCGATGGCCTCAGCTGCAACACGCGTTACATACATCAGGGTTCCCAGGCTCAGAGCAGCGCTTTGCGTGGCGCCGGGCGCAGGGAGGGCCCCGTCTGTACCCAGCCGATGGGGGCACCCAGCCCGTCCTTCGACGCAGCTGCCCCGTGCCATGTGCCCGGGGACGGGGCCGCCATCCCGCGGTCCCGAAGGAGAGCGTCCCTGCCCCAGCAGGGACGGCAGCGGCAAGCGCCTGAGTCCCATTCAGCCGCCTCCAAGTATCCAAAGGCAAGAAGTTGATGAGTGCACGTGACATTTTTCTCACCCACCTCCACTCCGGCTCTGGTCTGGGCAGATGGAGGGACCGCAGCAGCAGCAGCAGCAGCAGCAGCAGCGTCTGTCACCCACCCCCAAAACAGACCCTCCATAACTAATGGAGGAATGACCAAGAAAGGTTTTTTTCCCCCATTTGCTCAGCACTCTGCCGTGCCCCAGCACGTTTCTCAGGACAGCCCTGTTCCATCTGTGTCTCTCATGGGAGCAATGTGCCATCTCCAGGGGCCACAAGGAGATGGGCAGAGCTGGACCGTGATGGGAGTTTCCAAATCCAGCATGGCTGCGTCCTGCACCCCGGGGGGACCAGCCCGGCCCCGGCAGCTCTCACCCAGCATCCCATGGCTGCTGCAGCCCTTCACCAAGGGCACACTGAGCCCTCGCCCGCTCGTTACACATCACCCCACAACCGCCTTGCAGCAGGAAAAAGCACAGCGGGTTTCCCCATGCGCTCCCTGCTTGACTTTTGCGGCTGCTGGACCTCGATGCTTGGGGTTTTCCCTCCTGCTTCCATCATTTTGTCCTTCTGGGAGATTGCAGGGCCCCAGGGCTTGCCCGTGGGTGCCCACGCGCGCCCATGCCTAATATCAGAGCTCCACCTAGCGCTGCGCACCCCCCCCCCCACCCCGCCGCGCAAGGGGGAGGGGGGAGGGGGGGGGGGGGGAGGGAAAAAAAAATTAAAACATATTAAAGGTGTTAATAAGCGACTTATTTAAACGGAGTATCACATATTGAACATTAATCACCTTGCAGTAAAAGTGTAATTAAGGAGTCACTCTGCCTTCTGGGGAAGGCTCGCTTGGAAGCCGAGAGAAAATGGTCTCTTTATTAACACAAATTATTTTATTTGGCTAAAGGTAATAATTCTAAGTGAGGTCAACGGGACTCGTGCACACGCGAACAGTGCCGGGTCCCGGCCAGCGTTTCCATGGCGACTGAGCCAAGTTCATCCTCCGCGGTAATGGCTTTGCTCTCCCACCACCGCTCGGGATTGTTTCTCAAGAAAAAACAGCCTTCGATCTGTCAGCGGCATCTCCTCGCCGCACCCTGCTGGGGACCGCACTGGAGAAACCCCCTGGGCCTTTCGAGGTGGTTTTTGCAGAAGTGCCATGTATAAAGGGTGGCAGCACTGTCCCCCCCAGCCGCTCGGTGCCGGGGGCTCGTGGCACGGCACCCACCAAATATTCCTCACGTGGGAGTTGCATTCAACAAGCGGGACCAGCACACGATACTGCTTTTCATATTTTCTAGCGCAGCTACAGCCCGAGATGGTTGTAGGACGGTTGTAGCACCACATCCATCCTGGCCCCACGCGGCTGCAGTCGTGGGAATTTTCCCCACCGCCTTCCCGCAGGGGAGCCAGGGCTTTACGGGGGCTGCAGCTTCCCCAGGGAACTCTGACAAACTGCAAACCCACAAGGAAAGCCGTGCCAGGGACGTGCCCCCCACATGTTTTCAAGGCAGAAACACATTTTCCTCCCCATTTTAGCGCAGCTCTAGCTAACGCGTTTGGCGTCTTAATGGGCACCAAGTCACAGCGAGTCATTTACCTGCGAGCATTTCCAGGCTCTTACAGCGCTGAGTGTCCATTACGAGCAGGGAACAGCATATTTAAAAATATATCTAATTTCATAAAATCAAACTCTAATAAACATACTAGTAAAAATCAGAGAGGATTTGGGCTGTAAAACCCCATTTTCCCAAGCACATTCCTACACTCGGAGAACTCATGTGTTATTCTGTCTCCCGCAGATTATTGTCTGAACACAGCGGTGATTTATCTGTCTCCCATGTCATGTCATCCGTTTATGTACAGTATTATATGTAGAGTACGGCATTAACATTTTACTATTATTCTTACCTTTCAATGCAAAAAGATAAGAGTGTAAATCTGGGAGACAAGGGATGTGTCAACAAAGCTGAGCCACCGCTCCCGGCCGTGCGGGGCCGGGTGTGGGTGCTGGTCCTCCTCCCTCGGTGCACCGAGCCTCAGCTCGCCGGGGGACCGTGCCCGGCCCAGTGACCACGGTGGGGACATTTCCATCACCGAAATGTGGCCTCACCCAGCACCCACCGCAGCACCCAGCAGCGCGATCCGCCCCCGCCCCCGATAAAACAAACCCCCGTAACATGAACATCCCTTTTCAGCACAAAGCATCCTCCCTCGAGGTTGCAAACATAAACCACCTCCTGCCACGCCAGACAGAGCAACAAACAGCCTGTTCACAACTTACGGCCGGGCCCGCGTAACTTATTAACACCTAGTCAAGATTAATCAAGCAGGGAAAGCTAAAGCAGGTCCCTAATTAGTTGCTGATGATAACTATATTTGTCATCCTCTCCCAATTAGTCTACTGTACGTTTTGGAGTTTAATTGCACCTTGTTCTTCATTTAAATGTCATCATGTGCATATATTCTCCTCATTCTTTAGTAAATTTGAGAAAAATTTGACATTAAATATAGATTATCTTTAGATTTTCATAATTAACACAACTGAACTGTCTTCGGCCTAAATACATCTCCTAATGCTATAAATCTGGCCACTCTCTTGGAAGCGGGTATTTCCAGGGGCACCGCAGATGTGGGTTTGCATCCCCCTGGCCCTGGTGACACTGGGGCCATGCACAGGTGGCACTGGTGGCCATGGTCGGGATGTGGCCTTGGGGTTTCTTCCCTGCCCAGACCCCCACGGAAGGAAGGGATAGGGCAATCCTTGGGGTTTTCTCTCTTTTGGATTTTTTTTTTTTTTTTCTTAATTTTCATAGCTGATAACATTTTTAGGAGTCTGATTTGAAAAACGGTGGGTCAGATTACACCCAGGGAAATGATGAAGGTGAGGAGACTGTTTCACCTCCCTCCATCCCGCTGCCAAACCTGCCCCGGGCAGCATGGGGACGGGCAGCCCCGCTCAGCCCTCCCGTCCTGCATCACCCTTAGGACAAGACACGTCTGCTGCTCTACACGGGTCGCGCCCGGTTCCCGCGGATCCAGATTAGAGGATATTCAATATATTGATGTACAAGAGAAAGCTCCAGCCCAGCGACCTGAGCCTCTGCATCCCGCCGCCTTTAACCCTTCAGCTGCTGCCCAGAGCTCACCGGCAGAACTCTGTACCTCCAGCCTCCCCTGCCACCCAGCGAAGTTGTCACCAGGGCTGGGGACGTCCAGCCACATCGCCCACCTGCACCCTGCGTCTGGCTGCTAACCCGGTGCATCAGCCCGGGCTCCCTGCACGCTGCGGCAGCTCGGAGGGAGAGGCACCCAGGGGAGTGGCTGGTCATGAGCCATTCCCCACCATCACCGCAGAATTCAAAGCACCGTGTGAGCGTGGAGCCTCTCTCCTGCCATAACCAACGTTTCCCAGCCCCAGCCGGGCCCTGCCGTGTCCCCGTGCCGAGCCCCCAGCCCGGTCGGGGTCAGACCTGTGCTGAGCCACCATTGCAAGGGAATGAAACCAAAGCAATGGCCCGATGCACCAACGCTGCAAACAAAGCTCCGGGGCAAGGGCGCGATGGGATGAGCCGGGATCGGGGTCTGCCCCGCGCTGCCGACGTGCCGGCCCCCACATCCCGCAGGGTCTCGTGCTTGCCGGGCTCCCCCCGAGTGACGCTGGCATACCGGGACACAGCCATCCGCCAGGCACAGGCACACGGGAGCTGCTCCACAGCCAACCCTCTGCTCACACTGATCGGTGGCGGAGGCTGGGACCAGCACAAGCCACCCGCCGCCCACCCCAGCCCCCTCGTGCCTGCCAGGGCAGCTGGATTTGGCCCGTAGGGCACCCGCTGCCGCCTCCTGAGCACCTGATGAGCTGGAGGAGATGCTGGCGGCCAGCAGCTCTGCCCACAGCCCTGGCCACAGCGATGCTGGCACTGAAAACGAAGGTCAGGCTTACAAAAAAGAAGAGGAAGGGAAGGGGAAAAGCAACGAAGGAAGCTGTACGGTCCTACCTGTCCCTTAGGAAGAGGCTCAGCGCACAGATCATCCCTACCGCCTATTAGGAGCAAAAAAACCACTCCGGGCTATGCATTTCCTAACTGCTCCGGGGCTCGGCGTGTCCAGTGCAGGGACTGCAGCCGCTCGCTTCACCGGGAGGAGGCTGCTGCCTCGTGAGCAGACGGGGGAAGGAGAGGAGAAAGGAAAAGTGGGAAAAAAAATAAAAAAAAAAAAATCAAGGAGTAGTCAAAAAGTGTATTAGAAGCAAATTTGGAAAGAAATCAATGGCATGTAATTAGATTTGATTTTTCTTCACGTTTTGTTTGGCTGGGGGTTATGTATAGACTCTCTATATGAGCGGAGCGGAGAGATTAAAGTGTGGAGAACAGGTGCCGGATCACGAGCCGGTGGCCACCAAAGCATGACAGCTCCATCACCGCTGTCAGGAGGCACGGCAAAATAAACATATAAATAAACAAAGGGGAAACCATGCAGGGAGGAGACGGGCATTTGCTTATTTACTATTTTAGCTGCTGCTCCCCCTGCCCACACGCAGAAACCGTCCTGTCAGCAGGAGCTGTGCAGGGAACAGGGCTGTGCCGAATCCCTGCCCCGCTGCCACGGCCCCGCTCAGCCCCCTGGGGCTAAAGCCCTCCCGGCGCCGTGGGGGACCCAGACGAGTCCCGCCCTGTACAGAGGGGCACAAACAACGATAGCGATGTCCCAAAACACGTGTGAAGGGACCCCCGTGTCCCTGCTGGCAGGGATGCTCCTACACCCCCCCAAACCTTCACTGTCCTGCGCCGGACAGCGGTGCAAGCCCAACACGGGTGCGTGGTCACTGGGAAAAGATGAAAGAGCCTACTTGTGCCAATTCATCCCGCATATCCAGACAGCATCGATACACGTCTTTAAAACCACAGGTGTTTCTGTTTGAGGTTTTAGTTCTCCTCCTCTAAACGGGAGCGAGCCATATGGTGCTTGGAAAGCAAAGCCAAACCCCTGCCTGCCGTGGCGCTGGCTGCATGCGGGGATGCCGGTGCACATCGCTATTCCTTAGGTAAATACAGGCAAACACGAGGCTGAAAAACATGCCTCCCGCACACCATGGCATGGTTTGATAAACCCGGACTGACGGTGAACCGCAGCCCTCCCCACACCCAGCAGCACCGAGAAAAAGCTGCTTTTTTCTTTTTTTATTAAACCTGCTTCCTGAGGAACCTTTCCACAGCTGGAGAGTCCAACTCCACGCGGCAGCGTTTGCCAGCCAAAACTTGGGAAACAGGCGCAGTCTGTAGGGAAAGAGGACGGGAACCGCTGAGGGGCCTGGAAGGCTCCGGTGGGAGCACGTGTGCAGCCACATACGTACACACATGCAGAGGCTTGGATGCATTACGTGTGTGTGTGCATGGATGCATGTGTGTGTATACACACATATATATAAATATATATATATGTATACCCCCTGCACGGCTTTCAGTGTTGAGTTGCCAACCGCCGCTCCTCATCCTCCGAAGCTGTGGGTTATTTTTTTTTTTTACCCTTTAACCTTGAAAATTAACCTAAAACACAGGGTGCTGTACACATGACTTACTCAAATAAATTGCATCCTTAATTATGAACACCCTCCGCTCCTCTGTGCTCCAGGCCACGCTGCCCCAGTGGACACCCCCCTCCTGATGAGTGGTTATTGAACACGCGAACAACAATCAACACTAATTAAATACTCAGCTGTTGAGAGGAGACAATGTTTATCAAAAAATGCAAGAGGAGGGGAGCGCATCTTCTGTTTTCTATAATTAGTTAGCAATATTCCCCAGGCGGTCTTGGAAATCGAACTCGGGTTTGTTCACATCTGTTTGGCACAGGCAGACAAAGGCCACCACGGCCCCAGTCCCCCTATCCCCCCCCCAGACTTGCACCCCAGCGCAGCACCCGCATGGTGCCACTGCAGCATCCCCAGCCAGCGGAGGAAGGCCACCTGCCCTCCTCATCCCCTCCGCGGGTGTCACCGATGGGGATTAGGACGTTCAAGGGGGAACGAGCCACCGGAGTGGCTGTCGGCTGCAGAGATCCCGTCCCGGGCAGTTACAGGGACTTGGGCAGGTGGAGGTGTCCCAGCACCACGGGGTCCCCGTCCCCCACGGCCGGCCCCACAAACACGGGAGCTGCTGGGGGCTCGGAGAGGGTAGAAGGGGAAGGGCGAGGGCACAAGGTGTATACACCTTCCCTCGCACCCCGTTAAAAACAAACTCCTCATCAGCAGGAAATAATTTGAATGCAAATTTATACCTTTTTAATTCTTTACTTTAATTCTTTAGCGGTTTTCAGCCAGGGAAGGGGCAGGACAAGGCTGTTAATTTCCCCATGTCTCACATTATTACCAGCTTAAAGATCTACTCGGCGGCAGAGGACAAGAGTTAAAATTTCCCTGAAGGAGGGGAAGTAAGGCGATTAGTGATCACCAGGGTTTGAATACTGAAGCCTGAGAAGGGCTCCAGATAAGAAAATGCTGGTTTCATAGTTTGTACATAAATGAAGAACAGCAGGAACAAGAAAAACTCTTCGTCATACTCTACGCTCTGGTATTTATCCAAGAGCTGCTGAACAGTCCCTGTCCTGTAGACCCACACTAATATTACCCATCTTCCTACACACTGCTGATAGTACAGACACCCTTGTAATGAAACCGGGTTTGCTAAAAAAACCCCACAACTTCAGGAAATGCTCTGAAGTTACTACGCTGGCAGGCTGCAAGCCCTTTGCACGCGCTCCGATAGAAACTGCTAGAGCTATACAACACGCTTACTGCTACCGCTCGTAGGCCTCCCCCTGCATGCAGGCACTCCTACACTGTGCATCCAGATGGACACGAGTGCCTTTCTGAAGTCTATTCCACTACATTAACGGTTCATCTTTCCAAATACTGTACATAATTCAATATTAACGAATATTCTCTGTGCAGCATCGTCCCCAGCCCAACCCCGCGGCGAGGCGGGGCAGCCGCATCCTCTGCCGGGAGGGTGATGCTCGGCTGCCGGTCCAGCGGGAGCACGAGCCCCGGGGACGCCCCCGCCGCGGCCCCCTCCCGCTCCCTGCCAGCAGCCGTTGCTTCCCAGCCTCGGCCCCGCTCACCGCTTCGATCCGTCAATACTCGGCGCAGTCGCCGGGAAGGGCAGGCAGGGCCCCAGCCCCGATCGATAGGCAGCAGCCACCGGCCCCGTGGGTGCTGCACTTGTTGAGCAAGGCTGCGGTGCAAGAAAAAGAAACCACATTTAATACATCCCCCCCCTCCATACAAAGCCAAACCCAAACGTGTAGGAGCAAGCGGGGGGGCAGCAACATCTTTTAGTGTCTTGCAGAGGCTGAATAATGGCAGCAAAAGCAAGTGCTGGGAGCCGGGGAGGAGCAGCGCCTCGGGACGTGAGCCCGTCCTGCAGCACGTCCATTATCACAGCTCTCGGGCTTCATCTGTTGCACCTGACACTGCTAATGACATACAAGCTTTGGTAGTAAAATACACTGGCAAAAATAGATTCAAGTTCAGCACGGCTCAGTGGTGCTGCCGGGCTCCCAGTCCTGCGCACGTGCGGGTGACAAGGGCTTCGCCCCCCTCTTTTCGGCCCCTCTTGCTCTAATCAAGAGCGAAAGCTCGCTGGGGATCAGCACGTGGCTTCTCTTGGCAAGTTTGGAGGTTACAATAAACAGCAAACGATACTTTCACGGTACTTTTCATCCCAGGAATCTCAAACCGCTTTTATTAAGACCAGGAATTAATCCATACTGCCTCCCTACGAGACAGAGAAGGACCGGTACCCTCCGCTCATAGACGGGGCACCACTGCGGTTGGGGAAGGAGGGGTGGCACCGGCGCCACGAGCTGGGACGAGCTGGGACGCTGGCAGAGCGGGAGCTGCCACTGTTGCGGATGCACTTTCCGACTCGCTCGGCTCATGGCATCAGTGCTACGGGTTTATATAACCAGACTCAGAAATCAGTACATTGCCCTTACACTCCACTGTGATCTACCCTAAATACCTACAATATTTCTGGTAGTAAACAATCTCCAAGACTCATTTCTTAGAGCAGCAGCAGATGGTCAAGAGCATTTCCTGAAATTGAATATTATAATGAATTTAGGATCGAAAAAATTTACATAATAATCTGTTTTAGATTCTGATAGTGAAGAAACCTACACAGAAACTGCTTCTTTTCAGCTATTTGAATTAAAGTATAAATCTTCAAGTACTTTAATTATAAACAAACTCTTTGCTATTCCAGATCCATGAAAGAAATTGAAAAATTAACTACCCAGTGAGGCTCAAGGCCACATGTCAGGCTTAATTCATCGGCGAGTTTACCTCTCCTGACCCGGCGGCTGGGCTCACCCGACGGTGGCTGGACTGGGATGCTTGGAGGCCGTGCGGCTGTGCTCAGCCGGGGTCGTGCCCGTTGCGCCTGAGTTGACTTGAGATTTGGCTGATCCTGTCGAGCCCCCATCAAACTGCACAGCCAGCATGATCCCGCGCCGGCTCGGCTCGGCCTGAAAACCTGCAGAGCTGCCCAGGGAAGGCAAGAGCTCTTGGATCGGGGCGGTGTTACGGCCTTTGAGCACATCGCTGCGGAGGGTCTCAGGTCTGCACCCACAGCTGGGGATGGAGATGGGGATGGGGATGGGTGGGGTGAAGTGAGACGGGAGGGATGGGATGGCATGGCATGGCATGGCACAGGTGGGATGGCATGGGATGGGCCAGATGGGATGGGATGGGATGAGACAGGAGGGGACAAGACCATACTGCCCTGGGGATTAGCCGTGCCCTGATCCTGGAGGAGGAAGGTCCTCCAGAACAGGCACAAAGCCCCGGTCACGCACAGTCGCTGGGAACTGGGTCCCACCATGCCTCCCCCTCACACTCTCCACCCGCTCGGGGTGCCTGCGGTGACACAGCGGCACAGACGCTGCGGTGAGGCTGCAAAGCCCCTCTCAGGGTCATCTCCCCATTGTAGCACCCGGCACAACCCTGGCAAAAACAGCCCCATGCAAAGCGCACCCCTGGGACGAGGCACAGGCGCTGTCGGGTCCTCGGCTGGAGATGCTGACGGGCGTCCCTGGAAGCAGGGGGGCATCCGAAGGGACAGCAAATACAGCAGCAATGGCCAGATTCCTTAAAAACAGTCCCAATTTCCTTAAAAATAACAGAGAAGCATCCGGTCCGAAGCCAGCTCTCCTCCCCGGGGCCAGAGGAGCAGGCTCAGAGCCAGTCGGGACGACGCACGTCAGGCTGCGATGAACCAGCCGCGGGGGCCACCGGCGGTCGGGGCTCCGGCAGAGACACCACCGTCCTCCCGTGGTTGCTGGACCACAGGAAAATTTCACTTCCCACCCTCATGCCGGGAGATGCAGAGGGCCTTCCCTTTTAGAAAAGCAAATATTTAGTCTAGATAAAAAACCCCGAGAGCGTTTTCCCCAGGTAATACTAGTAACTAAAATAATCACATTCACTTTGCTGGTTTAATTTTATATTTCCATTTCTACCTTATCTTTTTTCTGCAAGCATCATTAAACCACACCATAACAAAAATACATGAACTGTTATTCTTTCAAGAGAAGCCATAAACCACCTCAAAGCTTTTCAAGTTTATTCTTATCTCGTACATCTTCCTCTGGTTCCTTTTTTTTTTTTCCCCCCTTCATGCATTTCAGCAAGGTAGTTTTCCCTAATGTTAAGAATAGTTGCATTGAAAATGAGATGCTGCCTCTGAAAAGCCCCTCTGGAGGATTAAATAAGTAAAATATAGCCAGAAAATATACTGGAACCTCATTAAAATAATTTTGCAAGAAGAAATCCTACTTTACAATAGGTTTTCAATATCACTTAGAAAATTCTTAGAGTCATATATATGTTCTTAATTCAGGACCTTCCATTAAAAAAGACATTACAGAGGGAACTGAAAGGCCATTTAGTACCCTTGTTTATATAAAAATGCATATTAGGCACAGATGCAATCTCCAGCAAAAGACTTGTGATATAGTTTGAATAAGCTCCGCGTTGCTGAAAGGTGCTAATGAGGGTTGGCAAAGCTGCGAAGGCGCCGCCAGACACCACCACCTCATTTGTTCTGTCGGGTAACGCGAACCCTCGCGCATCGCTCTTGCATCCCCCTCGCTTTTAACTATTCTCCCGCTTGCCGATTCACCCGCGGCGCCGCTGGGGAGCGGGGGGCTCGCCTGGGCTCGGCTCGAGGCTGCTTTTTGGCACCGACTTGCTCCATCCTCAGTGGACAGGGACGGGGCCGCGCAAGCAGCTCGGTCTGGGGCTGCAAAACCACCCGATTCCCTCCAGATGCCGCTCATGGGATGGAGCTCATGTGCCAGGAACGATCCCAAATGGAAAAGGGGTAACTCCCCTTTGCTGTGGCTCTGTGTCACATATATTTCACATATGATACTATCCCATACCTTGATATAAGCATGCACAGGGACACTTGGCCGCGGCACCGGTGGGACAACCTCCATCCTGCATCGCCTGCAGCATCGCTCCACCGTCCGGCAGCATCACTCCACCATCAGCTACTTGTTCTCACCCCGGGACCCCCTCGCTCCCATCCCCACCTCCAGTTGCCCCCTCCTTTCTCCCTCCCACCCACCCCAGCCCCACGCCGGTACCCAGTCGCCCGACACCACGCAGGAAAAGGGGACGTTTCCCGAAGCACCGGCACCTGCGGGTGAGGTGGCAGCGGGGGTTGCTGG
>NW_008795131.1:3781758-3795214 GCF_000699145.1 Aptenodytes forsteri | reverse complement strand
GCCGGGGCTGCGCCGGCGTGCCCAGGCAAGTCTGCAAACAAACAGGGGTGTCAGCGTGCAGCACCCCGACTCTGGGGAGGCGCGAAAGTACGAAGGAAAAGGCACATCTGCAGCAACAGCTTTCAAAATGGGAAAAACGATTGCGGTTTTGGGCGACGGGAAGAGGAGAGGAGGGAAAGCATCATTTTGCTATTCATTGCCTTCTGCAGAAGAAGCAGGCAGTGATTGCTCCCATAATTAATTAAACACTGGAATAGCGCTAATGATTTATATAGGCACGGAGGCTTCGACCTGAGGCCCTCTGAGCCCTCGGCAGCGCTGGTCGCCCCGAGCTGCTCCACGGGGCTGAGCGTGTCCCCTCCGCCCGCTTTCCCGTGGGCAGTTTGGTGCTCGGACACTTCAGTAACACCTCGCCGGGACCCTGAACCCGCAGGGTCGGGCAGTCTTTTTATCTGCTGTACAAACCTTTCAAAGGCAGCTTTAGAAGTGTTAAGAAAGGGCATTTATACCCAGCTGCGGGCACTACAGCTTCCGTCCGTGCAAGCGGATGTGAAAGGGGACCCGGCGGAGTCGGGGCCAGATCCGTGGGACGCGCAGGATGCGAGGGTCAGATCTTCAGAGAAAACAGCTGAGCTACGGCTTCCCAAGCGCAGGGGAAACACTGCTGAGTTCGCAGCTTCTAAAACAGGCCAGCGAAAAAAAAAATTGGCAGGTTTAACTTTGCATCAATTCACAGCGTATTGTTACATTTTTAAAGCATATAAAACTATTGATCATAGGCAAGGCAATTACTTCTGCTCATATTTAAAGCCATGCGGCAGGCGATAAGGAGGGATCACTGAATCCACCCAGCCATTTCACACGGAGGAGGCAAAAAACCTCCATCAGAAGGAAAAAGCCACGAGCGGTGGCTCCTCGCACGTGAGCCCACGCACGCCTGCGGGGCTGGAGGTGTCTAAACCAGAGTCGTGGTTAAATCGTGGAAATTGCCGAGATGGGAACGGTTTTGGACATCCTACTTAACAAGAGGCTAAAATACAGGCGACCCGAGGATGTACCCCCAGCGTACCGACCTTTATCTCCAGAGGCTTCAAAAACCATCGTGAGCGTAATTACTATTCCCAGTCCCATTGAAAACACGACGAGAACTTCTTCAGCTACCTCCAGACCTCCATCATTTTGAGCTGGGCCTCGAAATAACTGTAATAATGCTGAAACTGAAGCCCAAGGGAGGTTAAAGCATCTTCCCTTGAAGCAAAATAACCCCTTAACCTCCCAGTCAGAACCCCCCCCAGGCCGTTAGGATGATATCGGTGCAGGCCCAAACGCCGGCCCGCCGGGGGGTCCCCCCCCCCCCAGCCACTGCAGAAACGTCTCTGCGGTGACCAAACCTGATCGTACACGATATTTGGGTAGCAAGTTTTGTAGAGAATAAATATCACACTTCAATTTCATGGTAACTTAGGAGAGTTTACTGGCAAATACCATGGCTTTTACATGGTTCTACCAATTACCGAGCAATTACATGTAACCTAGATCTGGAGGACATGCAGTAGCGATATAATGTATTCCTCTCTGTGTTAAGAAGAAAAAGGCAGTTAATAGAAAACACTTTTTTTTTTAAATTATAAACCCCTCCACAATATTCCTGTGTGACATTATTAAAACTCCACATCAATATCAAACCCAAAGCAAAGACTGCCATCCCATTAACACATCAGTTGTGGGACGATCAATAAAAATTTACTTTAAACTGCGCCATATGTCGCTCCCCACAAAGTTTTATTATTCAGATTCATCAGTTTGTACCTCAACCCCCGTGCAATTAAATCCCATTTAGCAGCACTGACCTTCTGATTTGAACTTGTCATTCCTACAGCTGGTTTGGAGTTTAACAGCACTTTTAAATAATGAAAACAAAATGTCTGTGAATTAACAGTGGGGTACGGGGAGTCCTCCGACGGGAAATCCCTCCCGCGCCGCTGCCGGCGGCACAGCTCCCGCACTGGAATGGGGGGGGGGGGGGGGGGGAAAAAAAGAGTGCCGGCAGATTTTAACATGTTGTAGCATATTTGTAAACATCGTTAATCACGGATTAGCAGATGGTAATGTTAATTGCACCTGTGGAAGTAACAAGACCTCAAGGTTGATTACATTTACAAACTTGGATTGGGGCTGCGGCGCGGAGGGTTCCCCACCGCCGGCGAGGAAGCTGCCCCTTGGGCGGCGTTTCTAGCACCGGCCGCTCCTGCCCCAGCCCAGCGGGTGCCAGGAAAAGCCCCAGGACCTTCGGCCATGGTACCACCTCGAGCTTTGCAAAGACAAAGAAGGTGTTCTCTGTCCCAAAGCCCTTCCAGCCTCAGCAAACCTCACTGGGACCCGGTGATGGATTTGAGGGAATGGGATTTTTTCGGTTGTGTTGATAATCTGCGCACAAAACTGAAATCTGGGGCACGAGCTGAGCTTCTCTGGCAGCCAGTTCTCCCTGGAGTTGATTTTGGGGGATGAAGAGATTTGTGTTCGCCCTCATCTGAGGATAAAAAGGCCGAGGCGCGGAATGCATCTTCTGAACCAAGGAGGACAAATATTTTGCCACTGTGCTTAGAGACACTCTGATTATTGAGAAATCATTTTGGAAGGGCAATTACTGAATTTTAAAATCAATTTGGTAAATAAGCCTCTGAAAGGAATCCATGACTAGAGGCAGGGAGGGAAGAATTGACTTTCAAATTACACACACACACTTTATTCATATCTAAATATCAGAGAGACTATGTACAAACAGAAGTAATCAGGAAGCATGTTTTGATCTTGCTGATGTACACAAAAAATGACAATTAATGTCCTCCTTTATGATATAAAGCCGGGAGTTTTTTACAGTTACATTACAGGGACGATTATAGTCAAGCTTAAGGCTAAAAATAATGAAAGACTATAAAAACTACATTTTAACATTTAAAAATATCCAGGAAATTAACTGGAGAAGCAGGCAATGATCCAATTAATGGATCGCATTTATTAGATCGGGGCAAATCGCAGAGCACAAAGCTCCATCTCCAAAGGTGCGAGTGTGCAGAGGTCCCCGTGCTCCTCGCAGGTCTCAGCCCGGAGCAGGATGGAGCTGGGGCTGAAGGAGAAAGCATCAGCCGCGGCAGATACATCCAAAGCCGGCCGGGCGATGGCAGAGGGGCATCCCAGTGAAACAAAGCGGGGCCAAAACTTACCACTGAGAGAGAAACGGGCTAAATGCAAACAGCAGAGCCATCCGGAGCGGGATTTACTGCGCTCACAAAAGCCTGTATTGCAGCTCTCAAGCAAAAAAGCCTGAGCTGCAGCCCTGGTTACGCGCTCAAATTCCTGTCTCTTAAAATCAAGCCTCATGCAACTCTCAGCAAGCCTTGTCTGATACTCCAGAGCCAAATCAAGGTGCTCCGTGGATGCAGCGGCTGCACGGGGAAATTTGCAGGGGAGTCGCGATGGCTGCTGGACTGACGGACAAGCGACTGCGGGAGCTTCAGTCTACCTCGCTCACCCTGTCGGCAGAGCCGCTGGGGGCACTGAGGTTTCAAAGCTTTTTGGGAGCCTTCCAGAAGCAAAGTAGCTGTTCCATCGTTACTCACCCGCCTCCTCGTTAGAGGGGGTGAGCCGGCACGGCTAAGCGCAGTCTGACGGCGCCCGGCTTTCCCAAACACACGCAAGACCAGTGAAGTGCCTCCTCTATTAAACTACTGCTCAAATAAATTAAAAAAAGAAAAAAGGAGAAACTGCAGTTCCTACGAAATCGGAAATATATATACTTACCTATAGGTCAAGCATAAAGAAACAGCTTTATCCTCATCCCTGCTGCTCGAAAGGAAGGATTCAGTCAGCCCCAAGTGCTGAATCTTCCCTCTGAAAAATGAGCAAATCTGAGCCACGGGCACCCTCTGCTGGGGCACCCACGGCTGCGTGAGCAGCGCCGGCGAGGGGGCTGGCCTGCAGCCTCCCCGGCCCCGAGCCTTTTTATTTCGGCGTTAAAATAAAAGACCCATTCAGCTCACAAAATGCAAGTGCTACACACCCGCCCGAGAGCTGTCGCCCCAGCAATGCACCGGTTCACTGGTATTCAGTGACCAGCTCGCCTTCAGACCCGGGCAGCAAAGTCCTGCTCGCGCTACAGCCGTCGTCTGGGGGGGATTTGGGTTTTGTCCTTTTCCACAGGAGAGGGCAAAAGGGCAGACACAGCTCAGGACACGTGCCACCGCGCCAGGCACCCTCTCCATCACGGCCGCAGACGCAGAAGTGAGTACTCGACACCTTTGAAAAGCAAAAGCTTTCACTGCAAAGCTGTGCAAGATCCCACCTGCAAGCCAGGAGGGCTCAAACCTTCTCATGGGGCTCCTCAAGGACCCCCTGCAGCGTGCGGGGGCGGCCGTGGCCCTGCAACACCTCCATGGCCACCGCACAGAGGTCTCCGAGCAGGGGAGGGAAATAAGGCCCCAACTGGGCAATCGGCCGCGCGAAAGCCCAGCGCCAGCCACCACATCTGCCCTTCCCTCGCAGGCTGGGGAAAGTCCCCGCGGCCTCGGCAGCCGCAGAGCTCCACGTCCCGTCCCCCATCCCGGGCACCCAGGGCGTCCCCAGCCCCGCAGCCACCCACCGCCGCAGCACCCACCAGCCAGGCCCTCCCAGGGACGCATCTGAAAAACCTCCACATCCACAGACCCGTTTACAGACTTCATTTAGCTCAAAGGAAAGTCCTAATTAGTCACTCTGAGTGATTTACTTGTTCATTTGGAAAGGGGGGAGGGGGGAGACTAAGCTGAATTGTTTGAAATTATCCCTAAAGGGCACTGTAAATTAAGTGTTAATGAGGAATCCTATGCAAAGGGCCACAGTAGCTAAATAAAATAATTAAGGTGCTAAGTGATAACATTCATTTGGTTCTCAATAATTTACCCAGCCTGGTTTTCAACCAGGATATTTGCAAAAGAAGCCACCCTCACCCCTCCTCCCCTGCCATCAGCGGGGACAGTGGTGCTGGGGCAGCTCAGCATCCAGTAGGATCAGGCCCACCATGGAAAGGAAACTTCCCTGGACGAAGACAACAAGCTCCTGATTCCCCTTCCCACCTGAAGGAAGTGCCCTGTTCCACTAATCACACTCTGGATTTATAAACGACACAAAAAGGATTGACTCGAGTCTACAACCAGTCTTTACAGAAGCTTTATTTCAATGGGCTGCGTTTTTCCCCACTACAGCTGTTTTCCAACAGCTCGTGTCCATCCTTTGGCAGGGCTGCAGACCTGGTTGACAACCAAATACAACACGGTGCGTTTTCAGACATTCGAGCAGCAATATGTAACAGAGAAACCGCCTCGTCATGAAGAAATTGCTGCTGAGTAGTCCCAAATCATACCTGGTTCTCACCAGCACCCTCTTGGCTGCTAAGGGGGCAGTGGGCACGGGGCACGGCTGCTCTGTGGCTGCACCAGCCGAGCACCGTCTCTCACCTACAGCCCAAATTCTCTCCACAGCACGAGTGATGTACAAAGTCCCCCGTGCAACAAGCGCAAAGCTCGCAGCCGTCACCGGGTATTTTACTGCAAGAACGGAAGAATTTGGCTGTCTGCTTTTAAAACCTAGCTTTGTCTCCCTTCCTTACAGCCACTCCTCCGAGCTGCCAGTGGGAGGTGTTACCTCGTACCTGCCGGTGTCTGACTTCAGCGTTAAGCCAGGGTTCTGGTGCTATCATGCGTCAGCCGAGAAGCAGCTCAGGTCAGTGGGGCTCTCCCCATAACTTGCAGCGACGGTGAAGACCCTGGAAAGAGCACTTCCATATCCACACCAACAAAGCACAGCCATGAAACGCCGAGCAGCTTCCCCCGCCAAATAAAAAAAAAATTCAACCACTGTGCCTCAGCTTTTGGCTGCAGATGGAGTGCAGGAGAATACCTGTAGGAAAGTAAAATTAAATTTAAAAAACAGATCTTTTTTTAAACCACAAGAAAACCATTCTGCGGGCCTGGATGTTTGTTTGATTTTTAAATACAGAAATTTGGACTATGGTGCCTTTGTGCATCAGAACTGTTTTTACCAGTAGCAACAGAGACGTTCAGCGACTCGATCCCGGGGTGGAGCGCTCTGCCAGGGGGGATGGCCAGCATCCGATGGCACAAGAGCTGCGTCTCCAGGGAAAGTCCATCACCTTCACTACCTGCGGAACAAAGGCATTGCTCAGGTCAGCTCGCAGCCGCTGCCACGTCCCTTTTCCCCCCTCCCAAGTACAGTTCTTGCTAATGCTCTGTCACAACTACACCCTTGTCCCTAAGCTCACCAGCAATCTCACCAGCTCCCGTGGAGCAACAGCCAAGAACTACCAGAGGCGAGACAGGCACCTTACTTGCCTTCCCCTCCTGGCCCACTCCAGTCTCCCCAGATCTCTTCTCCAGTATCTGAAGCGTTTTTGAGGAATACCTGTGCAACACGCCTGCATACGCAGCGTGAAGCACAGAGCCTTGTAGCCTGAGTGCAAAGATCCCCTGCACAAGCCGCCATCGTGCCAGCAGACGGCTGCCCACACGCGCAGGTGGCGGTTGGAGGGACAAGGCAGAAAAGAGGCCACAGGCCTGATCTGGTCCAGCAAATCCCACATCCCTATTGATAGTGACGGGTTCAGCCTTTTCAGCACACAGTACCACCAGCTGGGTGCAACTTGTGAATGCAGACAGTTTAACCAGAGGCTTCAATTGATTAGTTGTTAAACCATCCAACAGCCCTGATATGTTTGGGCTGATACACTGGTGAAACAGAGTTGAAATCTATCCCAGGTCATTAGTAGTTGTTTGACTCACACTGTCACAAAGGGAAATGGAAAGGGAGAGGCTTTAAACAATCCTGCAGAAGACCACAGACCTCCCAGCCCGCTCGGCTCCCCAAAGAATTCTTCCACATTCATTATTTAGAGCTACACAGACAGCTACGCGGCTGCAAGAATACCCAGCTCATTTCTGAGACGTGCTCACCCTCTGACAAAACAGGCGCAGCATGCTGGAAGCCAAACGTTCCCCTTCAACAGCCGTTCCTCGACCCCAGCTGAACCCCAGACTCGTCCCGGGACGGCACTGCCGGGGCACACGCTGCCTATGAAGGGCTTCTGTGCCTCTGCCCGCGTGACCAGTGCTGTCACCAAGGACTCGCTCAAGCTCACCTAAATTTAGACACTTACCTGAAGTTTTAACAGCATACACGCATGCTTTAGGCACTGTCTATGCCACTGGAGACTACTCCCCCACAAGGTAAATGAGCTCTTTGCTGGGCTGAGCTGCCACAAAATTCTTTCCCTGTTGTCTGCTTACCGCACCTCCCCAGCAGGTCCCGTGCCCCATCCCTGTGTATTGATCTGTGCGACACCCCTCCGACCGCACAGGGTAGGAGCGTGCTGGTATTCCCATTTCATGGACTGGAAGCTGAGGCCCAGTCTCACGTTTTGTTGGCCTGATCTAACCGGCAAGATGCATTTTGTGCAAGCAAAAGGATGCTTTGGGTAATGCATCTTGCATCACCTTCCCACGTGAAATAAGCCACACTGGCAAAAGCAGCCTTTGGCTGGGCTAAGTGAACCTTTAGAAAACCAAAATCCCATCCTAACCATTATTTTCTTCCTTCTTTAAGCCAGGAGTGCAGACAAGACCTGGGTGAGTTATCCAAGGTCACAGGGGAAGCCTGCGTGACACAAGGAATCGAAGCCAGGCCTCCCACGGCCCAACCTGCCTCTTCATCGCTAGACTGTGGCTCTCTAGGGATGCTTCAAGAAAAAAAAAACAACCAAGTATTATCCTACTTTTTCCTGATTCAACACAGAAAAGTTTTACAACTTACAGTCATATTTGCCTCCCGAGCCTCTCAAACCACACTCTCGTGGGACTCTCCAACTGGGACAGCAGCTATTGCCAGAGATGCGACAGCTCCTGGAGCAATCCTCTCCTCTCCCTGGTAAGGGTCTTACGATTCCTAATAAAGGCAGCAATTTTGTTTCCTGCTTTTGCAAAGCTTTTTATGGCTCTGGCTGCTTAAAATAATTAGGAACCATAAATTCAGGGCAAAAAGACTTGCACAGTGTGACACGAGGGAGGGAGTATTGACTGAATCAGATTAAATCCTAGTTTATACTGGTGAACAAAACACTTCTCACTTCAGATCTTTGACTTCCATCTCTTAGCTTTGTCCCTCACTGACAGGCCTCAAAGACCAGAGTTAGAGCTTGGCTGAAACTATAAGACAGGTTTCCTGCCCCATTTACAATTAACACCACTGTAACAACTGCAGTTTCCAGTGCAGGAAGTTCAAACCCAGGCAGAAGCAGCCGTGCGGGCAGTTCAGAGAAATATGCAAAACGAGCATCTCGATAAAACCAATTCCATGAACAGTCTTAAACCCCAAGCTAAGGACTGAAGGCGTAAGAAGAACAAATTACCCAGAAACTCTTCTTGCTCAGACATCTAAGTGCTCCCAATCTGTTCCTGTTCGCAGAAGGCTCCCAGTCTTTAGGGCAGCCAGCCTGCCTGTCACCTTCGGCGATGACTCCAGTGCAGACAACATTAAGCTGGACTGTCCAAATCACTCTCTGCCAAGCCAGCGAGGATGCCAGGAGGGTGAATTCAAGTCTGCAAATGCTTAACTTACAAGACAATCTGTGCAATGCTAGGAAGCTCACAACCATGTTAAATTATCTCTGCTGCTCTCTGCAGCTGCAGGTACACTACATATTCAGATCTAGGACATTTCTTCAAACAACCTCAGCATCAGACGACTGTAATGTTCAATTTTCTTTTCAGCGAAGAGTTAGTGCTCAGCAGAGAGTTGAAATCATTACTGCTGCAAGGTCCGGGAGCTCTCCTCATGCATCTACCAATCAGCCTCCAATCTCCCTTGACAAAAGGATATTTGGACTTTTTCCTGGAGAAATCTCTCATAATTCAAGGTAACGACACCGCTGCCACTTTCACCCCCTTCCTTCCTCCTGGTGTTGTCGTTGTTTCTGGGATGCATTTCTTTGTGGTCCATCAGCAGCGCTGCCAGCCTCCCTACTCCCTCTATAATATAGCTCCACACATCTTGTAGAGATGCCAGATTTGCGGCGTTGTCTTGTCAATATTTCTAGGAGTTCAATAAACATTTTAATTAAAGGGATGTCTTCTGAGCCAAGAAAACCGCAGCACGGGGCAGGATTACAGCCCCTTGATGGCTCATCGCCAGCATGACGCTACTTCCAAGTGTAAAAGCTCAAACCGGCTCCTGTGCCAGGTGACACAAAGTGGGGGGCTACAGCATGGCCACACAAGGGTGCCTAGAGCAGCACTCCTGGGTGAATTTCTTTCTCTAGCTGCCACGGAGCCGTTACTCCCCTTCTCTTCACCTTCTGGGAGGCTGCACAACCCCAAAGTGCCTACAAAAGACGGCATCCTTTGCAAGTATCCACTACACAAAGAGGGGGCAGCAGCAGAGGGCCCTGTAGGAATCGCCCAGTTTAGGTGCTCAGGAAAGTGGCACCCATTGCTCAAACAGCGCACAGGTCTGGCAGGGAGGAGGTGACACCTGCTCCTCCTGCTGGTACCGCAGCAGCCAACAGCTCCTGCCTTCTCCTAGGCGTACAAAAGCAGCCACTGACTGGTCTCCGTGCCACAACGCCCAGCTCTGTGTTCAGACCATCCCCAGCAACAGCTCCTCATGCTTCTTTCCAGACCTGGGCACAGAGATATATTCCTCTTTTTTAAAGAGGAAATGTGACAGAGCAATGACATGGCACAGCTCACCACTACAGCCTCAGCGCAGCAAGAGCAAACACGTACCTCCTGGGTCTCTCACTCAGGTTTGTGGTTCGCCAACACAGAAAATCCAGGTTCAGGGCTCTAGGACAGGATCAAAAGCGCCGCAGAACACAATGCAAAACAACACGCTGTGGCCACACTGACCCAGACCTGTCTTGCCACTGAAAACTGCCATCTAGACCCTCTGCAGCTACTAACTCCCTGTTCATCTACACAAACTGGTTTGTTCCTGCAGTTCCTACCGGGAGGCTTCTCGGCTCCCCCTCTTCTTCTGGGTCCCTATTTCATTTGCAGCCAGATCATTCTAGTACTTCTTGCTCAGCTTTTCTTTGCCAGACCAAAGTGTGATGTAACGTAAGAGACCTGCAACTAGCTTTGGAGTGAAACATCACCCTGATCATTCCCTCACACATGCGCTTCCACCGAGCCCAAAGCTCTGTAAACAGAAATACCTATTACTATAATAACGGGTTTATTCCACCGAAATTCCAAGCAACTGATGACAGGAACGTTTTCCACATCCTCAGGCTTGCTGACCGTTCCCACGACTTCCCAGCCTTCTGCAGTTTTAGCCTAGAAAGGGAAAGGAAACAAATGTTAAAAAATTGCCTACTTTTCAAGCTTAAAAAGAAAATGTCATGTATGCAAACGCACTTTTTTTTTTTACGTTTTCAGTTAAGCTGACTGGCTTTTCTAGGGTTTTTTTGGCATCCCTTGAATTTTTACCACCAAAGTCCTCCCAGTACCAGCACACAAACCTTGATTTAAGGAAAAAAAAAAAAAAAAAAAAATTTAAAAAGTAATTTTCCTTCTGGTGTTTATTCCAGTTCAGCAAGCAAACAAACAGCAATGGAAAAGCTTTTTTTTGCCCATACAACAATTCTAGGAAGGTTTTTGCCAGGAAAGCATACAAAAAGAGTAGTGTTAAACAAATTAGCATAAGGCTAATCCACAGAGAAATGCAGTGGAAGTTCTCAAGTGCAGGCCCAGCCATCAGAAGCCCACAGTAACGTTTTCAAACACAAGGGCACATTTTCAAACTCAGATGCCAAAAATCAGCTCACACAAAAGGCAGGGCACGCAACACTCAGTGCCTCGCGTACCCAGAGAACCAGCCTTCCCTCCCGCACCCTAGTAAAAAGAGCCTTAATTATTTGTCTTGCAAATCCATTGTAGCAATAAAAGAGCTGCTGCTTCTTGCCAGCTTCATTCCCTCTGAAACTAGCACTTTTTACATTACGTTATACCAAATTTACACCAAGGGTCAGGCCAGTGAATCTGGGTCCAATTAAATGAACTGCTGCAATGGCTCAAAATGTTTATGATTCAAGCTTTACAGTAACAAAGTGATTCTTCCAGCTGTTTCAATTAAATATCGATGTATTTTATCTATCTTTCATTTCACCATCATCCAGAGCTCCAGCTACCACAGACCTATTGCACAGCTGGACAAGGGTTTTCTAGCACCAAGTGGGAAGAGTCCCGGCTTACCTCCGCTTGGCCTCCTCGCGGTCACACCAGACTATGACAAGCTCTTCCTCAAAGGGACACAGGCACGCAGCGGCCCCGGGAGCGCAGACCAGGTGCCTCTGTTCCCCCAAGGGTCCGCAGCCTCTGCCCTCCCACCTCATGCTGAACCCTCCAACCCCGCTCTCCCCCAGGGCTGGGGGATCCCACACGAACAGGGGAGGGCAGATGGGAGCCTGCGGCTCCCTGCTCCGCGTGCGCACAGCATTCAGCCGGTCCCCAGCCCTGCCAGGGCACAGGGGACCTCCACGAGGAGTCAGGGCAGTCACACGGTGCTATCACAGGGGATGGACGCACTCTGCCAATTCAAAGCAACTTCCCTGGGTTTGTTTCAGTTTAAATCATTTTTTTCCATGTGCGTTCCCCCTCCTCTTGCAACACCATTCTGCAAAGGGCCCTATCTCACCTCACCGCATAGGTACAGCGTAAAAAGATTCCCAGCAGCTCGCACCAGCCCTGGTTTCTCCTCTCTCCCCTGCTCCAAAGGCTGCCCGATGCTGCCATCGTGTGCCTGGGCCCCGGGATGCTGCCTCTGCCACACGTCGGGCAAGACAGCGCTAGCTCCGGTCCCCACGGAGAGAAAGGGAGACAGACCCCGTCTTACCGAGCTCACAGCCTGAGTACGGGAGACAGACACAGCATTATCCTGCTATCGCCATCTCCCAGAAAAAGACCCACAACTCAGACCTGTTACCCCTCCCGATAGAAAAGGGCTGGGGGTGCATGCCCAACAGAGGTGGTCCAACAGCACAGACCACCGGCAGCAAACAGGAACGCAGAGCAGGAGCACAGGACACTGCAAATAACAGCCCTTTTCCTGTACCTCCTCTCTGTTCAGCAAATGCAATATTTGAGGTTTCTTGAAAGGAAAGGAAAAAAAAATGTGGATCATTCTACCTTCAAAAAGCTCCGGAGATCATCTGTGCTGTAGATATCAAAGACTTCCATAGCTCCGGAGCTAGCTTTGCTCACTGTCGGAGTCAAGGGGCAGCTGCAAGGAAAAAAGAAAGGACAAGTGTCATATGAGAGCGAAAAAGGAAATCCAAGAGAATTTTTGTTTCTGTATTTCCTTCTCTTGCCTCTGCAACCCAATTCCAACTAGTCCACTAAAGATCTCATTCCCTATACGGATATATTTTCCTATGGAGAATAGGAGAGCTCAGAAATTAACCCAGGAAATAGGTTACAGCAGTTTTGTGCACAGATGGACAACCGAAACACAGAACGGGTTAAAACAGAAAGTACCCAGGGAGGTTCCTTACCAGCCTGGAACACCACGTCCCGCAGCCTCCCTGCAGAGCGCAACGCAAAGCAGCACCTAGCCAAATTCAGCTCTCAAGCTCAGTCCCAGAAAGCCCTCTAAAGAAGCTGTCGAGCAATGCAGGCTAGAAACCTCCTTGTGAGCCAGCAGGAAAAAAAGAGAAAAGCTGAAGGAGCAGATAACCAACCCCGTACCTGTTCCTCTGGCTTGTCACCACTCTGTCCACCCCCAAGAAGTACGCAGAGCGCAGCAGTGCCCCCAGGTTCATGGGATCCTGGATCTGCTCCAACACCAGCCAAATCAGCTGTCGGTTCGGATTCTCTTCATCCCCCAAATCGGGCTTTTCAGCTTCCTCCAAACTCTTGAAGCGGAGAGGAGTGGCCTCCAAACAAACTCCCTGGTGGACCCGACCTCTGCAAAGAGCATCCAGCTCTCTCCTTTTGACGTGGTGCACAGGGACGCCCCGGGCCGTGGCCTGAAGGACAAGCTCACTCGTAACAAGCCGCCGAGAGCCGCAGCTCTGCTTGAGGAACAACCTGAACAGGTCCCTCCTCGACTGAGAGAGGGCCAGGGCACACGGTGCGATCCCAAATAAGATCTCGGAGCCTTTAGTCCTCTCGACGGACAGAGGCTTTGGTTCCAGCCTCTTCCTCGCCTTCGAGAAGTCACCCTCTCGCAAGCTCCACAGCTCCCCGTGGGCTCGCGCAGCCGGCCCGGCCGCTCTCTCGTACGCCTTGTGCCACGGTGGCGGCCGGCTCGGCGGGGCCAGGCCCTCGCGGGAGGTACGGGAGCCGTTCCCCGCCCGGGAAACCTCCGGGAGGGCTGGTGGGGGCAGCCGACCGCCGCCGGTCCCGCCCCC
>NW_008795131.1:3756143-3780903 GCF_000699145.1 Aptenodytes forsteri | reverse complement strand
GACAGGGCCTTAATTAACGGGAAACCAGCTTTTAACCGCTCCATCAGGGCATCTCACGAAGACTGGGGGGAGGGTCTGCAGCCCACAGACCCCAGCCCAAAAAACCGGCACCACCCAGGTCCAGCGACAAAAGCGCCAGCACGTTGGAAAGTCCTGGCCCTTTTTAATATTAAAAAATATGAGTGTTTGAACTGCAGTCACCCCAGGGAGGGGGGATTTCCCTCTGACCCCCTTCCCAAAGGCCGCGCGTGCTCAGGCAGGCTGTAAAACCCCACGGACAACGGCAATTGTCCGAACAGCATCTAACGGGCTGGAAGCGGACGTTCTGAGGGCGACGTCCGGGCCCGTCCCCGGCCCAGGCACGGCCATTGCAATGTGCTTCTCTAAACACGGGCAGAAAGGGCTCCGAGAGCATCGGGCAAGCCCTGGGCGCTGCCACGGGGCCCAACTCGCTCCAAACCTGTAACTTTACACCAAAAGGCCGCTCTTGTCATTACGTGATATTTTATATCCATCTTTTAATTCCATAAACGGGTAGGCAAGGGGCAGGCAAACAGGGAACCAGGTCATTCACAGCAATAGGTTTAGGGCTTCCAGGGGTTTACCCCTCAGGCAAACGCGCCTGCGTGGGCCATGGGGGACAAACCACGACAATATTTAAAAGGATTTTGCAGACAGACCCAAAAGCGTTTCAGTCCTTTTCTATATTGTAACTTGTCCATGCTTCAGACTGACATCAGGCCTCAAAAATACAATGAAATTGTTTTTGCAGGTTCAGAGATCTCAAGAAAAATCATGTTTTCCCTGCTGCTTACCAGAGCCAACTGTGCTCGTGGTTCCTCCCCCCAAAAATCTAGTCCCCTGAGATCACATAATCTGCCAGATAAAACTGCTGTACCTCCAAGCAAACATGTTAACATAACTGATGAGATATACTATATAAGACAAAAAAAAAAAAAGACAAGAATAGGAAAAAAAATACAGTTTTAATTCTACAAATACTCTCTACCTATTTACAAGGTAACCAAAATATCTGCCTCAAATCCAGCAATGGCATTGCTATTCATTACTTATTTGCAAAAACCTTGTATTTCAACGACAGCAAACCTGAGCTCAGGAATGCGCCTCTGCGCTTGGGCAAGCTGAAAGGGGACTGGGAAACAAAAATGCCTTCAGTTAACGATGACGATCATCTGTCTTGCTTCGAGGGAAGCACGAGAGAGTGGAAGAGTTCAATATCCAAGTCCGAGTAGCAACAGCGGCTCATCCCTTGCATAGTTTAGTCAAACCCAGCCGTGCCCAGCAGCCTACCTGGGGATTTCAGCGAACCCCTGTGGAGCGCGGCTTCATTTGAACAAGGACGGGCGAGTCCAACCTCCACAGGTTATCCGTGAGACAACTAGATGCTATTCTGCTCTAGAAAGCAATTACGGTTTTTCTCATGAAGAACCAAAACCACGCATTTGTTTGAACTCTTCACAAAAGAAAGGTTTAGCTGTGAACAGTAAAAAGGATGTTATAACACAAAAACTACAATATACACAACGAAAGAACCACAGTGTGCCTCTCTTTTTATTCTTTATTTTACAGTTCACAATTAGAAACCTACTGATAAATTACACAGTTCACCCTCCTGTTTGGGGTTTTTAAATGCCTCAGTTGTGCTGCCGATCCCATCTCATCCCAGGAAGATGGCTCAAGGTGCCACCAGGTTACACGAGGCAGAGTGGCCAAACAACCGGCGCCAAACCTCACACAGGCCGCGCTTCATGTGGGAAGTTAACAGGCAGCAGGAATTATCCCCTAAAAACACATTTGAAGTGGAAAAATATACTGGATATCATTTCAAGGTTATTTTATAGACTTGCAAATGTTACAAATGTTCTTGGGGGGGAAAAAACCCAAACTTCCAGGGCTGCAGGTCAGCCAGGTTGTATTTGCAGGGAGCAACTACCCAGACTGGCCCTTTTTCAAGGCCTTACATCTTAAGCAATTCTCTCCCAAAGCCTCCTTTTACAGAGCAGAAAGATAAGTCAGGTCCCTCCTCAGCCATGCATTTCAACATCTGCTTAACTTTGTACACAGTTGCGGCCACCAATTCAGATGTTTAACCAGTGCTACCCAGATCCCTGGTCATTTTTTTCTGCTCAGAAGTTCCTAATTTCTCAACTTTCTTTTTTTTTTTTGGCCTCCAACTCCTCGTTCAACCACCTTCTCTTAAAAAGATGGCACACACCGCACAGCGCATCTGCTGAATTTCAACAAGCTCCTGCAAAAGAAACCCTACGGAAAACACCAGGAGTTTTCATATTGCGTCTAGCTGAACATCACAGGGGCTTTATAAAAAAGCGCAGTACTGCTTGACCCTTCCTTAGCCAAGTGCCTCCGAATTGAGGATCACAGTGGCACGGAGACCAAAGAGCTTTTCCAGCTGGCGCAGGCTCTCTGCTGCAGCGAGGATTGCTGGCTGCGTGCAGACCTGGACTGGCCGCTCCTTGCAGGACACCATCTAACCCAATGCTGCGGGTGAAACCCAGCTCTGTGCAGAGAACCCACACAGAGCCACCGCCTCGGCAAGGTGGAGGAGGACAGTGCATCACAATGGGGCGAGACTGCACCGCGGGGTATGAATTTCACTCACGCGAAGTTAAAAGGCCAAATCCAGAGATGAGGCTATGTGTACTTGCCAGTAGAAACTGGGGACAGATGACGAATGGACAGAACACACCATGAGCATGTACTTATAAAGAGAAAAAAAGGGGCAAATTGCCTTTGTTTTGCCATTCCGAAGGCGTGTTTTACCAGTTTTCTCCTTGTATCCTTCTACAGTTGCTCACCTTTGGCACAAGGAATTCTATGTATCACAAGATTTAATAATAATACTTCATATCAACACTCAGCACTTACATAGCGCTTCTCATATTCAAAGTGCTTTACAAAAGTTTGTGAGTCCTCACAACACCCCTGTGAGGTAGGTAAGTATTATTATCCCCATTTTACAGATGGGGAAACTGAGGCAGAGAGGTAAAGGGACTTGCCCAAGGCTTTATAGGGAGTTGAAACTCATGACGTAGTGGCCCAATTCTGGTCTCCCTTACGGTGGTGTAACACAGATGAACTCCCACAGAGCTATACTGGTGTAAGCAAAACAATCCAACCCAACTTTCTCTGGCTCCCACTCCTCCGCTCCGATCAACTGACCATACCTGCTCCACCTAAACCAACGGCTCGCCTTCCTCGACTACACAAAGTCCAGAGAGCAGCAGGAGCGAGTCTGCAGTCTTAAGGCAACATATACGTTCACAGCGCCACAGCTCTGCAGCACGTTGGACTACACACAGACATGCTTCTGCCATGCTGCAAGAGTCTTAGGAGAACTCAAGCGGTCTCCAGCTCTGCATTGTATCAGCTTTGAGGCTGATTCTCTTCTCCCTCAAGTTAGAATAAATCCAGAGCAAAACAATGGGGCTGCACCAGCGTAGAACTAGTACGAGATCTGAACCAGACCTTTTACCTGCTGCTTCGTAGGCAAATGCCCCTACTCGTATCTTTTCATCGTGGGCAGCTTCGGCATGGTTCATTTCACTCTCTCTCTCTCCGAGTTTGTATCTCTGCATATAAACAAACTTTCCACATTTCCAACTCATCAGCACCAGCATTTAAACAGCACCATACATCTTTCTAAGACCGATCAATATTTCCAGAAAAGTGTCAATGCATGCAAATATCACATACAAAAACATCAAGAGTGCTGGGAGATGATACCAAGGATAGAGGTGATCACAAGACAGCACACATTTAGTTTTTATTAAAAATACCAAACAACTCACTCTTACTGTAACTATGCCACTGAGATGATCATTCTAACCTGCAGAAGTTCAGGTACTTTTCCTCCAACTATTTACCTACCTACCTAGAAAGAAAGAGAAATAGCAAGCACACACATTTATACTTCCTCAAACTTGGCAGGCGTGATTCATGAGAATGGGAAAGGAGGGTTTGGGGCGGTGGGTGAGATTGTACGCTGGGTTTAGGGCAGTGGAGTACGAAAGAAGTAGAAAATATCACGTGCATCATTACCATCAGTAATCAATCTGATGAAAATAAACCCCAAAATTAGATGGATTCATGATGACATCCACTGAAAAATCTCAAACCCTAAGCACACTGGCAAACATCTTATGCCACTTCACCTACGTCCAGACACAGCATCAGCAAATAAGATCAAACAAACCTTGAAGAGAAAGCAAAAGGAAGAATAAACCAGCCTGGAGACAACAATCTTCCACAAACCACTTCCCTGCATTATTTTCAAATACATTTTACTCGTAAGCAGTTTCAGAAAGGAGTGGGGGAGAAAAGAGACCCACTACTATTTTTTTTTCTTAAACTGGCTCAGCACCAGCACCAGCTCAGAGAGAGGGAGAGAAAAATAATTCTTCAAACGTGATCCTTGGTACTTGATTAAAACATTGCTAGCCAGTCGACGAAACCCTAAATTGCCGGAGGGTTCGAAGTGAAGTGGATACACGGTACTGCTCACGGTCCTCTTCATTTGCTATGATATCTGCTCCGTTGGCCTCATCTGTATATCTCCAATCTAGAAAAGACCAACGTAGGATTTTACTGGAGCGCTGAAGTCCATTTTAAATCCTGCACTGGGCACTTCCACGCTGCACCATTACAGCGGCAAGCTGCACATGAAGAAAGTTCCTGTGACTAGAAATGAGCCTGCTTAACTGAGATATTAGAAGGAAATAAAGGTGAGTGTGACTGCTCTGCCTTTAGCAGAAAGAATAAAAGCACAAACATGCACAGAAAAAAAGAGTGCAAGATGACAGGGAGTATAAACTCTCATGGTTCAAGCCTTTAGTTTGGTCCTGCCCACAGAGGGTCAAGCAGAAGCACCGCTTGATCAGCCACAGCAGAATTTTTTGTCCTCTTAAGACAAGAAGGCCAGCTATCACTACTGATCCAATGTCAAGGCGGCCGTGTCTTGCTCCAAAGGAGCAGAGTTCATGCGAGGGGCTGCTAAACTTCTCGTGATCAAAGCTTGCTTTTGCAATAGAAACTTTATGTCGCATATGCTGAACTTTGACACTGCTCCTACCTCCTCCTGGCTCCAGCTCAAAGCTGGTCACTTATTTCTTGTTTTGCAGGAGGGAAGTCCCTCTGGCAGCACAAGCATCTCACACCACTCTTGGGGAGGTGCACAGCACTTGGCAGGCTCAGGCCCAACATGTTACTTGGCAGCTGGCAGGATCTGACTCTGCTGCAAGACCGTCAGCAAATCTCAGATGGCACCATCCAAAAAAAAAAAAAAAGGGCAAAGCATGCCCATCACCCTCCCGTTCCCCCTGCCTTGTGCAGTCCTTCTCTGGAGTCAGAGCAGCCTTTGCTGGATCCGCAGGGCTGTGAGCAGCCCGAGCAGCGCAATCCCGTAGCTGCCATAAGGGAAGTGTAAACAAACGTTATCACCGCTAATCCCCAGGCCAGGCTCCGCTAAGCACACAGCTGATCCAGCGGCTGCAACGCTGATTAGCAAACATCAGGGCAGCAGTTACCCTCCCTGCCTTCAGCCACCCACCGCAGAGTCCTCCAACCCAACCACAGCCTACCTGTACGTGAGGTGGGGCACTGAGGACATATATGACAGCGTTAGCCATATCTTCAGCTTTGAGACACTGGAAAGACAGGAGAGAGATTCTTAGTCAAAGGGCACCTCAGGACGTTAACCACAAGATCACTTCTTTCCTAACTATCAATAATGAGTTTCGGCAGTGTCACTGGGGCATGTCAAAAAGATGCAAGCAAGCAGGAAAAAAAAAAAATCCATTAAAAATTTAACAAAGGACATGTCTGGTGCTGATAATTCTCCATTTGCTTTGAATAATCTTACTACTGGCACAGTAATTCTGCCAGGTCAGGCATTGCCATCCTTATCAAAAATTACCAGAGAAGCACAAGAAATCCTGTGCTAGCCACCTGCAAGACAACACACTCACATTTCTTCTAGTGCAGGCATGTTTGCTTATTGTATCTTCTCTTCAATAAAGAAGTTATAGCCTGCCAAATGCCAAAGCTGACTGACACTTATTTACAGGAACATCAAAATAAAAGGAAAAATATAGGGAGTCAGAAACTGAACCTGAATGAAAACCTACATAGTGTGTAAATATCAGTGCAAAATCTGAGGTTTGAGTGCTGAGACTTTGGGGATGCTAATTACATCCTGGAAAGCACTGGGCACTCTGCAGAACTAGCCAGGAGAGACACTGTTAAACTACAGTCAGAGCCACTTCCCTCTGTTTCCATTTCTCCGTGTCCTACCCGAATGCTCTCATAGGTTGCAGCAGCTCTCTCAGGGTCATTATCGTGAAGTTTAAAAGCAAATCCCGTTTCCACCAGTCCTGGAGATATACACTGGAAAAAAGCAGAGCACATCCTAATAGGATTTGTAATTCCCCTTCAGTAAAAGAATAAAGAAAAAAAAAAAGGAGAGAAAAACTTTTTAGCACTGAAAAAGCCAAAAACCACCTCCACCCCCCTTTCTGTTGTTCTCCTTCCCCACCCTTTTTCTAGGGGAATAGTTTAAGAGAGCAGGCTTTGCCATAACGCCTGTTGTGGCAGGTACCTCTGGGGAACCGCTGATGGGTACTTCCCTCTTCACGCCCCAAAGGGACAGAGAAGCAGCGAAAACGATGGAAAAGCTTGCCATACAAATTAACTTCTGGACACATCACCTCTGAGATGCAAGCTCTGCATGAGAGCATTCAGCCCAGCTGCTTGCCTCCCTCTGCTGTCACGAGCCCCCCTCGCTCCCGGACAAGCAACTACCCACTTTGTGCACCCAAAAAGTTTATTCCCTGACACAGCTCATTGCTGCTGTGCCTGCTGCCCCCCAGTCTCTCTCTGCCTGGGTAAGAGAGGTGGCCAGGGACAGCTGGCCACAGGACTTGAACGTTCCCAGTGTGCTGAGTGCTATTTTTGCGTTTCCTTGCCTGTTTTCCAAAGGGAAAACCTCTGCCCCATAAAGCCTGCCAGCTCTCTACCACCCACAAGAGCAGGAGAGAGGGAGAGAGCCCACAGTACTCACTGTAGCTCGTATATGAGTCTTTGCTTCTCTGAGTTCTTGCCTCAGCCCCTCCGTGAGGGCTGTAACTGCATACTTGGTGGCACTGTAAAAATGCACCACCGACTGTGGCACAACGCTGTGGCCGTTCATGCTGAGGAGAGAGCAGAAAGGAAAGCGCTGAGAGGCGGGGAGGCAAGCGGAGTCCCGAGAAGGAACCAACAGGATAGTCAAACCACCGTAATGAACACGGAGAGATGCTGACGTGGTGGCTACGTGAGGAATTCCCCTCTCCTGTGGGGAATGCATACCACCCGAGGCTCCTCTCAAAACAGCTGTTTTCTGGAGCTGGTCAAGAAGTTTCAGTCTTCAACCTTGCACCATCACAAGTGGTTGGCATTATCCTTTTCTCCCTGGTTTGGTCTTTCTTGCATTTAAACCAGCAGAGGTTAAAAAAAGTGGTTTGAAAATCAACCATCGCAATCCTTGGAAAACCCCTCCTTGGGCACCATCAGCCCACTCCAAGGTTAAAGCTCCACCACTCAAATCCTCTCTGCGAGGCGGGGAGGAGGAAGCACATGTGGCTGATCCCACATTCCCCCCCTTGCATACCTGTTAATGTTAATGATATGCCCATCATCAATGTTTCTCTCTTTCATGGACTGGTAGGCCTCTCGGGTGCAGATGCTCACAGCCATCACGTTGACCTGAGGGAAGAGAAAAGAAGAAGAAACTAAGACCAGCAGCCCTGCCTGGCACCCTTTGACTTGCCGCCCGCACACCCAAAGCCACGGATGCAGGTTACAGTCCCCGACCCACGGCAATTCCTGCAAACGCCAACAGAGGGAAATGCACATACGCACACCGCACGCCTGGCCACACAACCCACATCACGCTGCGACCAAGCTCGGGGCTGCAGTAACAAGGGGTTTGGGCAGGGGAGGCACAGATACCCAGTTTCGTGAGACAGCCTTGGCCTCTGCCAGAAATAAATGGACTTAATTGTTTTACAGACAAGAGTGAAGGTGGGTGCAAGGTAAGGAAGAGCAAACCCACTTCCCCACAGTCAGCACTCTGTCCGGGAGACAAAGTTGTTTATTTTGTACAGCACTGAGCACACTGGAGTTGGGGCAGCTGATAGGACACTAACAGCAGGTAATTAGGTCAGCTAGTTAACGAGGAAATCCCCAGATATTGCCTGTCAGAGCGCCAGGCGCTCAGAGGCACTGCAAACCACACAGCCAAAGAGCTTCCCGTGCACAGATGAAGCCAAAGATCACATCGTGCCATGGAGAGGGCCAGAGTGGGCAAGTAACCCTGCAGATATGAAAGCCACCGATCTGTCACACCGTCCGCTGACATTTTCCTCAACCCTAACTGGATAAGCCAAGGAAGAAAGGACACGGCAATTTATCCAGTCCTTTAGCACAGGATCCAGAGCTTTCCAGGCTCCTGCTCTTTGGACCAGCACTGCCCACCACACCGTGGCTTGGTTTAACTCAGTCGTATCACCTCTGCAATGTGCCACCGTTAATGCGCAGATGCCTTGAGCATTTGCTGACCATAAAACACAGAGCAAAGTTTCCAGGAAGACGGAGGTATGGAAATTCCCCCAGCTGAAATACAGAGCACCCAGAGGTGTGTGCAAGACTGATGAGCAAGCCTTCTCAGCAGCAGTGCTAACAGCTCAAGTTTATAGTGGTTTAGATTTGGAAAAGTCGCTGAAAGGTAGAAAGCGTCTGCTGAAGCCTTCTAGAAAGGATGTAACCATTTCAAGGCAGGACACGCTGGCAGGTCCTACCTAATGGCATGTCACTTTGCTAACTAAATGAGCAGGTCAGACAAGTCTAAAAACACCGCTGTGAACTAAATATCCACAAAGAACTAAACTGATGAATCAGAAGTCAGGTGCAACTATAAATGGGAGGAGCAGCAGGAACAAGACCATGTGGACAACAAGCGAAGGATATGTGAGAGAGCTGGCTACGATCGTTGTAAAACTTATAAACAAGAATGGGACAGGCTAACTAGGACTTGCTAGCACAAAAGGACATGCAAGAGAGGAACACTAGTTTGGAGACCAGAAAGTAAGAGGCAGAAAGGGATGGATTTGAGGGATGTAATTACTGAGCAGCACACAAAGGACGAGTGGGGTCAGCTGAAGGATCTTCTGGTCACTGCTTTTGTCTCGGTTGTTATTTCTATTCATTAGTAGAGGCCATGCTTACGAGCTTCTGTCTTGGCGATAGATAAATAGCATGCTTATCTGATCTTGGAGTACCCAGGCAACACAACAAGTAGAGTCATCATTTCTCATCCAAGTGCACTTTGGTTGAGCACACAGTCACTGCTGGATATCTCAGTCATCATACCTGGAACTACAGAGATAAATTCCCCGGCACCAGGTTGAAGGTTTACCTTGGCTGTGCAAGGAAGAATATTAGCAGACGTGTCAGCAGAAGTGGCACTGTACAACCACCTCAGCACTGAGTGAAGACCAGAGCAGGCAGGGCATCTGAAGGCTTTTGGATTTCACAGTAAGAAGGTCTAGGAAAGCGGGAGTAACCTGCTCCAGTCTGATACACTAACCGAGTGAGGAGCCAGTCCTTTCAGATACAGATCTGGGCAACTGTTGGTATAAAAAGCCTTCGTGACAAACAACATCCCTGCTTTCCTCCCTGCCCCGGGACGCCCTGAACCCACCAGGCACCGTGTCTTTGGTGCAGGTGCTCCCCAGCTCCACTCAGTCTCCGTAGGCCACTAGAGGGTAACATCAGCCTGAAGCCTGAGACCCGGCTCCAACGCTGTGACTCACGCTGAACAATGCTTCCTTGCGTGGGTAGAGTTACAACATTTTGACAACTACTGGCAAAGCAAGATACTAATCAACAGCCACATGGGAAAGTCCAGAGCCCGTAAGATAAGACATCCTGGTACAACAAAACAACTGTCTGGAAGGCAGCTGAGCTGGGATTGCCTCGCTGCCTTTTCCCAATAGCACCCACAGGATTTTTGAGTGAAATCCCATTTCAAAACATGGAACAGGCACTCAGGAACCTAAAAACATGCCTAGAAAATGAGCAAGCGTTAGGGCTGTATCACTTTGAGGAACAATCTAAAGGCCGTTGTTACAAATATCCATGCAAGACATTTTTCAGCCTTGTTCCTATTTTAAGAACAAAAGGTGCAAAGGTCCCTTAGCAAAGATGGCCAACACATCTGTGCTCTGCCTTTGCACAGCATGCTGCACAAGGCAGCAGGTCTGTGACTGCCGCGTGTGCGCGCGCTAATGCAATAGAAACAATGAAGGCACATTTTCCAGTAATTAATGAGTTCCAATTGCCAGGTCGGGAGAACATAAGATCCTGTTCCTGGAAGCGCTGAGCATTTCACTTCCCAGAATCAGCCTTTTCTAAGGCATCAAAATGAGTATCCCAGCTCCTAAGTACATATAAAAACGCAGGTTACAGAAAACATATCTCTGCACAGAAGGTATATAAAAGCAAGAAGAACAGAGCCTTGCCAGTCAACGAATAACGCCAAGAAGAATCACACCCATTTAGTGTCTAAAGGAGCAAGAGGATGCGTGCTGCAGTCCTTTGTGCCCCGAACAGTGCAAATGGAAAGTTCAGCTTGAATTCCTGGCTGTAAAGGTCAGTAGATAAAACGTGAAGGAGCTGTTCAAATCCCAGAGCCTGGAGTCCGCATGTACACAGCACCCAGCCCTGGCTACTCCCGCGTGGATCGGGGACAGCTGGAGGACTTTGGTCCAGCCTCACGTCAACCACAACCTCACAAACAAGTAGAGAGAAAAGGGGGGAAGCTGTGCACCGAAAGATGACAGGCTCGGAACCTGCCTGCGATAACACGCTCCTTCCCTGGCACACACTGAATTTGCTGGCTGGCAGCGCTGGACTCCGCGCTGCTGTAATGCAACGGAGAGGCGATTCCCAACATGAGACTCCTGCAGCCCAGGGAGATGCAGCTCCCCCTTGGGAACAAATACAATAACAAATAAGGAACTGGAACATTAAAAAAGAGGAATAAGTAAATGATAACATGATTTCGACTGTTAGATGTATAGCAAGAGATTTTATGGAATTGGTATACTGAGAGGGGAGCCTGGAAGGAGACAGAGCCTCAAAGCTCATAAAAAATGCATGGAAACAAAAATTGATTTACCAAAAGAAAAAAAAAAAAGACTTTAATTTAAGGCCCTAATGCCTCCTAAATCAATAGATCGATGGCTGTTTAGAAACTTCTCCTGTCAGGCAGCCCAGAAGTACACTGAAACTCTCCAACAGCATCTCTCAAACTGTGCTGCTCACTAACACCTTTCTCCAAGGGACCTTTGGAAGAATCCTCCCTGCTCCCACTCAGCTCTGCAAAGCCCAGTGGCCCGTGAAAGGCACTGGCAACCTTCCCCCATCCTGACCCTCCAAGAGCTTCAGAGCATGGAGAAATGGACCTGGCGAGTGTCTCCCTGGGGCTGGTATGCCACAGCGGGGAGAGCTGTCAGCGCAGATCCCTCCCCAAACCCCGCTGCCACGCCGGCACCTGCACAGCCACGGCACGCTTGGAGAGCAAGATTTCCAAACAGGGAGGTCACAGCCGCAAAACTGGGGACACACAGCAAAAGGAAAAACCCAGAGCTATTTCTACCACTTACCAGCAGGCTAAAAAGCAAAACCCAGGCTTGGCAGGGCTGCCTGGGCTGAGACGGGCAAAGCATTTGGCTCTGGAGGGTGCCAGGGCTTCACCCTCACATTAAAGGTGCAAGTGTTATTCAGACAATTACACACAAGCCAAGAGCAAACCCACCAGCTGCGTGTCTCAGTCTGCTCCCAGTGCTACCAATAGAATTTTTGCCAAGCAAATCAGAGCAGACATAGCCGTACAGATCACCTCTGGGAATAAAACATGCCCCCAGCCTGGTTTCCTAATGCTGCCCTTGTGGAGCCACTACCCTGCTTCTCCTCCCACCCCGAAGCAGCTCCAAAGGGTGCGCACAGCAGCACCCGCAAGGAGGGGGACCCCACAAACTCCCAAACTTTGAGCCACTGTAAATACCAACACGGGAGTGGCTCATACAGGACAATCCCCATTCCAAAATCTTGCTCCCTAAAACTGGTGGAAGGTGGGACAAAGAGAGCACTCCCACCTGAGAAGCCAGGGAACGGAGCATGGAGAGGGGAAGGGCCTTCAGCTGGCAAAAGCCACGTGTGTCCCCCAGCCCGCCCACCTTCCAAAGAACAAAAGGTTAGAAGAACAAAGAGAAACAAGTGCGAGGGACACGCAGCATCCACAGAAACATCCACACAAGATGCAGCGACAGCAACCAGGACAAGGAGTTTACAAGGCGCAGGCGACCCGCAGGGCCAGGCTTGCAGCGAGACAACGCTGGGAAGTGCCCTGCTTTACACCAGCTCAGCCTCAGCTACACTTCACTTAATTTTCTTTAAAGACTCCATGGCAACCGGGGACGGGGAGATGTGGCTGTGCAGTGACCCAGGCTGGGCAACCCACAAAAGCCTGGCTGGGCAGACAAAGCTGAGCTGAGCTTGCTTCGGCTGCAGTTACAGCAGCCAGCAGACCAGCCAAAATCCTAACAAGAACTTAATTAGCCAGGATATGGCAGCTCCTGCCCTGGCAGCAGGAGTCTGAGGCCTCAATGTGCCCCTCTGTTTTGCTTTACATAGCCCCTGAATCTGCTGCTGGATAAACAGCCACCGGCTGCCACAGGAGCTGACAGATCCCGGCTCACTCTGCTGTCAGATGTAGTAGCCCCGAGCCTACAGTTTCGAGCAGCTTTTCAAATAGGCATGTCGTCTGCTCTCACAGCTGCTGGAGGTGCTGCAAGGTTTACCCAAAGCCATGAGTTCGACTCTTGTTCCTATGAGGATGACGCTTTCATGCACAAAAGTAGGTAGTATAGGAGGGGAAAGTCACCTTCGTGAAAAGCTCCTGTTTCAGCATCTCATCAGCCAGAGCTGCAGGAAGGCCAGTACAAAAGGGCCGTTGCAAGGGCACACAAACTGGCCCGGGGTCCCACAGCTGTGGCTGCTACTGCTATGTGCAGAAAAGGGCTGTCACATACTGACAAAAGATGGTGAAGTCCCAAAAAGATGCACAGCAGCACCTCAGGACAGCAACACCCAGGGAGAAGCACTGCTAGTAAAATAGCATGGACCATTTGCACAAACTCCCAGTTCGGCACATGAAATTGCCTTGTTTCCATCCAGCTCTAACCAGATTATGGGCAGAAAATTAAGCTATAAAGACAAAAAGCATTACAGCTTTTTAAGCCAAAAAGAATCTGCCCGTTTTACAACCCATTGCTACAACTAACAGGATTAGCTACAAAAGCCAGTGCTTGGCATTCAATTTCCTATTTTATTGAAGAAAAAAAAAAAAGCGAGGCTCATCACCCTTTAGAAAGCCGTTGAGCTAAAGGAAACACACTACTGAAGGTATTGAGTGTTTTCATACTCCAAGGTGAAGGCACGTGGCTCAGCAGTGCGTGATGTCTTTCCACTTCCCAATCAGCAAACCCGGGCCACGTCAGAGCCAGATGGGAAGCAGGTCCTCAGCTCTGCACACATGAAATGAGTAGATGGGGACAATGGTGCAGGTGGCCAGAAGAAATAAAACTCTAGCACAGTTCCTGCTCTCCCAGCGGCACTACTCACGTCTATCATTGTCCGCCAGCCCTCCGTTTTCCCCGAGAGGAGAGGCTCCGGGCGAGCCAGCCCCGCGTTGTTGATGCAGACATCAACTCCTTGATGAAGGGTCTTGATGGCGGAGAACATCGACAGGATCTCCTCTTCATTGGAGAGATCGCACTTGTACGGGATGAGGGTCCCCGGATAGCCAGCACTCTGGCATTCAGCTGCCAATTTCTAGGGAAGAGAAAGGAAGGAAGAAAACAGCCATCAGCCTCCTCTCCTTGTGGAGCAGCTTATCCAGCCATTTGCTTAAAAACACACCCCAGGGCTAATAAAACACAGCAGCTTCCTGGTGAGCCCGTCTTAAGAGCAGGCGCTAGGGAAGAATCATTGTGAATGCTAATTAAGAAAAAAGAAGTATCAATATACATGAGAGTCTGAGCCCTTCAGCCTTTAAGTTATTAAACTTGAGGACGCACTCTGTGCTCGTCCATCACCCCAGGCTATACAGGTCGAGGCGAGCAGGTGCTGGCAAAATACAAATAAATACTGCTGCGGCAGCAGGCTGCAAGTCTGCCACACCGCTGCACAGATAAAGGACGTGGCAATCGCATGCCTGACAATTCCTCATTAGCCATTACCAACAATTATTCCAAGCATCCAGATCTTTTATAAGGCTAGATGATATAAAGCAAATGAAAGGCCAAGAGCTGCTGCTGGCCGCCTGTGTTAATGATGCAGCAGCCACCGCACCAAATCCTCTGGAGGATGCCCTTTACCCCCTGATGCTAATGAGAAGCAGCATCTCATCTCTGATGTGTCATATTAGCGACAGTGACAGCTTCCAGCGCGAGGCGAGAGCCACGTGATGTCTGGTTTCTGCGGAGAGATGGACTCTGGCTACAAATGTCCACCAAATCACTCGAACGCCATCGCCGGCGGCGGTTTCACCAATGTGACATTTCAGAGGGTGCAATAAAGCTGCTCTCCTGCCAGAGGCAGCTTTCCCACTCCTCCCGGCTCCTCCCTGCATACCAAGGACTGCAACTCACAGCCGTTTATAAAAGGAGGAGCGAGGCCCAGCACAGGAGTCCCCTGGCTGGAAGCAGAGGATGGCAGGACAGTGATTACACATGAAGGCGGCTGCCGAACATCCCGGCCCCAGCTGATCACCTGCCCTGGAGTTCACCTAGCCTCCACCAGAAACAAGGATGCGGGGAAGCCGGGCCACCAGCTGCAGCACCCAGGACCATCCAAAACACCACCGGGAAGCTCGCACCGGAGGGATGCTGACTTTTTTTGCTTGCTGTGAGGTACAGCATCACCTCCCAGACTGGCCCAGCCCCTCCTGGCCCTCCAGGAAGACGCATGGAGAAATTCCCACATCTTGGAGAAGGCAGATGCTGAAACCAGCCACACCATCTGTACCGACACGGGGAGGAGCCTGGAGAGCCACATTGGCCTCAGACACGGCTCGCTCTAATGAAAGCAGTGACAAACCAGAGCATTGAAGGTGTCTTTCTCCCAGGGGAAGCTAGCAAGCCCCAGGGTCCCCTGTCCCTTTCACTTAGCAGAGCTGGTCTTCTGGCAGCTGCCGCAGGGGCAAACTTGCCCGCAAAACACCCAGCATCGGTGACATTCCAGAGTTTGTCAGCCAGCCTGATGTCCAAATTCTGAAATAAGCATTAGACAAAAGAAAAAAAAACAAAAACAAACCATGGAACATAAGGGAAAGTGGAAAGAGAAGAAAAAAAAAAATCGGAGACAGCATGGCACCGGCACAGGCTGGCAGGAGAGCTTGTGGGGCTGTATCAGTTCACAAAGACCATGGGACCTTGTGAATGCCAAACCAAAGCATGGGCCCAGCTCCCATCCAGCTGGCCTCCAACGCATGCCATCCCCCAGAGCAGATGCCAGCATGCCCAGGAAACCTGCAGGTTCTGATCCCTGAAGTTTTGTTAGAATCAGCTCTCTGCTCCCCGGCCAGCTCAACACAGGACGGCCGCGTGCCTTAGGGTAACAAGGAAGGCTGGCAACTCGGTTAGATGCCACAAAGTCCAAAAAGGGGAAAAAAATTCCACCTGAAGATGTGAATTGGCTCCCAACTCCAAATCACAAAGTGTGCTCTTCGTCAGTGGCTTTTTCGGTGACTAACTTTCTCTCAGCCACGTTTTCACAGAGCAGAGCTGAGCAGCCTCACTGGGAGAAGGACAGACAAGCCAGGACCTCCAAACCCCGCTCTGCGCCCCAAGCACATTCATTTTAATTACCGTGGGGCAAGTAGCTCTGTTCGGTAAATGATTTTCAACCTTTCTCAATACCTAAGACCACTGCAGAGGTGGGCTGAGTCCCTGAACAGTGAGTTTAAGCTTTTCTGATTTGCCAATCCACAGCTTTCACAGACCACAAGCCAAAACCAGCCCAGGTCTAAGGGTCTGGACCAGAAGCCGCTCTCCTTTCTGGGTACCGCTTCAGTGAAGGCATTACAGTAGCACAAGAATTATTATTATTGTTCTCACAGCACCAAGCGAGAAGGGGACAGACGTGCTGAGTTCAGCCCGGAGATCGATACATCCCAATAGCATCGCGCTCTCTGGAGAGCTCTGCTTGGGCTGAGCTAGACAATATTTCTGCCCAACGGAGAACAAAGGTGCCCCTGGGACTGAATCGTACCTCTCTGTACCCTTCCAGGGCTGGTTTCACTTTGCTATACATGCAATCTTGTTGATTATGTGCTGATAATAGTAGAAAAATAAAGATCAGAGGACACACTTGAGAAAACAGTTGGGGGAAAAAAATCTGCAAGAGCAGCATTTAGAAAATTAAAAGCAGTATGAAGGGCTGCTGGAAGGTGCTAAACCACTCCAGGGATGGGGCCTTGTTCCTGCAAAGATACAGGAGGGAAAAATGGGCAAGGGGCCCTCAGCCACATTCTTCATAACGTGGCACCAAGGTGACAGCTTCAGAGCTCTCTCCATCCCACTGCCCGAACTCGAGCACCCCGCTAAGGGATCCATCCCATTCAGTGTTTGCTTGTAAAGTACCATGGCTCATGTCTGGCACTTTTTCTTCCTAGTTCACCAGGCCATGGACAGGAGTATGGTCTTAATTTGCTCTTGGAAGAGGGCTGGTGTCCTGGCACCTCCTGCAATTGCCAGGCCACGTTTAGTTTGCTTGACCGAAAGCTGGGTTGAGTTATCTTTCCAGTGGTGCCTCCGATTTTCACTGCTGGTGTCAGTGCTCGTCGCAGGTAAAGCAGGGTGCTGTCTTTCAGAGTTAGCATGCTCACACGCAGAAAGGAAAAGCTGGGCACCCATCGCGTCCCGAGGCTGAGCATCACGGCGCAGCCCAGAGCGGCAGGGAGAAGAGCTTACAGCTCACGGCAGGAACTGGTCCAGCCAAACTCAGCCTTGCTGAATTCGAATCAAGCAACACCAATGACTTTAAAAGATGAGAAATACAAGCACGAGGGATTGGGATGAATGTCCCAAAAGAGGACTCGTGCCAGGAGAGCTGGCTGGAAGGAAGAAGGGCCCATCAGCATGGATGGGAAAGGACAGACAAGCTCATCTACGGCCCAGAGGGAAACACCGTGTTTAATATCTCCGTTTCCGTGTTCAGCTGTCACTTTTCACTATTTGGTGAAACCTTTCACTGTTCAGTACAGCTCCTCGATGGAGGCAGACAGGGTCTAAACACCATGGGGTGCAGCACAGCAACCCAGATGAAGGAGCAGATGAAACAAGGAGTGCTCTGGACAGCAGTGGCTGTCGTGGTGGAGCCGCCCATCCTGTTTTCCCAGTCAGTCTCCTTAGTTTATGTCTTAGATACACCAAGAGAAAGCTCTTTCTCACTCGGAAAAAGGCTTCTCTGCCACAACTGACCAGAGAAATCAAATATCTCAAGATCCTTCTTTTCCTGTCTGGTGTCTCGCCGCCTCAAGCGAGACTCAACGTGGATCCTTTCATCTCTCAGGCTACACTTGTGTTAACGAATTCTCTTTGAAAATGAAGTGCCGAACACCACTGACATCCAGGCGGAGCTGAATGTGCTTCAACCATCTATAAAGAGTCGTCACAGGCTCTTCAAAGAAACATCAACTGCTGGCAAGCTTGCAAGAGAAGACTTATGTAAAGCAACTCTCTGAATTAGGGAGCTTGCAATATTTTTTCAGAGCATCAGTTAAGTCAATTAATGCTCATTCTGCTTTAAGCACACCACACGCACAAGGAGGAAAAGGAAAAAAAGAAAAAAGCTGTTTTTCCAGATTTCATAAGCAACTTGAGAGTGACCACGTAATGCAACATCAATAGAGACAAGGGCCAGTGCACCTCCAGCAGCTGGAGATGAAGGTTAGAAACAAGACCTGAGCATCTCTGTACCACACCGTTATCACTGGATGCTTGGAAATGGACAGCCAGCTGCTATAGCTACTGGTACAGACTGGGATAATGCAACATAAAGAAGAAACAGACACCCTGCGTGTTAAAACGTTTAACCTGGAGCCATCCACTGCCACGGATGCAAGCCCTCGCCCCTGTAATTCTGATACGCTACCCAGCATAAACACAGTACCCGGCAAGTTCTGCAACACCCATGAAAGACCAGCTTTCCACAAAGGGCATCTAAACTACTCGCGTGCTCTAACGAGCCAATACAGCAGTACGTACTAGATATGTGGGCTGCGATGTACCTCTTGCTTAGACGCCAATTTTTCCATTGACATCACTGTGATTTATCTCGGCTTCCAGCGGTGTTGGATGAATGAATGAGCAAATGAATAAAAACACCTAGCACCTACCTACGTGTATGTAAGACCAATATGAAAACCTGGTCATGCTGCTTACTATATACTATTTAGTTGTCTGCTTTTAAAGGTCCAAAAGGATGCCTTGCATTTATGAGACATTTTCCATACGTTAAGAATACATCAGTTCTCCCAAGAAGGGGTTAATGCTCCTTGTGCATACGACACTTGGAAAGGGCACAGTGCCATGCATTTAGATTCAGTCTTGGTAAAATGGTTTTACAAAACTAATTGATATAAACATTTAAAGGGACTCTTAAGGGGAAGAAAAAAAAGAAGAGAGTCACGTAGGGCTTTATTTGGCAAACCATCCTATTAACTTCAGACACATTTAGTTCAGAGAGATTAAAGCCAGAAGAAGCCATTAGGTAATTTTTAATCTAACCTGCCATTCATCACAGGTACTTGCATCCTACTGATTTAGCTTATGCTTAAATACATAGCTGTACCAAGAAACCAACTGGAAAGAAACCAAAGTCACCCCAATTACTTTTGCTAGCTAAAGGAAATGAAGGAGAAAAATCCTAACGAACAGCATCACAGTTGTGAAAGAAAACTGGGGGCTTACAAATCCTTTCATTTTACTGATTGGCAAGTTTGAAGCTTCTTTTAGTTAAGGTTTAATACCAGTGCAACAGCGTAGTAGAGGAAGAAATATATAGTGAATAAAGCACTAGACTGGGGTTTATTTCCATAGTGTGCTTTGTGACCGTGGGCAAGATTCAGAGCTGTTTCCCCATCTGTAAAATGGAGATAATCACACTGAGCCCCTTCCTAGAGCTGCCAGGTACCTGGGGCTTTTTGCCCATATATGATCCAAGGATGAGCATTACTTTACATTTCTTCCAATTCCTTTTGCCTGGCTCCAGGTGCCCAGACAGGGCCTCCATGGGAGTCTAAAAGGAGTTTTCAAATGAATGAAACAGTAAAGTGATTCTCCTCCTTCCCTCTTGTGATCTTTAAATTGATGCTTTTCGCTGATTGTTTGCCAATTGCTGCTCCTCAGCTCAGATCCGTGTCTGTTCTAGGACAGAAGGCAGAACGGTGGGGATGGGAAAGCTCGGAAAATAAGGCTTAAATGGAAAAAGCAAACGTGCAGTACTCAGCCAGGGGCACCAATACCAAAACCTAGTACAGACAAAGAAGGACTAGCACCAGTTTCAGACCATTTACCTGAAGTGCATCTCAAGTACAGGATGCCTGATCAGGGAGACTGAATTTTTCACACTGCTCCAGAAACCCACCACCTCTTGGCACAGGCAAAGGAAAAGAAGTGATCAAAACCTGGACAAAATTTAGGTCCTTGTATGTATTTTTTTCACCCTGTATCATCCTAAATGTACTGACTTTACAGTCCTTGCAAAGACTCACAGGTGGCACACAAAATCAGCACTCGTATAATAAATAACCCAGAAAAATCAGATCTCATTTTGTGGAAGAGAAGGGAGTAAAACGCTGGGGAACGTCTTGGACCTATTTGCTGTTTATCAGCTTCCAGCAGCGAGAAGCAGACCGTGGAGGGGCATCTAAGGGGTAACAGTCCCAGCCACGTAGTCGTGACCGCGGTCATCATCAGGGCTACAGAGCACGGCACGGCAAGGCACGGCAAGGCAGCCCTCCCTCCTGCCGGGCTCCTCACACCCGTGGTGCTGCTACAATTTATGATACCCACCAGAGACAGCACAAAATTACATCTTGTCACATCCCCGGCATCAGCTGTCCGGGACATCTCCTGGATGCTACCCAGGCTCTGGACGCTGAACATCATCACAGCACCTGCCCTTCGCCCAGCAGACCCGTCCCACAGGCTCCGCAGCGACCAAGCGGCATCTCCTGCCCATGGGTGCAGCGTGGCCCAAGGGAGCCACTCAGCTGGTTTCACCCCAGGCATTGAAGCCAGACTCCCTGCTGAACAGGGGTCTGGTTGAGCGGTCATGTCTTCCCAGTGCTGGTAGTTGTCCTCCCAGACTGCTCCAGACTCACGCTGCTTTTTTCCAAGCCCTCTCTGCTCCCTGTACTTTTTCAGTAGTTAAACATCCAAGATTATTTTTTTCCTAGCTCAATTTTAAATTTCTAGTGTCATACACGCAAGCCAAATCACCCCATTTACGCTGCCCTGAACGTCCCTGCTACATTACGGCATTCAATCGCTCCTTATGTCAAGGCTGAAGGCACTTTTTTTTTTTTTACTGCTTGCTCAGATCACGTTGCTACGGGCTGGCGTGGGGGAGGAGGAAATACGCTGCTCCTACGATGACAGCTCATTAGAGCAATCTCTCCTGCTTATTCTGAGGTATGACTATCCTAAAACAAGCATCATAGGTGCCTGCCTGCTCTTCAGCTCCAACACGCATAAAGCAGGTTCCCACGCAGCCAGGCACGTAGATGCTTTCCTTCCTCAAAGAACCCCAGTACTCTTATTAAGACTGAAGCTGCTGTATTGCAGCCACCTGCGGTCCTCCACCAGCCCTTGGCTGCCTTTGTAAGCAGGGTTCAAAGACCACGTAGCTCCAAGGCACCCAAGTGCCTGCACACAGCAGACCTGACGGTCCACGCGTCGCAGGCTGGATCGCCGCCCGTTCGAGCAGATTTCCAAGGCAACCTGCAAACACACCACTCAGAGGGCAGAGCCGAGCCTGAGCTTCAGCCTGACACCCTCAGATCACGGCACATGCCTTCTGTGTCACCTCCACCACAGGCGAGCACACCTCCGCTATGCTCAGGGAGTCGAAAAAAATATTTATTTTAATTAAATCAAACTCCACCTAATCTTGCAGCAGCGAAGGTCTGAGATGCTCAGTGATACCCTGAAGATCTAGGGTGTGATCAGAGGTCCATGGAAACCATCAGCACATGCCCACGCTGAATAACGTATGTTGTAACCGAGTATATCACCATACCTTGTGGGTAAGACTTGGGAGCACTCCTGAGGAGAGCCAGGACCCGTTCCCAGCTCTGACACAAGCTCACCGGGGGGCTTTCCCCCTTCCCAGCCCCAGCATCCCCACCTGCGAGACAAAGAAGCAGCAGATGATAACCCACCGGTGAGCTCCTCGCTCGCGGGCCCAGGAAAACCTGAGCAGCTCCTCGCTCGCGGGCCCAGGAAAACCTGTGCATCGATCGCAGCCGCTGGGCTCCCAGAGCTTGGCCAAGCCCCACACCTCGCTGCGACACAACCCGCCTGTCAGCGTGGCCGTCTGCAAAGCACCCGCCGCTGTCACCGAAAGAGCTGTACCAGAACAGCAGGTCCCCACCGTCAGACCACGAGATTGGCCTTTTCCCCTCTTAACACCCCACAGTAGCCCTGGATTTTCTCCAAAGCCCGCAGAGCTGGGTGTTTTCCCGCTCCCCCCCAGCACCATCCACACGGCAGCGAGCATTCCCGCTGCGAGGGCATGGCGAGAGCCACAGTCCCCATGCATCTCTGTCTCATCAGCTCCCGTCCTGCACCCGTGTAATCCCCCAACGAATCCTCTTCTGAAAAGACAGATTAACGCATGCTGGGAGAGGAACAGGCCTTCCCCCACCGGCTCCCAACGCTCCCCAGTACCAAAATTCAGATGACAGGTCCTGAATTTTAATACGCCCCAGATTTACGACCCACCAACAAGCACGACGAAGGCTCCCGCACGCCCCAGCCCAGCCGTGGTAGAAGCAATCGGTAGTGACAGCAGGGATTACCACTCCCATCGCCGCGCAGCTGCAGGTGCCACAATTAAGCATCTGTACCAACGCCACCGCCACCGGACGTGGCGGGCTCAGCACCACTCACATCTACGCCGATGCTAATCCCCAGTTAAGCTGAGCAGAGCTGCAGCTGATCTGCACGAGCCTAACAGGGAGAAAAGTCTAGCTGAAGGAGCGAGACCGCAGGTCTTGCAGGTCCTCTGCTCCCGCAGCACCCTGGTCCCATTTTACCCTATAGAACCAGGTGGGCGCAAACCCACCCAGGACCAACCAAGGCAAAATAATGATATTGTCAGCCAGGAAATTACCATTAACACTTCCCACACGGACACTGGCAGGAGCGAGGGTTAAAGCTCGACTTTAGCACACCCGCTACTTTCTGCGGAGCTTAAACTATTAACAAGCTCCGGGAAAACCACCGTCATATTTACTCTCCAACACTGTGCCGGCTGTGTCCGGACCTCCCTGCCCCGGGACACTCTCCACAAACCCAAAACACAGACCAGAAACCCCGCTCCGTGCCTGACTGCTGCTCCCATACCGCCCTCCCCCCTCCACAGGGCAGCAGCTGCCAGGTTTTACACGGGGAAACTGAGGCACGGGACAGCTACCTGATCTGCCTTGTTACACAGCAAGGCAGAGGCAGAACAAGCACCTCATCGTGTCTCCAAAATCCCAGGAAAGGCTCAGCTATTACTTATTTTTAGGGCTGCAAGCGTGACATACCCCGGTATCGCCGCTCTATTGCAAAGAGAAGCGGAGAAGGGGGGGCTGCTGCAATAAGACATTTTTAAAGCACATTTTGGGGGGAAGGAGGATGAATCCAACCCGGTTGAAAAGCAACCCTTCCCCCACGTGCCTCCTGAGCTTCAAGGCTGAGGAAAAAACATCGGGACAGCGAAGCATTTGTTCCCACTACTCAGGACAGCAATTATGGGATCTCTTTCGCATTTAATCAGGAAAGGATCTGGTCAGGGACAAGAGGCAATAAAAGCACCTCAGAGGCCTTGAGTACCCACCATCCCCGAGGCAAGGCCTTCGCCAAACACAAAACAAGCCCTTCCAGAGGCCAAGGAGAATCTGAAGGTCATCCATTTACACAGGGACCATGCCTTGGGATTATCCTGCCTGGAGCTGCTCCTCCTGCCTCAAAAAAGTAATTCATCGGGCTACTGCGCAGCCCAGCAGCTCTGCAGCCTGCACGCCGAGAGAGCGACGAGACAGAGGAGAGAGGGAGCGACGAGGTCCACGATGAGCATTTGGGGACAGCGGCTCATCCACCTTCGGCACAGGGAGGACGGGAGCCGCAGAAGCTGCCCGGCAGATGGGAGCCGGGCACCAAAATTCGTGCCTCTCGCGTTCAGCCACGAGTCCGTTGCTGTAAGTCACAAGATTAAGACACTGTGGGCACGGAGGCAAACCTGCATTTTTGGGAATGCCCCGTGAAACCCAGCCCCAGCTGTAGGGCAGAGGGACAGACCCCACCGTGGTTACCCGGGCACTGCAGGGACATCCACAGCTCGACCCCACGGACAAGCACCCACAGGGGGAGGCCAAAACTTTAACCAGTTGATCTCCAAGCCATCATGATGTGCACGCAACGTAATTAAATTCCGTATTCAGGTACTACGAAACAATTTAGCCGTTAATTAACCGCCTTGGAGCACTGAAGGGGTGCTCCCTTGCACCTTACAGCCCGGGCAGCAATCGGTGGAAGGGATCAGCCAGCCTGCAAATGGCTACTCGGGATGCTCAGCTCCCAGGAGGAAGGCTCGGCTACTTCTTCCTCCTCCCACACCACCACGGCGCTGCTCGACGAAGAGAGCACTAGCCTCTTCAGAGATTGGACAGCTCGAATCTGCAATCAATAGCTCAGCTTATCAAAGGCTATTTCTTGAGCAAGATCTAACCTTGACAACGCAGTCCCTGGTTATAAATGTTACCTTTGATCAATAACTGTCACAAATGCATTAGAATTAATTGGTTAAACCTTGTATTTTAAACCACATTTATTGCTTCCTGCACAGCTCGCTCTCCGCACCCCAACAAAGAACAAAAAAATATTTTTTTTAGAACACGACATCCATGATTAAATCTCTCCAACGCCTCGAAGCAGGCCATCCCCCGAGGGCCCCGCTCTCCCCTTGCTCGCCGACGCAGCCTCACTGCTCTGGCAGGGCAGCAGCTTCCCCCCCACCATCCTGCCCCTCTGGCAGAGCAGCCAGGTACCGCCGCTTCTGGGCACGCTCGCCGGTCTCCCAGGAGCAGCCGGACGCTTTGTTATTTGGCCCAAGACGTTCCCATCGCAGGCAGGGAGCCTGGGGCGAGCCATACAAGACGAGCCGGCCGGCACGCCGGAGTCGCGCAGCTCTGTGCACTCCGATGCTGCAACCCCACCAGCCCAGCTGTTTCCAGCAGCGATGCGAAGGACTGCAGGAGCCAGCTGGCTTCCCCCACCTCTCCCGAGGAGTCTTTTCTAAGTGATGAATTAACAACACTTGGAAGGTGTTGGAGAAAAGTAAAATTAAA
>NW_008795131.1:3751594-3756112 GCF_000699145.1 Aptenodytes forsteri | reverse complement strand
AAAAAATCACAAAAATAAGTGACAGATGCCCCTGGCCACCCTACAGCAAGGTATCAAAGGAATGAATGAGCTGCTGGAAGATTTCTAGCAAAACTGAGTGCAGCAGCACGAGGCGCTGCCTGACCTGAAGCAGGTGGGACTGCCCCAACCGGAGCTTCTCCCACCGGCGATGGCCCCGGCCACGCAGCCGCCATGCGCGCCCAGATCCAGCGCTCCGACACCCGGGCCGGAGGGAGAACTGCCGGCACTTTTGCCATTCTCTACAAATATAAAAATACATGAAATTAAATTTTGTTATAAAAAAGAGTGTAATACCAAGCGTCAACTGCAAACTCTTTAGAAACAGCTCCCTGTCTCGTACCTTCCTGTGCTCCAAAAGAAAAGCGCCAGAGTACCTCGGTGCCTTTACCATGCTTCTGAGCAAGACCCTGTATTTACCGCAAACCCTCCCAAGTCTTCCCCCACCCCAGAGGAAGAACACTGCAAAATAAAAACTTGTGCATCACATGGAAAAAAAAGACCAGAGAGTGGTTTGCCAGCCGGGGGGGAAACGTTTTGTGCCGTGCACGGGGAAACTCTCTTCCTTTTTTGTGCTGCTGCAAGTAGTCAGACACTAAATACAAGTTTCTGGAAAACATCGGGAAGAAGAAAGTTGAAGAGCCTTGTAGTGAAGCCATCAAAAGCAACGCTCTGCCTCTTGTCCGGGGGATGGAGTGACTGCGGCTTAACGTGCTGTCGCGTAGCAGCTAAGCTGTGGCAAGTCATTAAATCACAGCAAGTCTTCTCGCACGCTGGAGACCCAAGTGACCAGCGAGGGGGTCCCTGTGAAGGTGATCATCTAATAGGGCGCAGTTTCCACCAAAGCTTGGTCTTACAGGCTGCTAAAAACTCTTGGCTAATTCATTAAAGCACTGACGCTCGCTCCCGACTTGGAACACGTGTAGGTATCTGAAGAGCAGAAAACACTCAGTAAGGGCACATGCCAAAAGTCCATGACAGCTGTTAGTACCTCCAGGCTTCTCATTTAAAACAAGCTTTCAGCCCAAATTATCTCCTGGCATGCAAAAGTAAAATAATTCCATTTTAATTATATTTTATTCCTTGATGCCTGACTATTAAAGTTACTGTTGGATGACCCACGCAAAGAGTCTCCACTCACAAAAGCGGCACGAGTGGGGAACACGAGGCTGCTCGTGAGCGAGGACTGCCGGAGGGTCATCACCGCGTTTTAAGGGTTCACAGCCAGATACAACTGCAGAGGGGAAACCCAGCCGCCGGAGCCTGCATTCGCCATGCCTGCACATACGAAGATGTGACAAAAGAAAAATCAAATCCAATTTTGCAGCGATACCACTGAAGTCAGCCAGAGCACTAACCCAAGGCAAGTCGAGCACGTGGCTTTTCTACAGAGCCACTGGAAAGAAAGACAGACAGACAGACAGAGAGACAGGAGCCACTGGAAAGAAAGACAGACAGACAGAGAGACAGAAAAAAAAAGTCTTTTGCAGTTTTTGTAAGCCATTAACATTTTTATTTCAAAAGTCAAATAAAGAGCACTGGAGTCATGACATGGGTTTAATACCAAAACCGCAACTTTGCAATTCCTTCGTTATCTTGCCTCAAGCCCTTACCTGATTTTCCAAGAGATTAAGAAATCTTGACATAGCATTTATTGCCCGAGTTAAATTCCCCACAAGACAACATACTCTTTCAGTCACCAGTTTACAGGAGGTTATAAAACCACCATATAGAGTGGTTCCAGCCACTTTACCTTAACATGGATGACTAGTGTATAACATTAATGAAACCCTACGCTTTTCTGCTACAAAATGAGTACTGTATTCCTGGTCTTAAACTGTACCGTTGGCACTCTTTCCATTTCAAGCTGCCTTGATTTATTTTTTGGGCTCGCTCCTCTATACGCCATTATCCACAGGGGTATTTAGTGAATCATTCAATTTTAATAACAGCAGCAAGATTTGTCCTGCAGCAGCTACGGCCGCAATGCTCTGACCTCTCCTTTACTCACATCTGGCAACACCAAGCCCTCAGCTCCTTCATATTTCTCCCCTCTCGTCCCTCCGTCACCGCACCCCAGCCCTGAATATCAGCACAGCTTCCCCCATCCTGCCCTTTATGCGTGAGCCGCTCTCCCCGAATTAGCGCATCCTTCAATCCCCCACCAAGGCTTCCCGCAAGGACGCCATCCTCCAGCTCCCAACCAACAATGACTCGGAAAATCAGCAGCCAGAGATAACAGATGAGTGTATTTTGTGGATAGATCTGCTTATACAATAACTAATCAAGGTAACGACACGCTCGCAGAGCGCCGACGGCACGAACCTTCCCGTTGCCTTCCTACTGCCCGGAGCATCCGAAACCCCTCCAGCAGCTCCCGAGATGGGGTCTGGCTGCATCGCCCGGCGTGCCAGCTGCAGCACGGTCATCCCCCGCACGCAACGCCAACTCCCGCTCCTCGAGATGGCTCCTTACAGCCACGTCCAAAGTCCCAAGTCCCAGCGTGAGCTCAATAGTCTGAAACCTGAATAGCTTCCTCCTCCTTTTTTTTTTTTTTTTTTTTAAAGAAAAAAAAACACAAGGTGAAGCTCCTGGAGGAAAGCTTAGTTATCGTAAACAACTCTGCTCCGAAGGCATGGCGGGCGTGGGTAAGAAGCCTCATCTGTACCGACACAAGCACCCCTGGCAGCTAGTCCGAGCTGATGGACCTGTTCCCGGAGTGACCCTGGACCACCTCGCGCTCCACCAGCTTCCCTTCCCCGAGCGAGCAGAACCTCTGGGATTTTCTTCCTCTTTAAGGAAACACGCTTCGCAATAAATAAAACCAGAATAGCAACGGAGCAAAACACAGTCCAGACACCTACCAAAACAAATGACCGTACGCTGCAAACACAATTCGCTCCTTAGAGAGGAGAGGAGAAAGAACGAAGCAGGGACAAACATGAGCTGCGGTGTTAAACACAAGTTTTTGAAACACGACAGTAACAAGAGACTTGGAAGATGCCAAACAGCCGGCACTGCTCAGTGAACGTGCATACCATACAACCCAGAGAAACCACCTATATAAAACGTGATTGCATTTTGTGCAGATTCAAGTAAAAAGGCAAAGCCTTTGAAAGACTACACTTTCTTAAATCTATACTGTATTTTTGCCAGATAAGTTTCAGAAAGGCAGGCTTCCAGGCTTCGGAAAGGAAGCTCCTCTGTAGCGCCAAACATAAGTTTCATTGATTTTCTTTACCAAAGAAAATCAAAAGAAAGGGCAATATTGGAAAGGGCTTTTCTTTCTATTTTGGAGGGGAATGGGAAGCAACGGCATCCTTTACAGCATCCTTTAGCAGACACCGTGAGGCTACAACAGCCTCATGAAGCCAGGGAATGAAAGTACGTTAAACACCGTCAGCTGCACGTGGGAAAGCCCTTGGAGAGCTCGGCTTTCCCTCTAAACCGCAGTATCAAAACGTCGGGAAGCCCAAAATTAGAAGCAAGCCCCAAAGGACAGTTAAATAAGGTACATCGGTGTATTTTCTCCTCTCTGCGAGCGGTATCTTTCTCATTCACGATGAAGAATGGAAAAAGTTTTGTTTCTTCCGAGCGGTTCTTTATTTAACCCCGCTTCTCGGCAACACCAGCGGTGTCAAGCCTTGTTTTCCATGATTTTTTGGATGATTTATTCTTGGTGTGGTCAACTGTGCACAGCGAGTCCTTACCACCTTTGCTGAGGAAATACAAACACTGGATGTTCGTACAGATCTCCTTTGGCTCGGCAGGCACCAAACAACCAAGAGGACAATATCTAAGCTGTCCGACGACAGCCTTTTTCCTCCCTCAGGGGAAACTTCTTAAAAAGCAAATAAGCTTTAGCTCGTGCCATTGCGAGGGAAAGCCTGCGAACGCATCCAGCTACAAAAAAGGGTCCCACAGAAACTATTTCTTTTGAGCATCTTTATTTTTAAGCCAACGTTGTGAGGTTTTGGACTTAGTTCTCGAGATGCTCGTCGCAGGGGTAAACGACACGTTAAGGACCGAAGCCCTATTTTAACGTTAACTCATAAGAGCGTCCCATCTCCTGGACGCCAGCGTGCAGACAGAAAGCACGCCACGTCCCACACCGAGCGGGGTCCGATGTGCCCTTAAACATCTCGCAGCCGAGACCCGCTCCTTACAACCACAGCGCACCGCAGGCTCCGGCAGCCAGACGCTATTTTTAACCTCGATAAGAGGTAGCTCAAAAAAAAAAAAAAAAACCAACAAAAAAACAAACCACACACCACCCCAAAACGGAATCTGCCCCTCGGGCAACTTCCAACCTGCTCCTGCTCCTGCTCCTGCTCCGCCGGGGTGGGAAACACCCCACGAGGCTCCCCGAATGCGTCCAGCCAGGGAAGCCCCCGCGCTCCGCCGCAGCCAGCTCTTCCCTCTACAGCGGGCCGGGGACCGGGGCCCGAGCCCCGCGGAGGCGGGGACCGACCCGGGGGCGGCGACGGGGCCACGGAGGGA
>NW_008795131.1:3726954-3750307 GCF_000699145.1 Aptenodytes forsteri | reverse complement strand
AGGGGGCCACCCCCCCCCCCCCCCCCCCCCCCCGAGGGCCAGGCGGCGCCTTTTAATAATTCGCGGAAACTTCGGAAGAAACAGAAGAGACGGCAGGACAGATGTTTCATTTCGGAAAGAAGGAAGGGCTGGGATTTGACAGTTCTGGTCACACTCTGCAGAAGCAGAGACGCGGGGCAGCGAGCCCCGGCACAGGCCTTCTCTGCTTGCAGAGGGGGAGCTGCAAATACGGGTGTGAATAAACAGACGAGCCAGTCCCTGCACAGACCTGGGGGAGGAGAAGCAGCACTTGTGGTTCTTGCCAAAATTATCTATCAAATCTAAGATTTTGGGCGTCCAGACCACGCGGGTGTTCAAATCGCGGGGGGAGACAGAGCCAGCGGCGCGTGGAAGCAGAGCCGGGGGTGGTTGCACTGAGTTTATCTGAGCTATGGGCACGTTGTAGCTGAAAACGTGACATTCAGGTTCCCCACTAGGGACAGGTAATACAGGCCCCGGCTCAGGTTTGGACGGTGCAGACCAGCTGTACACACATGATACAAGCAGGAGGAAAATAAAAGTAGGTTTTTCAGCAGCGCTCAAATCCAGCTGCAGTCTTTCGTAAGCTTCACAGCAAAATCCTAGCTCTCGAATAAGAGAGCTCAGATACCACCTCCCAAATAAGACGGATGGGCCGTTCTCCCCCTCCACGTGGAACAGGTTAGTTAGAAATGGGAAATTAGACTTTCTACGGGACGCGTCTTTTGGGGATTTTTCTCCCGGGTGCGGCTTTTCGTGCAGTGGAGCGCGCAGCCCCGACACCCAGACCTCCCGGGGGTTTAGTGAGAACTGTAAAGCAGTTAAACAGCGGGACAGACCAGATTCCCTCCAAAGCAGAAGCATCTTCAGTAGTAACGAGTAGCAGAAGTTTAGAAAATGGGCATAAACCCGAGCGCCGAGAAGGCGATGCGCTGCAGCCGCGTGCTGCCCGGGGACTCCCTCAGCTGGAGTCCGCGGCTTCGAGCCCGATGGTTTCCATGTGTACGTCCAGCTGCGTTCTGAACCCAGACACCCTTCCGCCACCCTCACCGTGCTGGGATAACGAGCTGCCCGGTTTAACTGGGATGGGTTTAAGGGATTCCTGCCTTTGCCCTGGAGTTGGTCAGAGCTGGAGCGGAGCTGCTGACCTCCAGGGTCCATCTGCCGCTGGGGGCAATGGCTCGCTGCAAGGACATGCTGGGAAAGCCTTTTTTGAAGGTGGTTCCTCCCGTTCTCTTTCCGCCGGCCACGCGTTGCTGGGCGGCTTAATTTAAACCTACTTTCAACTGACACGAAACAAAGGAGAACGTTATCAAAAGTCCGATTCCTAAGTACCATCCCTAGAGCTGATTACGCAGCCTGTCACTGAAAATTAAAAACCAAAAGTAAAGAATAAACTACACAGGTAGTCAGGTTCTTTTGGTTTTGTAAAAAGAAAATGAAGTGTATATATATACACACACAAGATACTTGTGTATCTCGCCCACCAGGGCAAGGGGTGCAGGAGATTTTTCCGGGGGGGGGGGGCGCGCTGAGCTTGAGGAGGTGCGGGGCCCACAGCGAGCACAGGGCTCCACCTGGGCAGCAGGACACGGGAGCGGGGCTGCTGCAGTGCAAAGGGCCCCTCTGCCATAACAGCTCTATAGGGAGGGTCGCGGACGCTGCCATCCCCCACGCAGCAAACACCAGATGCAGCACCCGCTAACAGCCGAGCTGGCCACGCGCCGCAGCGGCTCCGGTACTCGCTGCTTTCCTCCAAGATGTGACCCCGAGCACCAAATCGCTCGAGCGCTCTGTGGTAACACCGCATTTAAAACAAAGTGAGCTAAATTCATTTTTTCCCCAATCGTTTCAGCTCCCGGTAAAGCACAAAACGACGAACGCTCCACTTAAAAGTGATGATTTCATCAATTACCAAGGTCAACCACCCGCCTGAACCAGCAACTCGTGCACGCACAAGCCACGTGCAGCCAGCAGCTCAGCTCTCTGAAGTTAACCGCGTTTTTCCTGTAGCTGACAAACGGAGTATTTGATTGAAGAAGCCACCACGATAAGGACTCCCCTTCCTCCCGTTAATAGATGGCAACGTCTCCCTTTTGCCAAATTAGCCTTTCGCCATAGCAAACGCAAGAGTCCGGGTGGCTTCAGAGGAAGCTGAAGGTTCGTTTTCATGAAGCCGAATTTCACAGTTAAAATCAGGACTAGGAAAAAAGTCCGTACGCGTTCTCTGCTGCTCTCAACGAATTGACTCTGGGCTTCACCGCGAGAGCCCTGGGCAAATCAAGCATCGCCAGGCACAGTGCCCCTTCGTAACGTGTCTGAAGCACGAAGCAAAGCCAAGAAAACAAACCTGTCTCTGTCCCTCTATTGGAAAAACTAAGCGACCACAGTGCATAAAATGAGGAAATTAGGAATGATATTCTGTAATTCTGCTTACACACATCCCCCCCCCCAAACCAGAATTTTCTTCTTTTAGTGGCAGCTGTTACCGAAATCTAAGTGCTGTCATATAAAAAAACATTCCCAGGGTTATTGGTTTTTTCTGTGTTTTGTAATTGAGTGAAATAATCAGTCAGTTATCCAAAGGGACTCTCTATCAGTATTACCAGTCAACGTGGAAAAAATCATGAAGCTAAAGCTCACTCGAGAACGGTTTTTTACATCTGATTCTGTAAAACAGCCATAAAATAACCAAGTGGGGGTGTGCATTAGCAGGGCATGATCTCCTTTAAATATGAAACTTATTTGAGGCTTTTTTCTTATTATGAAAACATTTGTATCTTGATTTCAGTTTGCATATATAGTTTTTAATTCCTACATTTTTTGAGTTGCACTTGTACAACGAATAGCCTCCGTTTCTCGACACACGCCGATATACAACAGCTTCCAGGTGTGAGTGCCACAGGAGTCAGCTCACGTCAGCTGAACTGGGATGCTTACCGTGCACAACCGTACCACCACCTCCAGCCTTGTCGATTTAGTACCAGGTTTTAGACTGCTTTTTTCTTAATCTCCCGCGTCCCGTACCTTCACCAGACACCCTCTTACGAACAAGCCATGCCATTAAGACACCGTATTTGTAAGCACAAGATATGGCTGAAAGGATATTTATGCAAAAAAGCACTCCTGTCCTCAGAACAGAGCTCGTTATGCCATTAAGAAAACGTCAAGGTGTGTTGAAAACCTGCTTTTTGTTGGATTACGTTCTGATGGGCTCACGCAGAAGCTTTAAGTCTGCTTTGTCAGGGGAGAGGGAAAATGAGCACAGCCGTCTCCTCCTCCTGGAGAGGGAAAATGAGCACAGCCGTCTCCTGACTCACTGGCACCAGTAACTGTCTCGATGAAAAGCTAAATTAAGCCCCCAAAATGGTACAGGCTGCACGCTCCAAACAATTCCAAAGCCACCACCAAACTAAGCATGCCGACCTTGGGCACAGCACTCCCTCAAGATTTATACAGCAGCTCCACGCAGCCCGATGCCGTTTGGAGACACCTCAGACAGCTCCGCACAGCGCCGTGCCGCGCCGATATATTATCCGAGATCCTGGAAGCGGAACAGCCACCCGATGCCGAGCAGCGCCAGCCAGGTTGGGTGCAGTGCCCATACTGACACAACCCGGGTATCACGGACCCAGCTTGTTTGGCAACAACTCTAAGGTCTCTACACCACGTCGGTGCAGAATCACACAGCCCGGTGGACCGGTTTTCCTGAGCGCCGCTGAAGGATCTGTACTTTTCCCAGGCCAGTTTACTCACCTTACACCTGCCTCCATGAAGCTACGCAGACTGCAGCGACAGCTGTCCATCTGAACAGCAAGAATTCAGGCTGCTGGGAAGGAGTGTTTAAAGTAGAAACATGCACACCAACTTTTACTATGCATATTAATAAATATTCTTTATTTAAATTTTGCACATTGCGCTTTAACATATTACATCCAAAACATTTTGCAAATGGATGTCTACTTTGTAAAATCTTATATTCAGCTCATTGTCATTCTGTACAGAATTATAGGTACAACATTACTTTGCCACTAGTTTGCTTTTTGTAAGTCTCACAGTAAGAGAAACATTTAATGAAAAGAGATGGCTTAAATTATAAGAGAGGCTTGCACAGCTACTCAACTAAAGATACAAGCCTGAAGAAAGAACAAAATTAATGAAATCACCTCCACCAGCCTCCCCAAAAAACCAAGAAAAAAAAGAATCACATTAATTTAAGATAAAATTTTGCCATAAGTCACTAAATTAAGTTTTTGAAAGAGAAGGCGCAGTAGTCATCTTGAGAATTTCAGTGAAAGACAGAGCTATTTTATTGTATTTAGTTCGCTCCAGCCGTTGTCAACCAACCATTACAAATGGGCCTCTTGTGATCATTTAAGCGGCAGTATTTATTAAATTTCTCCTTCAGATGCTGTCGGTATTGTTCTCTATTGCTGTAAAAGGACTTGTTGTTCGCCATAAAGGACTGTATTTCATCTTGCGAGATAAAGATTTCCTCATCAGAAGTGCATTCGGACTCATCCTACAAACGACAACAGGCATTTAAGAACTCAAGCACTGCCCTTCCCGCGCAGTACACCCCTCTTGCAATTGTACACGTTGCCTACAGTCGCTCTGAAGAAAGATGCAGCCTTCATGTCACGACACCGCAAGTCTTAGCTGGCTCATCCAGTCACCCGATTCACACACAATGCTCTGCTATTTTTTGGGTAAGAGGCAGCCTATACAGTCACAAAACCTACCAGAATGAGCTTCAGAGTCTTATAGCACGTTTCCACTGAAGTGGATGGCTTTTATCGGAGTTTAAAAAAAAAAAGGAAAAAAAAAAGAAAAAAAAGGATGTAAAGCAAGGGGAAGGAGAAGGGAAGGAAAGGGAGAGAGAAGAAAGTTGTCCAGGGAGCCTATAGTGGGAAGTAATATTTGAGGCATGAAGGCAGCAATAATGCACGCTTCATTTTATGGAATAATACGATCCTTGATAATGAATACTTATAATACAAGTCCTGTCACTTGCATTCCAGTGACAGGCAATTTCTCCTCCTCTGCAAAGCATCCGAGTTACATACTTTACAGAGGACATGCAAAAGCAAACAGACTAAGCGCTGGGAGAGCAAGCTATGGATCTTAGGCTCAGTTACGTTCTCTCTTGCAACAGTTCTTCAGTGGGATTTGAGTTCTAAACCCCATCCTCAGTCCTGCGGATTTAAAGCAGTATGCTACAACCGAAAATTCAAAGTAAGCGGTTACTTACAAGGAGTTCCACTAAGCTCTTGGCACCTTTTCCAGTATCAGGAACAAGTGACATTTCCGTAGGTTCTGCAAACTGTGACACATTTTTCATATGCTCAAACCAAGGCAACTGCTGCCCACTTTTTTCTGAGCTACAGCAGCTTTCAGCGTGTGTGTCTTTGGTCTTGTCGCGATGAAACTCTGTGTGCATGATATTTCCTGAGGTCTCTCTGTTACCTGGATCTGCCATACAGCTTCCAAGCTTCTGAATCTAAAATTGCAAATAGCCTGTAATGAACTACTAGGCAGTGTTAAACCTGAAGCATTCAAGTTTCAGACGGAAGCAGAGGGAAAGAGGGAAAAGAAAAAGTTCAAAGAGAGAGCAAAGATATATATTTTTTAAATGCGTGTGCCTGGGGAAGAGGGGGAATGGCATGTTAATTCACTGAGAGCGCACAAAAGTGTGTATGCTTAGGAACATAGGAGAGAAGAGACTCCTTCCTAGAACAGGCTGTGGCGGAAGGAGGCTCAATTTCAAACCTTGGATGGAGAGGTAACAGAAGATCCTCGTTACCCCGTTTACAGCATTAGTCACAACTGACATTTGAAATACTTTTGTAACTCCTTTAAAGCGTATGCATTTACATAAGCATTCTGGAATAGCTATGTTCCTTACATGTTCATTCTCACACTTCAAAGTTTTACTTTTCTTTTTCTTCTTTTTGTTTTTGCCTTTTGTGTTATTCTCTTCCGAATTAGCCCAACATTCCACACAGCTATCTCCATCCTCCTCTTTGTCGTCACAGCGATGGACACATGAATCATCTCCTGCAAAGGACAGGGAATTTTCTTCTCAGATACTTAAGTTTTGTGGATACCAAACCAGTATTACGTTCTTACCAAACCTACCGTTTTCGTCATGGTTGCAAATGCCTTCAGTGCAGGCCACATCTGACCCCTCTCGAGATCCTGTTTCGCTGCCCTCCATGCTAGATGAGTACCCGCAATCACTGCCATTACAATGCGGAGATAAACCTGAGACGAAGTGAAGAGTTACAGTAATCTATAGTAGCTGTTGCATATTTTTAGTTACGCCTCTAACAAGAAAGAATTCTTAAAAAAAAAAGTTATTTTTAAAAATAGCTGAGCACTGTTTACCCCACAAATGGTACATGTTTTTAAAAATTAAGAATAATGACATTTAACATACCTTTCTTGATTTTAGGTGAACCTAATAGGGTACCACTACTAGGACAGGTGCAAGAAGTGCTTTCATTAGTAACAATTACTTCTACACAATTGTTAGCTTCTTCGGTGCTACCACAGGCTTTGCAACTACTTTCTGTGAAGTTCGAATTTTCCTTAAAACAAAAACAAAAAATACTTGCAAGTACTGAAAGTAGCTCAGCCAGCATCTTTATAAAGGATACTCTCTCCACAAGAAAAAACAGCTGACACTGACAGAAAACAGCCACAGCATTGCTTATAATTCTTCAGAAGTACAAGACAACTGAAAAAAAAAAAAAAACACCTCTACTTTCCCCACAATAATATGACCTACAGTAGCCCATGAGTTCAGTCAAGAGATCCAGAATAACAATTGCACTTACTCAGTCAATTAAAGCTTCCCCCTCTCCAAAAACTCAATGGTAATTGTCTGCAACTAGCATTTGAATTCCCACATTCTAAGTGATTTTTAAGAAATGATAGTTGAAAAATATTCTAGCATAACCTGACCCCCTAGATTTAGGATTTAAAAAAAATAATAATAAAAAACCCCCAAACCCCCAAAAACTAAGGAGTTCCAGGCAACTACTTTACAAAAAGACTGTACTAAGCTGAAAAAGTATTAGATTCCGCCAGCGATCAAAAACTAGTTCCCAAAACTGAAATACAGTAAAAACCTCTCCAGAATTCTAACATGCAACAGTGAGTTGATGAATGAAACACTGAATTAGAGATCTATTTATTTAACACCAGCAAAAAGCCATAGCTATCAATATTTACCTTTGCTTGATTTATTTCCTTCTCTTCTGTTGCCTGCAAAGGAGTAGGGATCTCACACACACACTTATTTTTCCGTCTGTTCTTTCGTTTTTGGCGCTTCTTCTCTTGTTTAAGCTCTCGCACTCTTTCTTCTTCTGAAAATTCTTCACAGAGCTGTTCCAATCGACTAATACCCTGCACTTTTTCCACAGCCATCTGTTTATAAGAGGTTAGATCTATTTATAGATGTTAACACAATTCAAGCTTTTACATTTATGAAAAAGGAGAAGGAAAATAGCTGGCAAGTACTTTTTATAATGAAGTCACAGCACCACAACTATTGACCATAGAAGAAAAATGCCTATCCAGATTTAGTCACTAAATTTAGATTGCTGGAGAAGATACATGTACGGGGGGAGCACTGCATTTGACTTATGGCCCAGATTCGCAGTTTTCAGTGAAAAGTTGGACTTGAATGCATTTTTTGATCTGTTTACATGGTAGACACTCTGATTATTTAACACAGCAGCACAAAAAAACACATTGGAACTACTGCTACGGAATTCCTGCAGCTCTTTGTCTAGGGTAACCAGTGAAAAGTCTAATGGATTTTCTAGGCAGTCCAATTTTGAAGTGTAGACGTATCTCAAAATATAGGAAGTATCTAAATATGTTCCTTAATATTAAATTTAGAACAAATATCATAATGGCACATCCACATACGAAATTAGAAGAATATAGTTAAACTAGTAAACTATTCTAGATCAATGCTCCTACAGAGGTAAAAATAAATTCATGTGGTTTTTTTGTTTTGTTTTGTCCCCCCACTCTGGGAATTCCTTAAGCCAAAATGAGGCATCATTATTCCCACTCACCTTAGAAAAGGACTCCATATAAAGATATAACAGTTCCGTATTTCAACTTCATAGCCAACCTTGCATACCAGTATAATTACCCGAGTTTTACAATGTCAATGAATTTTCAACACCATACTTTACTAGATTAAAAAAAACCCCACCAAGACGAAACCTGACAAAAACGCCCCAGTGTACCCAGTCCGATGCCACTTCCATAGCGTTCTAAGTCTTTAAAAAAATTACTTGTAGAAAACTCCAAGAACTAACGAGATTAGGGTTCCGCTATGATCTTTCCCAAACTGATTTTGTTCCTCCTTCTCTAATGTTTTAGACGCTTTGAGAGAGAACAGTCATTATGAATGGAAGATAAACATAACAAAAAAAATCGATGTCATACCGAAGGGGAATTACACTATTGACATACGTTAAAGGAACTGCATGGAGTTCTGTCTGAAGTTCAAGATCCCAGAGGATTACAGGGCGCACTTGGAACACACTGAATGCAAGAGTTAACAGTTGTGTTTGTAATTCAAAAGCACATCCTCCATTTTTGCTACTGAGCCAAATAAAACCTGTTGTAGCCAGAGCCACTTTAAATGCTATCAGGTAGCAATACCTTCACCGTGAATTAAAAACACAGAAGATCCAGCGTACTGTAATGTGCAGCTTGGAAAAGAAAAGCAAGCCTCAAGCTTTTATGTTCCAGTAGACTTCACATCGGAATGCAACTCCGTTGTGCTACGCATTGATATTACACAACTGCTGCCTGCAGTGAACAAGGGATTGAATGCAACACCCTTGAAGCTCCTTCCGGCCCAACGTTAGTAGAAAGCAGAAAAATAATTTTAGTGAAAATGCACACAGTCACTATAGCAATTCAAATACAAGTTAGATAAAATTTGATTTTTACCTCAAAGCTTTTGCGTAAAGCATCAACACCTAGGTAAAAAAGCATCTGCCACGTTTGTTCCTCAGCCCGCAACTTTTGCCAGATTCGGTGTAATCTTTCATAAAGATGAATACCCAGGCAGGTCAAAACTTCTTCTTGGGCTATGTCTATTGTCTTAGCATGCCTTTCTCTTCGTCTAAAGGAAGAGTTGAACCAAAGTATAGTACGGTTAAAGCAGCTGGAAGTCTCCCAAGAGATCAAAGCAGCTCAATGATGTATTTTCTTTACGTACAACTGAAGGTATGTTTGCACGAACAGCTTTTTAAATCGAGTTCTGCTGTGCTGCATGCGGATGCAAAATAGAAAGGACCAGGTCAAAACCACCACTGCATTCCTGACATGCTAATCTGTGCACGGCACTGTTAAGCTGCACTACGCCTTCCAGCCTGTGACTTCTGAAGGTGTTGCCCCATCGGTCTCTGCTTGCTCCTACTAGGAGGGATCAGCCGAGTTTTAATGCCAAAGAGATGCAGTCATTCTTTTGTTTCCTCGAGTTTGTATTTAGTTTATATAGCAAATATTTCAGCTCCTTAGACATTTATGCGTCAGTTAACTGAAGCTGAATAAACACACACAGAAGTTTATACATTACTTACCGTACAAAGTAAAAATATTGCAGTATTAATCTGTATCTACCATCTACTAAGGAAAAATCATTATAAAAGGATTTACCCTCCTAAGCAAACAGTTACGATTGAGTTCTAAAGATACTGGGCTCAGAATTGTTTTTTTCATTGGAAGATTTTAAGGTGCTAAAACAGGTTCAGAAATTACTAAAATGTACAAATGGCAACAAAACTAAATTGAACACTTGGCATTTGGTAAAACTGTCAACCAAGGTTCTCCTTCTATTTCGCATATTTTGAACACCTCAATGGAAAAGCAGGCAGCCCTAGTGAGTGAACACATGAACTGGAAGACATTTGGCAATTTCTTTCAGTCTTGCCTTCAGACTTAAATGCACTTTAAAGTCAAAAGCACATATAAAATCTTTGCTACTTTGAAGCGCTATCTTGAAAGTCTACTTCAATATTTACATTCAGAAATTTATTATGCAGCAAGGAGGCAAAAATCACTTTTGCAAAATACATTCAATAATAAAATAAAAGAAGCAAAGCGCTAGATAGCCCACTCTAGCAAATTACATACTCATACCCTCCTGCGAACTCTGGTTCAGCTCGACCCAATAGGTGTGCGATGAAATCTGTTTCACAGCATACATGTATATGACGTTCATGGGGACAGCAACGCAAACCCTCGTAAAGTGCAGCGCAGTAGCCCTTTTCTTTGCTGCAGTCTAGCTCACCAATAAGAATATTGTATGCCCGAAGTACTTTATTTTTGCAGTCAGTGCAAAACCTGTGTTAAAACAGAACATAACAGAACTGAATTCTTATTCAAGCAGAAATTTAGACCCGCTTAGTCTAAGTTATAATATACTGAGCTACTTAATAGTGCATGCTATATTTAAACTAGGTCACATAAGGTTTATGTTACTTCAAAAGGTAAAATAGTAAGACTTTGGCTGTAAGCCACGTAAGTTTACTATAGGTATTACACTACCTATCATATATTACAAGTCTGGATATCAACTTTCATGCTCCAAGGCATAATCAGGCTAATTGTTACTATGAAGAAATTCCTATATGGATATGCAATTCCATATTCATTCAAAGATCAGAAATCTAATAGTGAACAAACTGAATCATTAGTACAAGCCAGGACAAAATTCCTCTCAAGTAATACTCTCCAAGTTACTTTATAGCAATTATTTAACGTATACTCAAGTGAGTGATAAGCAATAAGGAAAAAAAGTTTCCTCTGTTGCCTGCTGTATAAGAGCCGTGTTTCCCCTACAAGCACCTTTAAACATATTTTGAATTATTAGATTACTGCACAGATAGCCAAACAAGGTTTATTTATAACACAATGTATTCACTTTAAACATGTGATAGCTCAGATAACTAATATGAGAAGAGTATAGTTATGAAGTCTGTTACAATTAAAATACAACCAAATTAAGCTCATTCTATTTTATAAGAGGAAGTAATCTTCAAGAAGCTACAAAACCTCTTGCTGTATTATTCTAAAAATGCAAGTCAGACAAGCTGCTCACATTTCAGCTTTCAGCTTGAAAAGCTGGCTCTTCATGCCATCTCTGGATGGTGTTTTTCCCTTTCCTAGTTTGTCCAGTCACTTGACAACACTAAGTCAAACATATTTTGATGTTTGATAGAACTATGATAATTGGCTAGTTTCTGTGGTGAAAGGAAAGAAAACAGTAATATTATTGCAGGTTAGCATCAGGAACGCTGCCAACACCATGTTTAATGTCACAGGAGATTAAAGTTATTTTGTTTCCAAAGTGTTATTTCCACACCACCACCACCACCCCCGCACCCATCTGTGCCCCCCCAGTTTCTATCAGAACCTTGAGACTACTGGAAATTAAAACTTTTTAATCAGCAAAGTATCTACTGTACACATGCAACAATAATTTAGTGGCCTATTTTTTCCTTGCAAGAGAGACCTAATAGCACTAGCGCTACTAAGTCCTAAACAACTGTTTTAAAACAGTGGTTTACAAGCAGCACCAAGCCTGAAATCTGCTTCTATTAGTTTAGTTCACGTTATTTTGAAATTGCACATACTCCCCAAAAGCCTAAAAGAAGCCATAGGCCCAGAGTAGGCTACTTATGAAAGAGTAAAAGAATATACACAGGTTTAATACATCAAATTGTAAATCATAATTTAATCCTAACCAAAAAAATTAAGACAAGTAGCTATGACTTCATCTGAGGTCTTCGCATTTCCCCTACCATACCCCAGAACAATAGGTAAACACAAAGAATATTTCACCATCTTAGTCTCATCAACTGTTACAATGCAATCTGGCAAGGTTCTCCATCACCGTGAAGCTTAAGATCTTAAGTTATAGAAGGGTATCAGAAGAATCCTCTACACTTTTAAACATTATGTGAACTCTACATACGTTTTGATTCACAAAAAAAATGCAGCATGTATTCCTCAAAATGAAGGTGTGCCTTTGTTCTTTTAACATACCTGTGTTTTCGTAGATAGGTTTCTAATGTTTCTAAAAGACAACTAGAGTCAATTAAAACTACTTCATCCCTGCATTCCTGGGACATGAGCTCCCACACATCCATCCAACAACCCCTGCAAAAAAAATCGTAAGAAAGAATAGACTGTACATTATTCTGTCAGGGGTTTAGAAAAGCAGCAAAATAAAGCATTGTTAGTTTACCTGACTGCTCCCTGGAAAGGTCCATAGTGGAAAGTGATGCTACACTTGCTCTCCTCCTTCCTGCTGTCTTCACTATTTTTCTTATCTGCACTTAATTTCTCTGTACTGAGTGTGCTACTGCTCCCTTCACTGTCACATAGTTATAAAAAACATTTTTTTAAACCTATACCATATATATTATGAACTAGTTATTTTTCCTAAACAATTTCTATAAAATGTTACCGTGTTCCTTAATTTACTTTGAATCCTTTATAGGCTAAGCCTTAACTTCCAGTAAAGTTAGGGTCAGACATGAGATACAAATTTTGCTGTCCGTGTTTATAAACACAGATTCATAGTGACTTTTTAAAGTTACAGCTGAAAGCCAGTAGTAATTTTTCAGAATATTACCTTAAGTATAAACATATACAAGTTCTAATAAATCTGGCAGATTAAATTTCATATCACAACTTACTAAAAAAAAACCCCAAAACAAAAACCCAAAGAAAAAAGCAAAACAAAACCCCCAAACTCCCACACATCTACCACCATAAGAAACCATAAAACACCCTACATTAATTTACCAAAATTTGTTAAAAAAAAAACCCAACAAAACAACTTCACAACACACATTTGGATATGCTAAAAGTACACTTATAGAGCAAAGAACAAACTTTAAATAGCAAGTCATGTTTGCTTACGGGCTTGTCTACACTTAACATTTTATCAGAATGGTCATTTCTGTTTAAGCTCATGTATGGATACAACAGAGCAGGAAAACAGGGGAAGAAGCACTCCTATTTAATAATTAGCTCCTCAAGTATTTATGTATGCTATTATCTAGTCTGCCAGATCATATGGCTTGCATTTATGAGAGGTTAAAATGTTCCTTGGCCCCAAATGGCACCGAGCAGCCATAAACCAGGCACACTGAAACTGAGGACGTCAAGTAACTCTCAAGTGGTATTAGCTAGTTATGTAGCTTGTATAATTAAACACACAATTACAATTCAAAGCCTTTTTTGTGTGTATAAAATGCCTAACAGATGCAACCCATCTGAAGAAGTTTCTTGTAATGAAGTCATGCAGAAGCTCTAAGTTGATATATGAAATTTGTTCTATAAGACAATTCTATTTGATGCCTCCGTGTCTAGGCTGTTAGCCTATTTGCTTCCACTCAAGGCAGCAGACTTATTTGGAGAAATATCAGTACTGATACATCCTGATCACTTCTGTAGCATAACAAATGGGTATCGACTGAGCAAGCAGAGTGCAAGCCGTGTTTCTTTAGCAAACTACACCGATTGTCCACAAGCCATGTTATCAGATAAAGCCAAAAGCTTCACTTACAGTATATTAAAATACTGCTCTTCCACATATTCCCTATTAACCTGCCAGCATTCAAAATACTAAGGGGATTTATTCCAGCATGAATTGAGGAAATAAAGGCAGCACTTTCCTCTCTATTCATTCAGTTTCAGAATTGTTCTGCCTTGCCAAAATGGTAAGTGCAGGTTCCGTGATATACATTCTTACACAGAAAAGATTAATCTTGCTAAAAACAAAGCAAAAAAATTAATGCTTCCATAATGCTTCAAATTTGCTTTATTTAAAAAAAAATACACCCCTGTACCCCTATGACCTTTTGCCTGTGTAACATAAGCTTTAAACTAATTATATGAAAGGCCTGTAACCAAAATATAATAGGAGATAATGATTAGCTACCACTATCCTCAAGCAGCACAAGTAAAAATCAAGTGTCAAATTCCACATGCCTAGCATCTCAGGGGATTTATCTAAACCCAAAGAGACTCAAGTCTGCATAGAAAAATACATGTCCTGTAACTGGAAACCATGATCAAGCTTTCACAGGTTGTATGCTTAACCAGAAGCAGAACACAACTGACTAAAAAAGGTCCTGGACACTCCAACTAAGCATAGTAGTCTAATTTATTGGTCATCATATTAAAAAACACAAAACAACACACCCCACAAACAAGAAAAACCCCCAAAATACACAACAGATTTACAGGGAGTGTTTTTCCGGTTAGCCAGCTGGAATAAACCATTTCAGCTTCAAGACACAGAGGCATATATGCATCTTTTTCACTGGTGTACTCAAAACCTGCTGTCACATTTTGAGACAATACATTTTACAGAGTTTTAGTTTTAACTCTGCAGCCCCAACAGATTTACAGGGAGTGTTTTTCCGGTTAGCCAGCTGGAATAAACCATTTCAGCTTCAAGACACAGAGGCATATATGCATCTTTTTCACTGGTGTACTCAAAACCTGCTGTCACATTTTGAGACAATACAGAGTTAGTTTTAACTCTGCAGCCCACAATAAAGCCGGTGTACTCAAAACCTGCTGTCACATTTTGAGACAATACATTTTACAGAGTTTTAGTTTTAACTCTGCAGCCCAACCACAATAAAGCCCTTTATTAACAGTTGTGCAAGGCATTTTTAATAGTTCCAAGCAAAATGATGTATATTTGTTTAGCACGTACCCTTTCACCTCAATGTGAGAAAAACTGCTGATCAATCATTTTGGTGTAGAGCACAAAAAACAGTTTGTCTTTTTAGAGCATTGTTTATATCACAGTGCAGAAGCCATCCATGCCCTGAGCAGACTATAGTCCAAGTTACGTCAGATGAGATATGAAAAGCACATCAGAGAGCAATGGTTTGTAATGGCCAAGTTGCATTTTGGCAACTGGTCTTGAAATTAAACATGGATATTTTTTATACAAAAAACCCTAAACAAAACACCCCACCACCAAGTAAAAGACCCAAAGGCCAAGAGGCAAAAATGGAACAGCTAGAACTACCAAGCAAGTTTTGGGAAACATCTGGTTGCATGTAGTAGCCTTAAACTTTATGTGAAAGCATCACCAGTTGCCTTAGGGAGCTCTGGCAAAGGGCAGAGGGACAACTCTCACTCTGAGGAAGGAGTACAGATCTTGCGTTGGGAGGGCAGAAGACCTTATGGCACTAGTTTTGTCCAATCAATAAAGTGTGAGCAAGGGCAGTGGGGAAAGGATTAAACATCCTGCTGATAAGACTGTCACTCTTACTTCACAAAAAAGAGCTAACTACCTTCATATGAAAACCTATTGAGAAAGGCTCATGCCTACAACACACACCGCCCAAAACTCCTGAATACCTCTGTTCCTCTCCCCAACAACTATTTGAGTCTGCTATAATCCAAACAGCTTGGAGATTACTACTCTGGCAAACAGATAACAGCATAAGAGTTGATCTCAATGCTTAAAAATAAATTAGTATCAATAGTTTGGTTCCTTAAAATATTTTAGATTGAATTGCGCATGTTAAACACAAACTTACCCCAAAGGTTTTGGTTTGTGTGTGTCCAGGGAGTGCAACTGACATCTCTTGTTCTTCTTACTTTTGGGAATTGCATCAATCATATCATTCAGTTTGGACCTATGGAAAAAATGTAACTTAGTATTCTGAAAACATGGTTATCCAGAGAAATTTTAAAGGGATTGATTCAGCTCAGGTATCAGAAACAAGTATGCTAATGAACATTAAATCGAAAACTTTCCTCCTGTCCCCCATTTTTACTTCTTATGACATACAATCCTGCAGTACACAAGGAAAATATAGTATAATTTTCCAGACAAATCCTAGCCAGCAAAATAAAGATAACTCACACCTAAAAAGCTATTGCATAACTTTGTAAATAACAGACCTCAAGCAACAACACCTATTCCAGAAGCGTAGGGAACCACTAAGACCACTTTATCAAGTTACACTACCTCACCCTCCAAATCTCAATATCCCCAGCTCTGCACTAACCTTTCCTACTTCTCACTGGCCTGCTAACTGGAGCAAGAAGTAGAATGAGCTGAAGCCAACTGGAAGGCAAAGGCACACTGTGGTGAGCAGTCACCGTTTGGTCCGCTGACAGCTGAGAAACAAATGGCACTGAGACCGAGGCATTTATTGTGCTAGCCAAACCCAGAAGGTTTAACTTTCTCAGTGTTACCTTTCTACCCAAGAGTAGAAAGCTTGGGGAGAGGGGGTTATTAATTAAATTTTTTATTTTACTTTTACATGCAAAGTAGTGGGTCGGAGAAACACTCTTCTTCCGGAGATCATGAAAAACCCACAGTGCCTATTTCAGATTAATGACTAAACATTTTAATATTGGTATCTTTCAGTTGCAATCATGGCATTGCAACTGATGCTATGAAAGATTAGGTCTTTTGGGTTTGACTGGAGTCAAACCTAGGTCTGTTTGACTGTATTGACTAGGCAGTAACAAGTTTAACATGGCTGTAAAAGACAAGTATGTACTATAAGATTCAAACTTGCGACAATTCAGTATCACCAACAAGAAAGCTGCAAAGTCAAATGCACAGAAAGTAGCTTCCCTTTTCCCTGGATTATTATTATCTGAGCAGTTCTAAGACAGCTGTGCGTCTAACTTACCCATGCACATAAAACAGTGTATAAAGCTTCTTCGCATCAGTCATACAGCTTCGAGTTACAGAAAGAACCCCCTTTGGCCCTACTGTTAGGGGCTCAAGTGCTGGATTTCCAGACTCAACAAGCTGAGAAAACAGACGTTCCACACTACGACGACAGCCAACACAAGGGACCAGCTGAGAAAGCGCACTCAAGACTTCACGTGATGTCACCATCATGGCAATATTTAGATCCTGCTGTTTAAGCATGCTATGTCTCTAAAAAAGAACAAGAAATGAAACAATTAAAAAAAGAAATAAACACACATCTTCAACTGTTCAAAGTTTCTTCGCCTTCAACAGCATTTCCTCATCAAAATACACTTGAAGTGGAAACCGTATGCAGTGCTCAGAGTTTCAGGTCACTGTCTTACCATAGATCACTTAAAATACTTACTGTATGAACAAAACCACACTTGCTAATATCATAGGAGCAATTCTGCTTCAAGTCTTACAGTCTACCCTCTGGAAGGAAGCTAATATTTTTCTCCTCTTTTTCTCTCCTCCTACCACTCAAATCAGCAAATGCTGCTTCCGAACAAATGGCACATCTCCCTGTCCTTATCGGGAAGCCCGTTTTCTTCCACCTCAGCACAGATGTTTTTGTAAAGGGTCTCACATACAACTCTGCAAGTTTTCATCTTCTACTCACACTCATTTTATCTTTGGCACATAGAAAGGAAACTCCTGGATGCTCATTGGCATATATGGAAATCTCATTTATGACAAACTTGTTCTGTTCGGACCAAGACATTTTAGCAATATTTTTCCTGGAAGGCTAAATGCCATTTCACATTACAATTCTAATACCTGAAATTAAAAAAAGCACACATTACTATTCAGGGTGAAACATTTTACTTCAGTAGCGAACATTCAATGTGTGCTAATAATAGAACATTAAAGGGAACACCTTCTAATATTTCTTACGTCAATAAACAATTTTAGGAGCTTCTCCTGGTTCCTCTGTCAAACACATCCAGGCACACATACACACAAAAAGCACATACCCTTCTATTTCTTCTTCTAACCGCTAAATTACTGGCTTGGACTTCATCAACACTGAACTGCCACTAGCACAGCTATAGAGAAGACAGAGTCCCTTCCTCACACACCGATCAACACATCTACACTTAGATTATCAGCACTACTGGCACTTTCCAACATAATCTGTAAAAGTAGAGTCCTGTCAGTGTATTAACTTCATTTTTCCCTGGTTATACAAAGTACACCTTTGTAAGCATACTTGTATCTATACAAGGAATATTTTGCCACAGTAGTATTTTCTGTATTGCTGTCGTGCCACACCACTTAAACATTCCTACTGTAGAAATGACTTGTCACAACTTCTGGGGAGAGAAAGAAAAGACCATACAACACAGCGAAACTAATCAATCACTTGGAACATGTAAATACATCCACTGAAAAAAGAAAATATTTTCAGCTGATTTTATGTAATACATGTTATGAAGAGTCAAAGTATTATCAGATAACATTTAAGGTTTGTGCTCTTAAAGGCAGGCACATTAAATAATCTGACAAGTGATATCACTCTGCAATAATCCTCTTTCCTGTAATTAATAGTACTAGTCACAGCAACAGCAGGAATGAGCAATTTTCACGACACAGCTATGCTTTATATGCAGCATATGTCTGAACTGCTGCTGTCAAACCACACGTGAAGAAGTGCAAGCTGCGTATCAGCAAGCTGGCCTGTTCCTTTGGACATCAAGTGGCACAATTTTTTAGTTGCTACAGGTGTTACAGTGCTACAGTTACTTGCCAGAGTGTTAGCAGATAAGTTTCTATTATTAAACCGTCAGGGGTACCACAAAACAGTCACTCACTATTCAACTATATGTAATCTATAAACTGGCACATTAATTCTATCTTGGTATGGTACTAATCACAAGAACTCGATCTTAAGCAATGCACACTTCCACTTGAAAAAAGCAGTTCAAAAGTATTTAGGAAAAAAAAAAAATCAAAATGTATTTAGAAACTGTAGCTTCCATTACATATAAACTGGCAGTGACCAGAAGATGCATTGTTTTTACGTGTTTTTGATTCTAATAGATATGCAGCAATTGCCTCCTGACAAGAGAACGGTGTATAAATGCTGCGAAATACAGAAAACACGCACCCAGTGTACTTTGGTACCAATACGTAATTGCATACAGGTGCTGATGTGTCTTTTAAGTCATTCCAGGAGTGACAACCTCCTAGAGAAGCGAAAGCACGAATCTAAGGAAAGCAAGATCTGATGTGTGGCCGCCTTAAAAAACAGAAGGATGTATTTACCTGAATGAACTGTTTTAATTGTGCACCGTTATTCTGATGTCCATCGAGGTTTAGCACATTATCAGGAAATTCCATCACCATCTATACAAGAGAGGGGGAGGGGAAAAAGAGCTTTCAGAAAAAAGTCAAACAGAGAGCATTAGTTTATTTTACTTTCTTGGGGGAAATAAGACAAATTATGTTAAATGCTCATTCTTTTCACGTACTATTGGAAGCTTGGGAAAGGATAAAAGTAACAGTTTAAGATAGTGAATGTTTCAGCAAAGTAACTAAATGTTTCACTAATATAATGTTCTAGAGGGAGTTTATAAATGGCAACTCTTAAATAGCTGTTTTAGAGAAAGCAAAAGTTGCTAAATGGAACATCAGTATTTATATTACACTTTTCTACATCACTTGAGACCCTGTTTCAGTTTAAAAAAAAAAAATTGTACTTCATCACACTGAGATCCAAATTGATCCAACAGCCTAACTCAATTTATAAAGCTATGAAGAAACAGTCACAACAGTTTAATGACTGAGTGGACTCCTTCAAAGACTAATTTAAAACCGTATTAACCCAACAAGGTACTCCAAGGTATACTTTGTTTTATATGATTGCAGCTGCAACTCTCTGGAGGCTCAAAGTAAAATGTTAAGCCTACAGAACAATGGGATTCCTTGTAAGTAATTAGTAATATTTCTTTTCAAATTACTGAGCCACAAAGAGGGCAATTTCTTGGGGGGGGAGGAGGCAGAAATCAGTAAAATAATTTTCAATCAAAAATCCAACTTTACAACCATGGAGAAAAATGAAACCAATGAGAAAAATGTGTAAAGACTGGCTTAGTTGATCATCTTTGTCCAAACTGACAAATACAGAATTTATCAATATGAATACGGAAAGTTCACTTTAAAATCTGAAAGACAAAATAACAACTTTGGTTAATAACTCTAATACCAATCAACACCAAATGAAATTGTCCGACTCATCCTTTTTCCTCCCTCCACCTTCCCTCAGTTGTCTAGTAAAGACAGAATTCCCTGCTGTCTTTGTAATTGCAGACACTACCTCCAGAGAACTCATACATTTACTTTTGCAGGCACTCAACATTGCCCCAAAATAAACATCTATTCTCTAAGGCCAGAAAGCAAGGCAATATTTTGATCTCACATGTGCTAGAATTGGAACATTAGCACAGCTGCCTTATCTTTGTGCAGAACAGGGCCACAGTCAGTGCTAATTCTGACCTCTCATGCATTTCTCTTCCAGTTTCCCTTGCCCCTGACCCATACACACTAAGCAGCAGCTCAAGTGTTTGCTGCAGAACTACAGGTTTCCTACATTGCTAATTTGATGTCTCTGTGTGGAATGAGCCACATGCAAAAGTAAAAGCTCTATCTGCTAATAACAGAGAGAAAAGATAAATCTGTATATTTTTTTCCCCTCACCTTCATCTCCCACTATCAGACAACACCCTTAGGTGTTTTGTACAACAGAGTGAAATTATCAAAGACTACATTAATTCATGTGTCTAATGAGATTTTATGAAGTGGTTAAACATCAACCACCATCACACCCTGAACTGGAAGAAAAAATTCCCATAATACCACATCAAATGGAATGCCTTCTAGAAATCATAAAAGCTGCTTAAGAAATGAAAAGGGTTAAATATTTAAACTTCCTTTAATTTCTAGCTGAGCCATAAGAAATAGAAAAGTGCGATAGTGAACAATTCATTTAGAGGAGCAGTATCACATTGCACCTAAACAGCTTTCTATGCTACTACAAAGCAATGTTACAAGCTTAAAAGCATTATAGGCCATTCATTCACTAATTTGCAACCACTGATTCACTATTTCTAGATTTAAGGCATAGATTAAGTCTTCCAGCTAACAGAAATGAAGTAGTCCCATTATTTTTAAAATTTTAGTTTTAAAAGAGGTCACCAGAAGCCAGTTACTACCAATAAACGCCACTGGTTTTTAAAGATAATGCTGCAGATGTAAAATTACGTTTCAAAGACAACTGTATGTCTTGCAATAGCTCTCATTAAGAATTGAAAACGTAAGTTATAGAAGACTGAGACAAGGAAGCGAAAAGTTCATTCACTTGCTTCTGCAGATTTGTTTAATAAAAGCCTCCAGAAACCACCCAGAAATCTGAGTACTTTGTAACAACTGTAACAGAATGGAGGAAAAAAAAAAAAAGGACCCGAGATAAGATTTCTTCATGGTGAGGATGACTTGCACTTGCATAAATGCCTTTCATCCAGATGGATACAAAACTGATTTACAGCTATAGGAACCTCTTCAATCATGAGTATGACTTGCCTCTGGTGTAAAAAGTAGAAGGATAGCGACAACATAGTGCAACTGCACAAAGTTTGGGCCTGGCGTTAAATTCTGGAACTAAACCAGAAATGGAATTTTAGGTCAGTTGAAGTCATCTGCCTGATGCCTGGTATAGCTGGATTTTCACTCTCTCAGCCTATTAAACACAACAAAGGTAACAAGAGCATGGTAAGTCTTCTACTTGACACAATCTAATAAGTAATTTTTCATCAGGGAGGCCAGGGGCCAAAGAAAAAAAAAAAAAAGGAAAACAGAAAAATCTAAGATCTTAAAATTACACGGGGAATGGAGGGGCAAAATAACTCTCAGGGCGTGGCCAAGACATCAAAAAACTCCAAAACGTACACTATTCCTACACAGTGCTGGGTTTCCAGCTAAGCAACCACTCCAGGGGAGCTAGCTATCGCTTTGGACAACTTAAGGGGAAACTTTGCCTAACGTACAAGCACAGTTAGCCAGAGATGACAGACTATGTAAAGCAAAAAAACAGTGACAATATTTGGTAAATTAATAATATGCCATTGTTTAAAACAATCAAAACTAAAACACAGCAAAGACCCTTTCTTCAAATGTAGCAAAACCAGATGGGATTGAGATAGATAATCTTTAACAGTGGGATGCAGGGTTTAGACACTATCTGAAGATACTCAATTGTTTCGTTCCGGAAGACATTACATTATGAAGTTGATCAAGATAGCTGATGCAAGTCAGGCATTCTCCCGTACTAAAACATGAGATGAGGAATTTAAAGCACATGCATTTCACACCATTTAAAGTAACAGCAGTTACTGTCACACCACTGACAGCAACAGAATTCAAATACAAATAATTAAGATACCCAATTACACTATCTAAGTCAAATTTTATTTTCAACCCAACATTTTCACACCTTAAGAATTTAAGACAAACAACAACTGAGAGATCCCCCCCCCCCCCCTTTTCCCTTGTTTTCACCCATGAGGAATTTTCGGGGTCTTCCCAAAAACGTGGTGTTCACCTACGATGCAATTTCTGAGCCTTCCTCTAAACACGTGAGGAAGAAAAGAGACTAGAGAGCCTCCAAGCTGCATTTAGTTCATTTTTCCACTGAATCTTCTGGAAATGGCAAAACCCCCATGTTTTTCAATTCAGAATAACACACTGAAACAGAAGCTCTCTCAGATTTGTTACTGTAGACAGAGCAGCACATTATTACAGACTCAATAACCCTTACTTTAAGCCAAAGCTTTCAAAAACACCTTTAGCCTTTTCTTGCCTATTTAAGAGCATAATAATTACCTAGTTGTAAACCTGGGTTTTAACATTAATATGGCTCCCTTCCTTATTAACTGAAAAATGGTTTTGCTCCACATTTGGGCTTGGGCGCTGAGACACGCTTGTCACTTGAAAACAAGTTACGCGCAGGCCCCAATACAGCAATAACTTTCTTATTACATGCGGTTTGCATGTTTTTAGAGCTGGGAATCAGATAAAAAAGTTGCCACATTAAGCGCTGTTAACCCGAAGTGTTGCAAAGTCCCAAAGATTAACGCTGCAGGAGCAAAGGAGGAGCCTAGGAGGCCTGTCTAGGGAAAAGGCCTCGCCTGGGAATTGCAACACACCGCCCGCACACGTTGCAAGCGGGAGGCGCAGGGACACCGGCTGCTCCGCGGGGCGCAGGCACTCACCGTAAGGGTGTCGTCGATGTAGAGGGGAATCTGCCTCTTCTCGAAAGGGAATTCCTCCTCCCCGTCCCTGCAAACTGCAACCAGCCGCGCCATCTCTGCTGCTGTTGCTGCTTCCTCCCAGCTCCAGCCTGCGAGCAGCCAAACCCCGGGGAGGTAAATACCCGCCGCGCTTCCCCGGCACACTTTCACCAGCCCGGGAACAAGCCTGCTTTACCCCATCGCCTGATTCACCACGCCGAGCGCTGGCCCCGCCGCCCAGCCCACGCCCGGGCGCGCA
>NW_008795131.1:3718850-3725663 GCF_000699145.1 Aptenodytes forsteri | reverse complement strand
CGGAAAGGCGCCATGTCCGCGGTGGGATGTGAGGAAGTGTCCCCAGAGCGGTTTGCGAGCGGCCCCGGCTGAGGTGCAGTTGGGAGAGGGGGGGACCGGGGGGTGGGTGAATGGGAGCAAGTGGGGTTAAGCCCCAGAGTGTTGGCGGGATGAAAACCCGTCGCTGTCTCGGGTGGGACAGGGCCGGAGCGTATCGGGGCCTGTGTGTGGAAACGGCCTCGGCGCAGGCTTTGCTGTAGATGCAGCCGAGCGCAGACCATCGGGGAGCGTAAGCTAACAAAAATGCATCGAACGCCTGCGCTTGAGATGAATGGGAGCAAGTGGGGTTAAGCCCCAGAGTGTTGGCGGGATGAAAACCCGTCGCTGTCTCGGGTGGGACAGGGCCGGAGCGTATCGGGGCCTGTGTGTGGAAACGGCCTTGGCGCAGGCTTTGCTGTAGATGCAGCCGAGCGCAGACCATCGGGGAGCGTAAGCTAACAAAAACGCATCGAACGCCTGCGCTTGAGACGCAGCCCAGACATCAAAGTGCAGCCTCAGATTTCCCTGCCCTGATTACATGCCAGGTAGGCAGGCTTTAATTGGACTTACGGTCTCTAACTTAACGCTGTTGGCTTCTGCAGCACCCTAGTGCAACCAGCTAGAAATCCTGTGGCTGCTTAATTTAGGCAGCCAAAAAACCCCCCATAGCCTTTCCTGAACTATTAAATAACACAGTTGATCTGTTCATTCTTGTTATTTATGTGTATAGACACTGAAGTCCTCAGAAGAAAATGCAGGGGAGGCAATTAGCAGAATTATTTTTTTTCTTGTTTCTGCATAAAAAACATCTTTAGTGGAGGAGTTAATTGAACTCGTCATGCAACATCTCTACCTCTAACGGAAACATTGTGCAGAGCCACATCGCTGCACAATATGCAGTTTGTGTATTTTCATGGTTTTCTTCTTCAGCTAAAAAGCAAGCTGGCATTTTGTAACAGGGGAGTTTCTCACAGTAGAGTATCGTCAGCACACCGGACTGTGACGAGTATATGTTGTCTTCGCAGGGTCCGTGCAGCGTGCGGGCTCCTGTGTCACTTCTGCCCCTCCACGCCCAGGGCGCGGTTGGATCACATTGACAAAACAGCAATGCCCCAGATTTTGTATTCTCAGGGTGCACATTGGTAATCTACGTATGAAAAGCACCATAACATTTCATGTATGTTTTATCCACGGAAAAGGGTTTTTTACATTGCTAGAAAATGCCACGCTCTTGTTATCTGCAAAACGGTGAAAAGACAGATGACCCCTTCATGCTGTTCATTTGCATGCCCCCTCTTTTGCCTGAAAGAAATACCTGTTCTTTAGGACATAGTGGCTTTGAAATAGGACACTGCCTGAAATCTTTATTGTAACATTTGACTTCAAAAGAGACACTACTGGGTTGGAAGGAAGGCGTGCTAGTGAGTTGATCCTTAAAAATAATGAAATTTGGTAAGAAGCTACTAATGTTTAACAAACAACAAGGTTAAGGATAAATGTAATCGGCTCTACGCTCCCACCATATTTTTTCTATCCTGCAGCCCTACAAAAAGGTAATTCGGTGGAATTAGGGCATCAAAGACAAAGCAAATTGTTTTCCCAGTCCTCTGCTTTACTACGATTGAAGTTGGTGGCGTGCTGTAGTTGAGCCATTTCAGTCTTACTAGTTGAAATATCTTTAACTTTCGCTAATTATGTAACAGCTAAATCAAAGTTTCTGATTTTTTAAAATATATCTTTGATCTGTACGAGCTTACTCATCTAAGCGCACCCCAAAGTGAAACGAAATGTAGTGTTTGTGTTCCTACCAACACTGAGCTAACAGCTATTGAGGGGTGTGTGGAGAAAGTGTCTACAGCAGCGTCGTAGCGTTAGCTTCTCTCGCATCTTTTCAAACTCATTACAGTGCCGCTTGCTCGTAGAGACTCTGTGATCAAAGAATGCTTGTTTGCATTTCTTGGAGAAGCATGGTTAATTATCTGTATCTATTCATAGTCTAAACATTCAGCATTAATAACTATGCTGGTTGCTTCAGGGCAGAGCTTGCCGCATTTGTTATCGACAATAAGCAATGAGAATTAATTGTCTCTCATTAATTCAGTGGTGAACAACTTACTTCATACGGCTTTAAAAGCGGGAGACGGCCTCATGATGTGGTGTTGTGCCGTTGTCGAGAGAAGCGGGTCCTCACTCTCGTCGTTATTTGTGCACCACAGCCCCCTCGGTTTGCAGGCTCTGTTGTTGCAAACCGCAGCTCCAGCCCTGGAACTGGTACCCGCCACCCTGCTGCCTGTGCGGAGCTGACAGGGCTCTGCACAGACCCAGCAGACATCCCACGTAATTTTTGCTTCACGAAATGGGAGTTGGCATCTAGATGGTTTGCTGCTTGCCCAGACGCAACTCCGCTTTGTCACACCCAATTAATGCCTTAATTCTGAATCACATTGATAGACTTGTGCTCACAGGCAGAACTCATTGCAGGTCTTGTGCTTCAAATATTTCAAAAATTAATATCCATGAGTAATTTTGCATAAATGAGTAGTGCCATTCAGTTAATGATGGAGGCCTTTCTTCCCTAGGCAAGGCTAGGAAATATTTTAAAATAAATACATACACCAGTTGCCAGAAAACTCTGCTATAAACTGTGACAACTGTTTATAAGACATTGTTGCCAATTAATTGCATTTGTCCCCAGGATAATACAAGCTGTTTTTCTTTAATTCTGAAGACTATATGGCTATAACTTGGAAGTAAACAAGCATGAAATCAGCGTGGCCACAGCCTATAATCCTCAGACTTCACCTTTCCATTGGCCAACGGCTAAGAGAACCTCATAAATTTAAGAATATTCCACAGCATGTCTGCCTTAAGGAATCTGATTTAGAGGCTTAATCTGCATAGGTTTTATGATTCACCACATTTGATAGACAAGGAGAAATATGGCCCATGTGCACCGCTGTAACTCCACTGACATTAGACATCGATCATCAACTACCATTTGTATTCTACTTCTTAACTATTTATGTCTCCCATTATTGAATTCCTCACAATCTTTAAATGTATTTCTCTTCTCAGCAACTTCATGAGGTCAGGAAGAACTGTCCCGGTTAGGAAAGTGAACAAAGACGGTGTTCTGCTCTGGGCTTGCAGGAAGACTGTGATAGAGAAATTGAACACATCTCTTGTCAATACTCTGCCGGTACCCTGACCCACTGCATCATGCTTCTTTCCATTTGCACACTGTTTGTTTGCTAATAAAAATTAATACAGAATGTTCCCACCTGAAGACATCTCAGCTGTCAAAATACAGTACTAAATGAGCTGCTGTTTAAAATAATTTTATAGACAAGTAGGTGGGCCTCGAGTACTTTCAAAGTAGGGCTGAAGACCGTATTTTACAGCGTTCCTAAAGATGAGCTGTCATAACATATTGGTATGCAGGTTGGGGGTGAATTAGTTTTGGGTCTTTGTGTTGTTTTTTTTTAAAAGGCTGTGCTGCTCTTATTATCTGCGCCACAAATTCCAACAACTGCTTTATGAATTCATCTGCAGTTGAGTTCTATCCTTCAGAGCACCACACTTTATCTAGGGTCTTCATTTATATTCATCAGTGAGGATGAAAATAAAATTTAGCTTTAATTCAAAGGCTAATTTAGATTTCAGTATATGATTAACATTCCACATACAATCACTGCCATCGAAGTCAAGCATATGCATAAATCTTTGCAGGACTGGGGCCAAAACATTTTTAAGTATCCACTTATTCAATACATTTTATATGAAGAATTATTCTTATCATTTATGCAAGGGCCTTAACTAGGTAAATCTTGACACAGCTAAGTCTCTCTCTCTAATTACTCATTTTCTTACTTTTCATCTGGCTTCTACTCTACACATTGTTATCTAATTCTACCAGCACTTGGGTATGAACACAGTTCACTAACTGTAAATACAATGTTCCTCTTCTGCATGAGTGTTTATAGGAGCAGCAGGAGTATTCAGCAAACAATCTCAAAAACTAAGTTTTCAGGAAAATGTGTAGCAACTCCAACAGGTAACAGCATTGACTGTATAATTTGGTAAAACAAACCATTAAAAAAAAAAAAGAACACTAAATCATAAAAAGCTATACTAAATTATAAATTATTGCATTACCTACAGGAAAAACTAATTTTTCCATTAAAATACCATCATTCAACTACAGCAAACAAAGTTCAACTATTCTACTTAAGACAGAGTGGAATCACCAAAACTTTAATGCTATATTTTTGGCATGCAATATATACATAATTAAACAGTTAAAAAACATATACAAGTGTAGTATACATAACGTAAATGCAGTCTTGCTGTGGATTGTATCTATCAGTATATTCACAGTACCAGTCATAACATTTGCTAGCAAGAAAAATAGTAATTGATTTTTATTAATAGCGCTAATCAGGCAAATGTGCAACAGCTTGCCTTCCGTTCTGACGGGCACGGTCTCCGTTTCACGCTTCGTACCGGTATCAGGGGGCTTTTCAACGTTCCAGCAACAGGGCACACTGGACCCCTTCACAAGAAGCTTTGTGAACACCAACGCGAGATCAGTCACTACAAAACAGATAAAGAAAGTCAGACAGTGAGCAACCACCCATACGCAGTAGGATAGATTAGCCATCCGGCGGGACACAGGGTCCGCATACGCTTGCGACACGTGAAGGAACACGAAGAGCAGGAGGACTGTCAGCAGCAAGAAACGCGCCGCTTCAATCCAGCCTTTCACTGAGTTTCTGCACTTCAGCAGCCAGAGTCCCACTTGGACGCTCGCCATATATATGGCTAGATATCCAAAGAGAGAGAGCAGTCCTTCCCTGTTGGCATTTAAAAAGCCAACCCTAGTATCTCTGCCGTCGCTCCCATGCAGGATAAACATCTTCAGAGAGGTAGCGTTAAGGGTAAGCTGATAAAGTACAGCAAGATTTATAGCAACAATCCAAGATTTATTTTTTGGAAATATGGCTAAAAGTAGAGATGCTGCAAGCCTCACGAATGCTAAGGTAAAGAAAAAATTCCAGTGCACTCCATACTCTGAAGTATGTTCATGATACTCTATAGATTTAACACTAAGCAGTCGTCCAAAGCCAAGAAAAATCAACGGCCAAATGGAAAAGAACTGTCTGGCCAGATTGGAAAATTTTGGTTGTGTCACGCAAGACTTTTGTCTAACTTCAGGACAGACGAGAGCATTACCAAAAATAAAAGCTCCAACCCCCAAATCCATAACTCCTGTTCCATAGGTCTCGGCTTTGGCGTATCGCCTTGGATATTGCGGGAAATCCACTGCTAAAATGCCGATTGATGTCAACACATTGACATAAACGCGAAACACAGTTATTGCTGGAATGTGTTCTGGATCCAAGCACGCCTTCTGGAAGTCTTTTACGATTTGCCTAAAAGGCACTCTGGTCTCATGTTTTCTTTGGCTGTATATTTTAGAAAATATTCCGGCACAGAAGGCTGCAGTGATAGTTGGCATGAAAAACATGATCGGAGACAAGACTGTACAGGAGAACAGGAGAGGAGATACTAGCACGAGGAAGTCTAGCAGCAGGCCGTATTTCCTTGAACTTAAAGGTTTCCCATAGCGCAGGTGATATAAAATCAAGAGGAGTCCTCTGCAAAGCAGGCAGAGCGGAGGTAGAGACAAGCCTAGTGAAATTTCCAGCAAACTAGTTCCATTTAAGTTACTGATAAAGGCTTCTTTCAGGTGCTTTTGTGACATTCTTTTTCCTTCCTCTGAAAACACTAACGTGAACTTGAGTTAGTTTTGTAAAACAGGGCTCTTAGAACTTCATCAAGAATGGATCTTGTGTACCAGTTCATGAAAAACGTGCAGCGATTTCAGAAGTCATCTGTTTTTCAGTTACTCTTCAATGTAAAGAATACAGAACTGCCGCCCCGGTGCTGCAGACGCTGGCGCTGACACTCAGCTGTGGCCTGGGAAACCGAGCGGAGGCACTTGCAAGGCCTGACCGAGTTCCAGCATTACAAGTCTTGCTGTGTTCCAAACAAGATTCTTAACGTATTTTTCCTGAAGATCTCTAAATATCAAATACTCTGTGGAACATTCACATTGTGAATAGTCTTACTGTATGTCCTGCTCTGTAGAATACACTTGGTCATATTCTCTACAGCGTAAATGAAACGGATATGTAAAAATGTGACTCTAATGAGGTTTCTGTTGCCTGGTCAGCAGAGCGTGCAATAAAACCAGCAGCTAAAATCCCCACTTGCAACAGAAATGCCCTTTTAAAGAAGTCCCAGTCCTACGGCGATCCTACCCAGCCAGGCTCCTCTGCCTTGTGGGACCTGTTTCGAGAGAAGAGATGTTAAATGTAAAAAGCATTGATTAGAAAGTCAAAATTGCTGCTTTGTTTCTTTAACCCGCAGCGTGGGTAGCAACGAAGAGGCCCTGTTAGCTAACCCGCCGCCCGCCCCCACAGCTGCCCCAGCCATTTCCCCATGCAGAGGCGGACGGGCTTACCGGTTTCGGGAGCGGGACACCAGCACGCCGTGCCCGCTCCCGGGGGCCCGGCACTGCAGCAGCCGGAGGGAAACGGACGTCGGGGGGAACAAACCCGCATTTCAACGCTGCCGTCCCCTGCAGAGGCCGAGGTGCCGGAGGGGCGAGAAAACAAGCCCCGGAGGACCCCGGCGTAAATTAACCTCTTGCCTTCAGCGTCCCAGGCCCCTTCCCCACGGCACGGCGCTCCCGGCCCTGTTCCGCAGGGCGCGCTGGCTTTAGCGGAGCCC
>NW_008795131.1:3695927-3718228 GCF_000699145.1 Aptenodytes forsteri | reverse complement strand
GCGACCTTGGGGCCCGGGCGAATGTCGGATTCTGCCCTGGCCAAGCCTGGAGGAGAGACTGCATCAGCAGGGAGCTGTGACAGCCTGTGTCCTTTGGGGAACTGGTTTAACTGGCACAAAGAACTCCGCGGCCAGCTGTAAGCACCACTTCTCCTAGGAAAGCATAATAGAGTAACTAGATTAGAAACCCTTTAAAGGCAGAAAGGGTCTTGATGATGGCTGTGTGTACCGTGAGCTCTATGCGCTTCAGTTCATGGATCAAAGTAGTCTCTAAATGGTGTTTTCATGCCAGGTAAGAATGGAAGAAGAATGGCACAGGAATAGAATGGCATAGGAATAGAATGGAACAGGAATAGAACAGAACAGAAGTAATGGCTGTTTCAGCTGCTGGAAGAAGACAGAATTCTTCCTGGCTGTGTGACTGGAATCCCTGTGTTTATCACAGAGATTCAGAGGGTGAGCTTAACTCACCTTGGGTTGGCTCCCACTGATTTTTAGAGGAAACAGGAAGAGGACAGCAAGCAAGCATATCTTGTTTCTGCTGCAATACAAAACTTCTCTGAGTCACTCCTTTTCCAAAAGCACTGGCTTCTCTGATGCCATCAGACCCACAAATCTTCCCTATTTGTCCTAACAGGAGGAATTTAACAAAAACAAAGTTGCAATCTCTTGCCAAGAAACCTTGCTTTATTAATTCAAGAGAAACAAAGCATTTTATTCCTGCAGTAAGGAAAGATATATTATTCCCTCCAAATAAGCTTTATTTGCAGGGGCGAACAGCCTGTATGACTATTACTCTGATAGTGCGGGTAGGCTTTCTAGCTCCAGCGTTACTTGGGCCCCACCGGGATCAGTACTTCTGTCTGAAGCCTTTGGGCTCTGCTTGTGGAACCCTCCAGAGAATGACATGTCCGGAGTTACTTTGTTCTAAATGCCTTTTTAATTTTTTTTTTTTTTAAATTTAAGCGTTCTTCAGCCTGATTTGAATGAGATACCCTAGAGTAAAGGCCCTCTCCAGCGTTCCCATCCATAGGGCTGGACAAGATGCCAAAGCAGGTAAAAAAAACCCCAGGAATTGTGTGCGCTAATTAAGTTTTACTGCCAGGAAAGAATTCTTGGCTTGTTTCCATGCAGTCAAGATTAGGTAACAACTAATGTATATTCACCCTTACTTAATGAATTGACTGGTCCTACTAATTGTGTGTTTTTGAGCTGTGTTACTAACACCAGCTAGTGATTTTTGTTATGCCATTGGCTTTAGCGGGGCAGGTGTTAATGCGTGTAGCAAGCACATCCTTAAGGGTATTTTTTCAGTAAAATTAATGGACATATGAGCTACGCAGTATAGGTACCAGAAGGGATTGTATTTTCAAATATTGTTTTTCTTCTGGCTAAGCGATCACCATCTCTTCTCAAATGAAGCGATGTTGAGCAAGGGGGTGCAGGCGAGCAAAAATAAGCCCTTTCTCAGGTCCTGCAGTATCAGCCGCACAACGGACTTAAGAACTTGGCTGGTGCCAGCGTAATACAGCGAACACATGGGAGGGCACAGGAGGAATGGGCGATTGGCAGAAACTCCTTGTGTCCACGGAGTATTTCATAATGGTGCGTGTCTGTTCTGTGTGAAAGCAGCAAGCTTCTTAACGTTCATTCAGAGGAGAATAACCGAAACCACTTTGATGGCAATGCTTAACTGCATTCCTAAGCTTTTTTTTCCCCTTGCTGTGTAAAATTTTGTATTATTGGAAATGAACTACTTATGCTGTCTGCAAAAGATAATGCTCCTAAATGAGTACATTATTGTATCTTTATTTTTTTTTTTAGAAATGTGTTAATGGGGTTTTGCGGTATATTTTCTCCTTTATTAATGAGCTTAGCTCATGTCGTGGGAATGCTGCTAACTAAATTTAGCGCTTTTTCTGCATAAGCAAGGTGATACTGTTCATTGACTTGGTTAACTTGTAAAGAATTGCAGATTTATGCTACTAAATGCAAATGAGTAGGGTTATTTTGAAGGAGTTTCTGTCAAGGAGAACAGAAAAGGAATATCCAGAAAGCAAAAATCAGGGCTGGCATCTTTTCCCTCCTTCATTTTCCCTTATAGCTCCTCTCTCCTTCCCCCCAGAAATGACAAAGAGGACCTGAAATCTCTCTGCTGGCTAAGTTTTCCATTACGTTTATACAACAAATGTGTCCTTCCAACTAATATCATCAAGGACGTGGGAGCCCAGAGGCTAAGATTTAAATACGTTAAGTGATTCAAAGGGGACAAATCTTCACCTAACGCAGGCCAGCTCTTACAACGCTGCCATTTCTTTCCCCTGGCTGCGATGTGTGCACTCTGCGACTTCACTTTTGGGGCCCTCAATCTCTGCTCTAAAAATGAAAGTCTCTGCTAGGAAAACTGCATTTGTGTTGGACCACAGTAGTTTTCAGCTCTAGCTTAGCCTCCGCAGCCAGTCCTTCCTGCTTCCCTCTGCCCAAGGCAGTGTTTGCATTGAATGCATGACATTCATAGGCTTAGAAATATGCCAGTTACGAACACTGTGTAAGTATGTCTGTGCTGAACGACCTGCAAAATTGCAAGTGCCAGGTAGCGTGACTCTAAGGACACGTTCTTTCTGAGTGCCTTTGCTTACAGCCAGAATTACCAGCGATGAATTCAGTTTGCAGACAGCGTTGTCAGCCTGCCATCTCTCGTATGCTAGATAATACCTTTCTAAAAACAGAGCACCCCATGGGAACCATTGATGCTGGGGGAGGGCAGCTGGGAGGAAGAGTAGCTCAAACGTACTAAGTTATGGCTCCTGCTGAGACTGAACTTCTGTTACATGGAAGCAGTAGAAGAGCTATAAACTGTAGTGGATGAGGTGAAAGTCCAGCTATATTCAGCCTTTGGTGCTGATCTGACATCCTCTCCAGGAAAATGGCCAAAAAGAAGATTCTATCATCCAGAATGACCTCAGTGAATCATTTGAAGAAGAAGTTAGAGCGTTCCTCAGTGATGAAGAGAAACTGCATCTTTTTGATGACCTCACAAAAGTTAATCCGGTGACCACTACAACAGGTAAGCAGCCAGCCAGGGGAGTATCTCCTGAGGAGTCACTTTCCTTGGTGGCTACTAATATACGGTAGTTACTGTTCTTATCGCATTAATACTATCGTGAACACAGTAGTTAAAGATTCAAAGCCTATTAAAGCCTATTCAAAGCCTTAGAAAGTCACATTTGGCTTGGCTGAAAATTTTTTTAAATACTTCTGTTGTAGATTTAGCCGTGCTGATCTCTTACCAAGCTCTGCATGCAGAGCTCACAGCTGTATTGTTGGTTCAGGTAGCCGGGGTGTGGTTGAGAGTTAATGCTATTGAAGGACTCCTGCATGACCTTGTGATTGCAGTTTGGTGTTACGTGAACGTATCAGAAAACGAGGCTCTAAGATTCAAAATATATCCACGAAATTGGTTTTGAAAAGTAAATTCCTCACTCGACTTTTAAAGATGATCCTGTTAAGAGAAGCTAAGGCCTGTTCCTAGTGCAGATGGAGAATTCTTGCCTCTGTTCTGCAAGTGAACAGATTTGCTTTCTAGGACTGACTATATGAAACCTCATAAAAGCACAGGATTTATTGAATGGAATAGTTAGCAGATCCCTTAAGATTTTTAAAAATAAGGGCAACTCATGAAGACATTGTTATGTGTATTAGACCTATATCACTCTCTTGACCACCTCATTCTCTGTTAAACCTAGTAGGTAACATATCTGAAGATTCCTGTTACAAACAGGACAGGAAGAGTCAAATACACTTTTCAAAAGATGCTAACAGAAGGTGTGTCTTTCAGTTCTGAAATGTCTTCAAGCAAGATATACAGTAAACTTGTTTTATACAAATGCTGGCTGCAGCCTGGTGGCTTTAAATCCTTTTCAGCCTATCTCCTGCCTCTATTCACCTGAGCTTATGAGAGAGTACCACGTTGCACTTCGTCCTCAGGTAATCCTTATATTTGAAATAACTGTCCTTCTGCAGAACCCAGATGTCAAGTTCTTCAAAACCTATATAAGCAAAATAATCCTAAAGGATAAAACCCATTTCTAGTGAAACATGAGTTCTGTTAAAAGAGCAGTACTGCTTTCAGATAAATGCGAGACGACCTTTGCTGTCCATTGCCGTTGAACTTTGTAATTACTGTTCTCTTAAATATGAATATTCTCTTTTACTGCCAGGATTTAAAACCTCACATCTTTGCAGTGGCTGAACAAACCTACAGAAACGTCCAAAGCCAGATAGACCCCGTAAACCAGTCTATAATTGTTAGTGGAGAAAGTGGTGCTGGGAAGGTAAGGAGATTTTTTCCTGACATTGCTCTTAAGTTTTGAGATTTGCTAGTGATTTGTAGCGCATAGTATTGCAGTGAACAAGCAAAGACGAAGAAAAAAAAATTCTGTCAGCGCACGTAGCCAGTCTGCTCTAGCACGACTCTCTTGAAATACGCGTGAAGCATTAAGGGATTGCTGCAGTCAGATAGACTCTGCTAAATATAGCTGCTCTTTGGGTGACATCTGTAATTTTTGGGAGGGCTAGATTTGAATCATTCAACAGGAATTGCACCTGAGTTAATGCCTCAGCCTAGTCTGTTAGGGAGCTAGTGTGGGTCTCGGCAAACCCTATGCAGAGACTTAGAAGAAGCGGGAGAGTTCAGATCTTATCCTAGGCCCTTCTGTAATGGTTCATCCCTATTCAGCGAGTTACTGAGGATATTTTTAAGCCTGAGAACAAAATGATTTGCTGAGTGTTAATGACTCAAAGTCCATTTATATTCAATTCATCTTAAGATACTAGCTGTTAATTCTAGCTGAGCTTCCAGATGGTTACATCTTGATAAGACTGCCATTCAGCAAAGCACTCCGACTCCAATAGCATTTAAATGTGTGTCTGTTACGTAAGCACGTGCACAAAAAGTTTCCACTGAACTAGATCTATAAACCTGACACAATCACTCTCTTTAGCATCATCGCCAGCTGCGTACTCTGTTTTCAGAAGCTAGCGCTCTTTCACTAACTGACATAACTAATAACGTGGTAAAAACAAAGGCCTATTGTCTTGCAGACCTGGACAAGTCGCTGCCTTATGAAATTCTATGCTTCTGTTGCTGCTTCAGTTATCTCTCCAAAAGGCAATGAAACTGTGGAAAGGATAGAGAAGAGGGTGTTGGATTCCAACCCTGTCATGGAAGCATTTGGTAAATGAGGCTTTTTAAATAGCAAAGAGAAGTAGTGGCCACTGTGGGAATTTTCTTTGTTGATACACAAGTCTAAGCTAGCTCTTGGTCCTCTCCTTAAAAGACAAACTCTTCCAATACTGGAGCTATATACAAATCACCCTTAATATCTGTATGTCCTACATGGAAGAGTGGAACCACTCTGATTATGCTGTATCTGTCATGGCAATTTCACAGGAAATGCATGTACCCTGCGGAATAACAACAGTAGCCGTTTTGGAAAATATATCCAGCTTCAGTTAGACAGGTAATAATTACTGTGTAAAAACCTTATCTATTGTCTTCTTCCTTTAAGTCTTTACAAACCTATTTCTGAAGTCTGCCATAGAATATTTTATCTGTCTTTAGAACATATTTTGGTTTGCTGGCAGCTTATGTTATTATTATATCTTTTTTTTTTTTCCCTGCAAGCTCTCACCCTGATCTCTAAAAGAGAGCAATGGAAAAACAGAGATGCAGTTAAGAACTCTGGATAAAATATTACGTTAAGCTTGCACACAAAACTGAAGGTGAACTGCTGTCAGTCGGTATCGTAACAACACAACACCTATCGGATTCCGTGAGGAAGTTTTGTTGAAATCTTTGCTTTTTTTTCCCCCTCTAGATTCCATCATCTGAGTAGTGCTTCCATTCAGACTTTCCTTTTGGAGAAGACCAGAGTTGCCTATCAGGCCCCCAATGAAAGAAACTTTCATATTTTTTATCAGGTTTGCCTTCAGTTAATTTTGCTAGATATTTCTGACAAACAGTGGGGATGAAATCATCAGATTTAGCAGTTGCAACTTTTAATATTTAACAGTTTTCCTGTCTGCCATGCTTCCAAATTAAATCATGCTCCCAGTGCGTTATTCTTCATTGTCTGTAAGACATAAATACCGAAAACATAATTCAGTCGTTACCTTGTTTTCTGTCTCCAGATCACAAAAGGTGCCACTGCAGAGGAGAGGCTGGAATGGAACCTTCCAGAAGGGGCTGACTACCGCTGGCTGCCAAATTCTGAAAGAAACTTAGATGGTAAAGATCAGTTTCACCGACTGTCCATTAATAACGGCTGTAACTTGAAAGGAAGGCAGGCAAAAATGTGACTGTCCTGTTGTCGTGGTTTAATTTCAGTCGGCAACTAGAAAGGAAATTAACTCTATCCCTGCCGAAACCAGGACACCTATAAAATCCCATGACCCAGGTTGGTCAGCCAACAGCAGACATTTTGCAAAGCCGCCTGCATTAATGTGATTCTTTTTAAGTTTCCGTTTGCACTATTAAGAGTTTTCGCCTGGCTTAAAACAGCGGTTTCTGGCCTAGCGAATTTGAATCTCTCTGTGGCTATGTTTAGAAACTGTCTTGTCTTTGGATGTGCTTCAGCTACCTGCTGCCTAACTTCAGAGCCCCACGGAGTCAGTATTAAGTCAATGACTTGGTTCTCCAGCTTGTACTCTGGGATTTACCAAAAGAACATCTGGCTTCCTTGATCTCCTTTGACAATTCCAGCTAAACTGGACGTGGTGTAGACTGTTCTGCTTGCCTGTGTTTTTGTGCATGGCTTTCTTTTAAATAGCACTTGTTTGGCTTTTCAGAGGACTGCTTCGAGGTGACCAGAGATGCAATGTTTCACTTGGGCATTGACCGCTCCACGCAGAACAATATTTTCAAGGTCAGGTACAAAGCATGGTCACCACGAGGCTGCTAATGATGTTTGGAATGTCTTCTTAGTGTGGGATTTCTGCAGAAGTAAATCTGTATCAATGTACAGAGCATGGGTTGTTTGGTACTCCTGACTGGATGGCCTGCGGCTACGCATCAGGTTGCATAGCCAAATATTAGATCGTAACTAAAAGCTTGCACCTGTGAACTTTAATTTTCCTTCAGTAATTGCAGCATTAGGAATTAACATAGAAGCTTGGAATCTACTTGCTTTTTTTTTGTGCAGAAATGTTTTGACTTGTCCTGTTCCTTGTGGCTAAGGGAAGGCTAAGAGGACATCGCCTTGGAGGGGAGCTCTGTTTTAGAAAACTGAATGATTGATTATATTTCAGGTATTGTCAGGCCTTCTCCATCTTGGGAATGTCCAGTTCTCTAATCCAGTGGATGAATCTCAGCCTTGTGAACTAGAAGACAAAACCAAAGGTGAGGCAACAAGCATACTGTGCTCCACAGTCATCTTAGTGCAGATGCCTAATGGAAAGGATTACTACGCTCTTCTGCTTGATAGGAGACTATCAAGGTCATGGGCAAACCAAAATTTAAGCGTGTTTTTGTTCGGTACTTCATGGTTTCAAAGTACTGAACAAACAAAAACCTAATGCTCCCCTGCTCTGAGAGGTAATATCCTTCTGTTACAGGTCAAGGCAACTGCAACATTAGGCAGTCATTTCAGAAGGATTATTGGCAGAACTGTTACTCTTGATTGTAATCTTACGCTGACATCACAAGATTTCCAGAAAACTGACCCAGAGTGGAGAGCAGGGCTTTTGAAATGAAAGCTTTGAAGCTTTCATGATAAAGACTTAATAACAGCAAATCTGTTAAATTGCAGCATAGAACATAGGTTGTTCTGCATGTCTTTAGGAGGCTTGTGGATCTAGTTTTCCTTCAGAACTAAAACACTGTGCTGAATAGTGAAGTTTCCTACTATTATTTCACATGCTCTGAATTTGCACTACTTAATATTCAAATAGTTTTGCATACACCTCAGGTTAGCAAAATCTTAAATGCTTTGTTAGCAAATACTCACTCTTCTACATTTCCTTACTATCTATCCCCAAAATCCCTGTTTTTTTTCTGGTCATGACTGTTTGATTTGTCTATCTGGATTTAGAGGTCTCTGCTCAAAAAAGGTGAAAAAGTAGTAAAGACATACCTAGAGAGTACTCTCTAAAATGCCTACTTCAGTGTGGCAAACTTCAGACTTTTTTGGTATTGTTGTTTAAATAGAGTACCTAAAATTCTAGGGGTACTGTACATCCAAATTAAGAGTCTGGTCTTGCAAAACTTTCTCCCAAGTTTGTGTAAAAAGACCCAAAAATGCACATTTAAGTTGGTGAGTTCATGGAAGTGTCATTTTTCTATACTATCTCTAGACCTTCCGTAACTTTAAAGGGGCTGCGTTCATTTGACACTCCAGATAACCTTGCAATGTTTTTTTTTCCTGAACAAGATTTTGTGAAGACCGCTGGAGATTTGCTGAAGATACCTGTCGAGGAACTGCTGGAATCATTAAGAATTCGAACAATAACTGCTGGAAAACAACAACAAGTCTTCAAGAAGCCATGCTCCAGAGCCGAATGTGAGACTAGGAGGGACTGCCTCGCCAAAGTGATTTACGCTAAGTAAGGACACGTAGGCCAGGCTGCTGTGCTAATCCATATAACTTTTGTGAGGGAATAGGGAGGCCGGAGAGGTTGACTTTCCCTGGCTTTCTACTTGGACTCAGTAACAGCGTAACCCTCCCTTCCCCTCTCGACACAGCCTTGATTCGGTTGTAGATACTGACATAGCTGCAGTATCTAATAGGGAGATCTTCAGAGAACTGCTGTTTCATGTCAGCAGGCAGCATGTCATAATTTTTTGTTTCTTCCATGTGATACTGGTATAAACAGCAGTGAAAGAACACTACTCTGATTGTTGTAAGCAAGCGCTTTCCACCTAATCCAGTTGTCATTGTCTGCAGATTGTTTGAATGGCTCGTTTTGGTCATAAATGAAAGCATCTATGCAGATCCGTCAGTGTGGACCAGCTTCATAGGTATGATTATTCAACCCTGGTTTAACTGAGTAACCGTAAGTCCTTCAAGCTAATCCTAGACCAAAGTGCACTGTCTTCCCATATTCCTTCTAGGTTTGTTGGATGTTTACGGTTTTGAAGCCTTCCCTGAAAACAACTTGGAACAGCTTTGTATTAACTATGCCAATGAGAAACTGCAGCAGCACTTCGTAGCACACTATCTGAAGGCACAACAGGTAATTCCCCACTAAGATCAAATGTTAAATATCTAATTTCAAAACAGCATTTTTTGTCTCTTTAATTGTATTTCTGTGCCTCTGGTCAGATTGCAGCCTTCAGTCGAATAAGTAATGCCACAGAAATCAGTAGGATGAGAGTAACAATTGCTTTTTTAAAGAGGAGAGTGCGGGGCAGTTGGTGGAACGAGACAGCTTTCTCTCCTAGGGTACTGGAAATCTGTTCCCTATTATACCCATTGGCTCTGTGGCCTGTTAAACTGTTTGCATTCCCTCGAAGAGCTGAGCACTTAAAACTAAATTCTTGAGGTAAGTGTAGCCTAAATTGAGATTCTCTTGGAAGCTGCTGCTTATAACCATGTTAATTCTCTTCATCAAGCATAGACTACCTAAATGGGTGGGGAGCTTCTAGACCTGAACTTAGTGCGAAGGCAGAGCGCCCAACAGAACCTTGTAACCCGAACATCAATAGCACGTGGTACCTGGTGGAGGCCTTCTGCTGCAGGAGAACAGCTTCATAAACCCAGTTGTCATGCTGGTACCTTTAAAGACAAAAACACACTGCACATCAGCTTTTATTTTTGAATGAGGAGGTACACGAGCTGTGTTGTTTCACAGTAGAGAAGGTATTTGCACCATGCTAAATACATTGCGGTCACTTGCCTAACTGGTCACACACTGCTAATTCCAGTTCTCATCCGACTGCTCTGAAAGCTACAGCGTCCCTGCCAGGCCTGGGCTGCCACTCTAATAGATGTACTTCAGGCCTTGTTGAATTCCTCCACATGACACATACATTACCACGATGCTCTTTGCCATTAACTGGAATCCGGGAAATTATTTTCTTTATGGCAGCGACATCATGGTACCTTCTGCCTCACGGCATAGTTTTATCAGTTTATCCAGGAGGTAAGTATCTCTTGGACCATAATTTGTGCTTTCATATGCTCAGTGTTTTTTTTCCTGCCTGCCCTCATCAGTATGCCAGGGGTTAATGGTCAGTGAAGATGGAAACCAAGTTCAAGCACACAATTACTTTCCTTGAAACTGATTCATGACCTCTGTTTATAGTACCCCTCCCAATTGCTGCCTGCCCTCTTAACTCTCTTGATCTGGCTGTGTCCCAAACCACTTAAACGCCATTAGTGGCTGCGCTGAGCAAGGTTTTGGCAGGAGACTTTTAAAATAACTGGCCAGAGCTTGTGCTTGTTAAACACTCCTGACAGTTTGTTCTGGAATTCAGCATAAATATTGTACGTATTATTTCAACCAATATCTTTCTCCACTTCCTTTTGGATCAGGCTTTGTTTTAAATGGAGCACAGTAAAGTCTGGCACACACTGGTTGGTTTAGGGTTATATTGCAATCTAAGGAAGGAGTTCTGTGCGTTCCTTGCCCTTCAGGGCAAAACTCGGTACAGCCAGGAGAGGCTTAGCGTGACTGTAGCCTCTGTTTGTTTACTCTGTAAAGCAGCCTTGCAGCTCTCTCTGATAAATCTGTGAGGTTCCCAAATACTGAAACAAATTGTTCCACCAGCATCTGCTGCTACATACTCAAAAGCTACCTGGGGTAGAATATCCTCATTTGTTTTGGTTTGTTTTTTTTTCCCTCAAGATTGCCACTGAACATGAGCTGAGCTTTGGATGAGCAGGCTGAGCCTAGGATTAACTTGTTAAACAGTAACTGCATCAGACTGCAAAAAGGCATACAGTTATTTGAGCTCTAGTGCCCTCTGCTGCAGAATAACCGCTTTCTCTCTTACTTCAGGAAGAATACGCAGCTGAAGGCCTACAGTGGTCTTTCATAAACTACCAGGATAACCAGAACTGCCTTGATCTGATAGAGGGCAATCCTCTCAGCATTTTTTCTTTGCTGAATGAGGTAAGTGTGGATCTGAACCCCCAATGCTTTTGGCCTAGTTGCCTGCCTTCCGTCCCACGCCACCAAAGAAAACATGAACACTAAATTAGTAGGAAACTTGCCAGCTATAAAATTTCTGCAGAGCTTATTTTTCAGAACAATCATGACACTGCTTCTTCCTATCCTGAGTTGTCTTTTTTTCCTCTGATCCTGGGTGCTCCGATTCAAATATGAAGCCTCAATTACATGCTTTTGGGTTCCCCCCCCCAGTATTTCAGGGCTTGCATACTCAAAGCAACTCTAAAAGTAAAATAGCTATAATTTTAATTTAAAGTGTCTTAGCTTTTAAAGACAGTTCTTTATGACAAATAAGAGATGCTGCAATTTTGTCTCGTTTGCTGTGCAGGAGTGCCGTCTGAATAGATCTTCTAACACTGACCTGTTTCAAACTCGGATTGAGAAAGCCTTGTCTAATAATCAATGTTTAAGTCGAAACAAGTTTAGTAAGAAGCCTAACTTTATTATTTCACATTATGCTGGCAAAGTCTGCTATCAGCTGGCAGCAATGGTGGAGAAAAATAAGGTAGGTGTTATCAGAAAGAGCTGTTTAAAACAAAACAAAAAAATCTTACAGACCAAAAGCGATTTAAAAATCAAAGCATATTCAAGCACAAGTATATTCAGTGATGCTTACTGGATATACATACCTTGCTCCAAATAAATCCTTCAGGCCATGTAAAACTGGGTAATGTTCTTGGTCTGATTTTCAGTGAACCATCACTGGCAGAAGCAACTGCTTTGTTAGCAGACCTTTCAGCTGAGGATTAAGTGGACCATGTCTCACCAAATCAGGGCTTCTTCCATTCCTGAGACGATGCAGAAGTGTTAGTGGCATCAGGGCGTTTCTATAACCATAAATATAGCGCTTCATTTCCCCAAAAAATTCAGATAAGTTTGAGAAACAAGAGCATGGACTCGACTACTGAAAGTTCTGACAGTACCCAGGAAACTCAAGTTTTGGCCTCGTTGTGCCATCAGGGAATAAGTGAAATAGCCTACAGATATGAGAGTCCCTTGTCATTCTGACATCACCAGCAATTATGGCAAGTGGTAGGAAGTGATGCAATAAAATACCATCTCTTAATTAAAAGGAAGACTTTCTAATATCTGCTGCAGACTGTCCTATGGGGATTACGCTAGTCCTGAGACTTCTAGCTCACTTAAGTTGTATAACAAGAACAATGTTAGGAGCAGTCGTACATGTGACTAGACTTGCTAAATGTTCAGCCAAACGTTGTTTTCTGTTCCTGAATCTGACTATGAATGAATGTATGTAGTCAGATCTGAAACTACAGCTGTGGCTAAAGCAAAGTTGGCATCAGAAATACTATTCCATCTATATATGTGAAATTTTTAGTCATTTTCAAGGGTGGCAGGTTTCTGCCTAAGTCCAAATACTAACGAGTCATGTTTGTGTTTGCAGGACCCCATTCCACCAGAGCTGGTCCATGTTTTGCAGAATTCTAAGGACCCTTTGCTTCAAAAATTATTTCCTGTGACAGAAAGGAACCAAAATAACATCAAAACCCAGAATAGAGCAGCTGTTGTTACGGTGGTGTCAAAGTTCAAGGTACATCCTATTCAAGTTTCTGCTTTCTACTGCTTCATAACTAGATGAGAAAACAGTATAGTTGGACCAAGATCAGTAAATGTTATTAAAATGAAACAGCTGTAAAACAGAAATAGCTTCAGACTCCTGAAATTCTCGGGATTTTAACTCACTCCAATTTTACCTTTTCCTTTAACAGTTGGGCATCTGCCTTTGCGAGGCTTCTTCCTACCCGTTCCTCTTGAGGGGTTAGCTTCAACTGATGGCCCTGCTGTAATTTTGGAAACTTTCTGAATTTACCATCAACAATTTTACAAAAGCATCCATAGAGTGGATTTTTTGCTCAAGCTGTCCTTATAGAAGAGCTCTGCTAATACTGAGTCTGTAAAGCCATCCTTGCAAAAAACGGCTTCGTTGTTTTTATAGAAGACCACCGATTAGCTAAACTACCTGTGGAGGAGGAGTCCCTGATTAAACCTGTATTTGTTTTTTGCAGGGTTCACTTGAACATCTCATGCAGATTTTGAACAGTACCACACCGCATTACATCCGATGCATCAAGCCTAATGCTGACTGCAAGGCAATGACTTTTAAAAGAGAAGAGGTAACTTTTCAAAAGCCTTTCCTCACTGAGTCAACGAGAAGCTTCCTAGAGGCATTGTGCGGGGCTTTGCATTGGGTCTCTTATGATCTTGAGTCACTTGCAAAGCTCTTTTCACAGCACATTTTGAAATAGATTTTTTTCTCCTTTGGAGCTTCCAAGATAAACATCCTTTCAGAATCACTGACGATGCTTGTCCAAAACGGAGCTAGTAAGCACAGCAGCTCTTCCAGATGCAACTTACTTGTTGCTCTATGAGAAGGTCTCTTACCAGAGCGCTCCTGGGTTATTTGGGGTGCTACCATCACAGCCCTCAAAATAGATAAAGGTGATCTGACTGCTCAGCAGTCCTGGTCACACAGATATCTTCATGGTGAATGCCCACAGCAAAACTTTGCTTGCTCCTGGAGTCTAGTCTAGGACAAGTTAGATGAGATCAGCTGACAAGCATGTCTTTGGGAGCAGAGCAGCAGATGCTAAAGCTATAACTAGAGAACCTCATCTGATGTAAAAACAAGCAGCTGGAGTAGTGCTGCATTAATTTTCAACACTCGGAGAATTTGCTGATTGCATGCAAGTAGTATTAAAATACCAACGCTGGGTTTTCACATTCTGCTGCATTCGGTCAGTGCAGGGTGTGTGGATACCACGAGAGAGGGCACGTGAGGACTGTCCCTCTGTGTTAGCACTGCCTCGACCCTACTCTGGGTGTTACTCAAAGCAGTAGCTCGGTGGCTGCATAATCCCCTTCTCCGCCCTCTCCACTCGTTTCCCGGCTGCCGGTGTGGTGGTGCACACCAGGCAAGCTCTGGCGTGGTTGCTGAGCTGAGCTGCACGTGGCTTGGGTCGAGCACACCCTGTGCAGACCGTAGCAGCAGCTTCCACAAAGACAGTGGTTACCTAAACCACCTCAATTTATGCTTCAGGTTCTCGGCCAGCTTCAGGCGTGTGGAATAGTCGAAGCCATCACCATCAGTGCAGCGGGCTTCCCTATTAGGTAAGTCCGAACTTCTTGAGCAACGTCTTCCATAATCCGTTTCTGTAGCAATTAGTGGCATATTAGTTATTCAGAAGAGCTTATAAGCAGGAAATCCAAATATTTTGCAGTCTGTTTCAGACCACAAAACTACTGATTCTTTCAAAGCTATCTGAAGAGTCGTGCTCACTGCTTGCTTTTAAGCTTATCTGAGCACCTCTCTCACATTTTGGAGACAAAAACACCTGTCACAAATCTGGACTGTTGTTCTGGGTTTTGGATAATGAAACTCCCCTCGTTCAGCAAGTCCAACAGTGCAGTAACAGCACAACCAGCAGCGCCAGCGCAACTTGCGTTCAAGACAATGGGATTCTTAAAAATATACTAAATACTAACAAAGGCCAGATGTGTCTATAGCACACCCCTGGTCTGAGAGCTCACTGTACCTTTCCAGTCTAAGAAGCTGGGGAAGAGATGTTTTGATGTGGACTATCGTGTACTAAAACTTTCTAATTGAATGTGGCCTCACAGTAACATTTTCAGCAATTAAAATTAAATTATAAATGGCATTCATCTAAGTGTAGTCATCTCGAAGTCGAGCATCTCATCGCAGCCAGTCACCTTGCTGGGCTTTCTTGGCCACCTTTCGAGGATAGACGGAACAAGGCCTGAGCTAGTCACATTTTTGACAGCTCAGTATTGATGTGGTGAAGCTCACCGTTAATCATAAACAAGCACAATTCCTGCCCAGTCTTTGTTACAGGTAAAAGTCACTGTCTGTTATTGGGCAATAGGCAGTCTCCTGAATTTCTTCAGGAAGTCTATACTTTCTTGCATGTTAGTGACTACACAGGCATCAGTCTTTTTGCGTTCTATGCACTGGATCTCTGAAGCCATTCTGCAGTTTTTCCCCCTCAAAGGATAGGTTATTTACCATACAGTAAATGATACTTGCCTAGAATTAACTGTACGTTTTTCTATCAGGATCCCTTTCCAAAGTTTCACTGAGCGCTATGCAATACTGAGAAAATCATGCGGGTCCAATAAAAGCAGAGTGTGTGATAAAAGCAACTATCATACTGCCAAGAAAAAAGGTATGTTTCTTTAGATAATTCCTCTGCTATCAAGTAAAATTTTCACTGCACCAATTTGGTATCGCATAGGTCAGATGCAGTTACTGTATTCAGCACTAGGGACACCACTATTCTCAAAATATTTTTCTGATCTATCACCAACTTGAGTTTCTAATTTGCCTAACGCTTACAGCAGGCTCTTTTAAAAGGTCTGCAAATCTTTCATCTTACTGTTTTTCTGTGTTCCTCTTGGGTAGAACAATTACAGTTACGATGGTTTTTGGGGTTCCCCCCCGATATAATTTGATTTAGAGTTGGTTCTTGAGTAGACCTGAAAACCACTTACTTTTTGCTTATATTCCTTCTCCTTCCTTTCTTTTTTTCCCCCCACCTTGTTTTCTTGCCAAACACACTGACCGTCTAGCTTACCTGGATTCTGCTGCTTCTTCTACCTTTTGCAAACTTCTGTATGTGATTCTTTTTTCTAAGCAAGAGCGAGGATGGACTTTAAAAAACACAATCCAATCTACAAGGTAACATCTTTGGTATGAACCCCTGAAAGAAGGAGCTCAGCAGGTGGTTACATTTAATATCGAAAGTTACTGCAACCCCCTTCTCTCTCCCAGATTAACCCCATCTTCACCCAATGGGTCTGTTCAGTAACCAGTAGATGTGGGAAGCAGGACCAGTAAGTACCAGCCTATGTCAGATAAGTAAAATGGCTGGAAATCTATTCACTTTGCAGAAAGGGAATGAAGTAATGAAGCACAGGCTGGAAAATTACTTACACACCATATCTTTCTCCCTCAATTATAAACCCATTAGCTGAAATGCCTCATTGTGGTAGGTTACTAGTCCTTTTTATCTTTAGCAGGTAATAAGCTGCAAACAAAGCAAAACAATTTCCTAAACACGGGGATAAGCTTTTGGTTCCCTTATCAGCCCAGCCCCATGAACACCATCATAGTCACCAGATGTCTTCCTGTAAGCAAGAGTTGCTTGTATTTGTTTTCAGTACCTTAAAATGCTCTCATCTCCTTAGAAATATTTATAGCAGAAAAGCAAACAGTATCCAGGATGGAAAGATACAAAGACCATCAAGTTCCGGCATTGGGCATGCAGAAACTCATGCAGCATTGCCTTGAACAACACAATCTCTTTCAAGGACAGGTCTGAATTAACTCTACCTCTATTTCCAAATAGATTAATCTGGCTAACCTGTTTGTCTCATAATGTAAAAAAATTGTGTACTATGTCTCAGAAATGGTTTTAATAACCTCTTATTGCTGCCATAAACTCCTGCTTAGTACATGTCCCTGTAGCTGCTTCTGATGCCCGGTGAAAGCTGTAGAATTGTGTAGAATTTGTTTTCTGTTCCTGCATCTTTCAGTACATTAAGGCTACGAGTCTAATTCCTTGCTTTTTGTTCTTTGTTCCCAACAGCTTTGAATTTTGGGTATTTCCATCAGATTTTCTTAGGACCGAGCTGCTCAAATCTAATCTTAATTGCATTGCTGTTGCTTTCTAATGTTTCCATATAGGATGCTTTAAACAATGTGAGAACAGCCGAGCCCTCCGTATGTCTGTTACATTGTCTAGATCTACCCAAAATGACATTTGTTACCTATGGATAGGTTATAATAGAGGTGGTAAGACGGCACCCAAACTACATCCTAGTTAAAACACACCACGCTGGCTTTCTAGTCGCTAGCACATGGTGAAATCTATGCTGTCACATTTTTCCCTTAAACACAGCTAGATCTAGTGATGTCTCAGCCATCACCTCCTCCCCTCTTGTTGTAGGTGTATCCCCCCCTAAATGGCCAAGAAGTCTCAGTGTAAAGACAATTACTTGGTCCCGATTTCCAAGTTCCATGATACCTTCTCTTCGATGCTTCATTTGCAGGTGAGACTCCAGTGGTGGATGATGACAAAGCATCACGTTCTGTTGTTTTTGAGATCCTTCAGAATGTTGTTACGGGACAAACTGCTGCTGAGCAAACAGGGAACAGAGGAGAAAACACTTCGGTGTACTGCGGCAAAACCAAAGTATTTATGGCTAATTCTGTGGTAAGAGTGCTATTTCCGTGGCTAACAGTTCTGGAGCGTACCTGCATAATGGGGATTCTGGCACAGATTATCATCGTGGTTTAGGCGATACTCCTGCTAATGCCAGTGTGACCAGAATTTGGCATTTTTCTTCAAATTATTAAACTATATCAAAGATCCATCAGAATCCAGCTATCAGAAGCACTTTGTTTAATGGCGTCCTTGTTGCTAATGGACAAGGAGCTGCGCTTGTGTCTACTGTTGTCAGTATCCTCCCAGTTCCAGTAAAGATTACAGCTTTCCTTAGCTTCAGCTGACAGACTTGGCTACTCTGACAGGCCTAAGCAGCTTCTTTGTGAAAGAGATGAAGGAGACGAAGGCACTTTTGCAAAGCTTGCATACTGGAGGATGCAGCCATAAAAGAACCCCCTTCAACGGAGCTAGTTTTAAGCCAGCTGCTACTGTGACTTTGGGAGTGTCCGCTTTCCCCTCTCCACAACACCCTTTTCCCCCTCAGATACTTACATTTTCATTTTACGTGTTATCTAATAAGCACTAATGAAGTGCTCTCACTTCTAAAACCTAATCCAGCAGTCTTAGGACACTGAAATGTGCACGTGGTTTTTCTGACAAACACCAGGAGGCTGTAGGAGAGGGAAGAGTTGTGAACACAACTCCGTCCCCGAGTATTCACTGCAGGCTCGTATCCCCAATGCAGCTGGAGCAACTTGAAGCTAGAAGAGCAGAGGTGTTAAATGAGAAAGCATTTTGCATTCAGTGTTGCTGGAGGAGATTTAAACAGAAGAAACTAGCGAAGGAGAGATGGTCTGCAACCGTCATCCAAGCAGGTAATTTGATAAAGGTGTGGCTGAACATAACGTAACATTTCCAGTTACGCTGGATGTTTAAAGTGGCAGGAGTGGTTATGTTAATTGAAGATGGAGAAAGCTTAAGTGCCATCTCTCTTACCTTGTGTGCAAGGGCTTCCAAGATTCTTTGTACTCAGATTTCTTTTAATTAAATCTTCAGCTATTCGTTCCTGGTTAGCCAAGAATCGCTTCCAAAGGATGCGCAGGGCTGCTAATGTTATTAAGCATGGCTGGAGGAAATGGAAGGTAAGTACGTTGGTACAGGAAAGCATTAAAATGGAGTGACTGAGGCTTTTTAGTGTTTGAGAAAGAATCCACCTCTGTCAATTAACTGTACAAAACCAATACTGTAAATTCTCCAGAAAACTCTTCTCAAGCTGAAGAGTAGAAGACGGATGCCAGTCTCGTACAGCTGCTTCTACAGGGTGGCAGCGCAGAGACTGCAGAATGAACTCGTTCCTTACCTTCATAAAATGGGAAAGTGTCCCAAAGGGTGTCCTATCCTTTAAGATGCCCTTTTTTAGACTGTTAGTTTTGCAGTTTTAATTTTTGTTCAAGATGTGTGAGAATCTTGTTCAAGAATGTTGTTCTGCATCTCTTCATCAGGCAAAAATGGTTGCGTTAGCAGCAGCAGAATTGGATGAGGGTGAAGAAAAGGCGTTCTTCGCAGTTCCTGGAGCTACGGTGCTCTCGGCCAAATCACCTTGCTCTTTGGAAACAACTTGGCCTCTGCATGCAATAATTCAATTCTGGCCTCTTGGCCTTGTCCTGGCTGCGGCACCTGTTACTGTAACGGGACTTCGGAGAGACCTGTCCCTGCTGGCATGCCTCAAAGTACTTCAGGAGAGCAACTGCTACAAGGTGGAAAGCTGTTTCTTTGGCTGCGGCATCACTTCCATTAGAGCTCTCCCACAGGTAACATACCTCGCGCACTTGAGTCATCAGCACAGTTAAGCTGCCGTGAGTTCAGGAAGCTGAACTCTGCTATCAAGCAGAGCAACTATGAAGTCTGCTCTCGAGCTACAGTCTTCCTTTTTCCACTGGCTTAGACGTGCCAGATGACTATTGATGACTCCGGCATCAATAGGTCAAGCTAGGCGCACACAGCTGGGTTGAGGCTTTCAACTCTTGTTAATCTCTGTCATAGGAACTGATCAAAGTTCTGCTTCAGAAATGGAGAGCAGAGCATTCTAACGCGGGCTCTGCTATTACGTACTACATACTTTTTCTGCTTGGGGGATTCAAGTTGCACAACAGGTGAACACATGAAAGAGCGTCCACTTGGGGAAAGGCCACCGGGTGTATTAATAATATCCCAGTAATTCTGCATTAACTTCACTGTGCAGACAACTGCACAGACTAACTCAGAAAGAGGATTTTCAGGGCAGAAAGCGGGGAGCAACCCTCAAGTACTTCATCTCCTACACACATGCAGAATAGTCTTAGATACCTGTGCTGGTTTTGGCTGGAGTAGAGTTAATTTTCTTCCCAGTAGCTAGTATGGGGCTGTGTTCTGGGTTTGTGCTGGAAACAGTGTTGATAACACAGGGATGTTTTCGTTATCGCTGAGCAGTGCTGACACAGAGTCGAGGCCTTTTCTGCTTCTCACACCGCCCCGCCAGCGAGCAGGCTGGGGGGGCACAAGAAGTTGGGGGTGTGCTGTTTAGCTGCCTACCAGGTTAAACCACAACAATACCATTTACTACAAACAAGCCACAACCCACACTGGCTTCTCTCAGAAGTCGCACTCTGGTTACCAATCACCTCGTGCCTGTGCTTGGGTTTTTTGTTGACAATTTTAGGCAACCTCAAAAATTTATGTGTGCAAGAATGTAGCCTGTGCCTGGTCACAGTTACTACGAGTAGGAAGAAGCAGTACCAAGTCCAGTACTGACTAAATATGCAAATCTGCAGAGTTTAAGCTAATTTCAGTTCAAATTACGGTATTGGTACTCCTTGTAGTCATCATTTCTCTTAAATCCATTTGTACTAGGACTACTTTGGAGGTCTTCCTCTATCCTTATTCATGTTCACTAGTTGCTTATATACTAAAGCACTTAGTTTGAATAGTAAAATTAGCTCAAAATCTGGCAAAAACATCAGCTGACCTCTCCACCTCTTTTTCTTGTAGGGCTCTATCAAGTTTCACTGCAAGAAGTCTCCCCTGCATTACGCAAATGTCAGCCCCCATACGGATGCCTGTTCCATCACTGGACTTAACCAGATTTTATTGGACAGAAAAAACCTCCTTCCAACATAGGTTTTGGCCATCTGCATACACTGTACTTTTTCCTTCAGGGAAGGACTGTCTGCAAGCTGCTGCTTTCAAATTACTCAACGTCCATATCCGCTGCTACCTCAGAGCTTTCTATATTGATGCATTGTACATATAATATACTTCAAATTTAGAACACGTGGGGGGGGGCATTCCTCCTCTCACACACATGCACATATTAGAGGAAATACAGTACTATGAGAACACTCAACATAATTAAAATAGATCAAGTGCTTTAAGCAATATATACTTGAACTGAACACTTCTGGCACTACCTGGGAGAAGCAAGAGGCTGGTAATGAGAGAACAAATAAGGCAAACATTTCTGATGCGTGCTGGATTCTCGTATGGAGGTACAGCTAAAACTATTCTGACTGACCACGAGCGTTCAGTAACATCATAACACTTCTGACTGACTGAGGAAGCGAGCAGCAGTCAACTGTAACACTAACAGCAGATGTCTCAGGGAAAAGTGAGACTGGACTCTTGCTTTTTTATCTATAGGACCAAAATATATGTGCTCTCACAACTGCCACGCATTTCTAGCGCTACCTAGTCAACAGCATTACCTCTGCCAAGGGGCCAGGGTTCTCATCAGAAGCGCTCTATACTGTCTCTTTGTTGCTCACATGGATCTTGAAAACGTTCAGCTCTTTTGTGTATGCCACTTTTAAATAAACTGTTAAATACCATGTAAAGGTGTCTGACCATCCGCAACAAGGTTTAGTTAACAAAAACACTTCAGATTAGTTTGTGGGTTAAAATAAATGCAAATATATTTAATATAATTGTTACTGGGAAGCAACGTTTCCCATGGCTGACAGTATTTCTGTACCAACAGAAAGCAAGTCCACAGAACATCAAGTTTAATTCCTAATATCTAGAAATCTGTCCAAGACAACTATGTCACTGCTGATCAACTCTAAATTGAAAATTAGAGCACTGACATCCGTGAGCAAAGTGTGACCAAACCTTGAGGGAACACACGGAATGGTGCACCACAGTAGCACGCGGTGCTGTCAAATCTCTTCTGTCAGAGGGAAGAACTCTCAAGGAAAGAAAAACGTTCCCAAAGTAGCTCACTCAGGAAGAATGTTCTCCTTCTCTGGAGGTTCAACAATTCTCAAACAGCAGTCTGCAAACTCAACAAATAATGGCTCCTGCATGTACTTTTTCATGAGGGAGCTTTTATCTTCTGCTTGATCGATTGTCAGCAGTAGCTGCCTGAGGTGTGGGTTCAGAAGCAAGCCTCTCAGTTCTTCCGATTCCCCTTTAAAAGAAAAAAAAAAAAACAACAGTACTAATCTCAAACAGTTACAAATGCGGTTGAGACCACCCGTACTTTGCAAATAAGCTTTCAAAGAGACGTGGTGAAAGGCGAGACATGGTGAAAGGCCAGGTATCCGACATTTAAGTCCTTAAGGCCTTGTCTTGTGATGAAGTGCACGACTGGGATAAACTGCAGCGCTCCACGAAGAGTTCACGGGAACTGTGAATCTCTCTGCTCGCTTTGCCGAAGGCCGGCCACCGCCTCCGCACCCGGCCGACTTCCGACTGCTCAAGATTACCTAAAAGCTTGAGCTTCTGCAGCGGGACGCGGTCCTGCTCGTCGTCTTCCGTCAGGATGTCCTCCACCGACCGGGCGCTGTCTGCGGGCGAGGACAGCAGAGCTGCGGGGGGGGGCGGGGGCCGGGGACGCCCCGCGCCCTCACGGCCCGCCCGCCCCACCTACCCGCGTGCCGCCCCGCGCGGGTCGGC
>NW_008795131.1:3693151-3694830 GCF_000699145.1 Aptenodytes forsteri | reverse complement strand
GACTCGATGATCTTAGAGCTCTTTTCCAACCTCAATGATTCTATGATTCTATGAAATGGCAATCACTGCGCTGGGCAGCGATGCGTTAAATGTTCTGGCGGTTAAACACCGCTCCGCCGCTGTCAATACGGCGACGAATCGAAATCGTTATCAATAAATAAATATCACATAATAACACCCCTCCCCCCCCGGTTGATCTAACGATCTGCCCTTTGGTGAGCTTTGGCTGTCTGGTTGTGGGAGATGGCCAGTCCCCAGCCAGGCGCCTCTTGGGGCTGGGGCTGGTAGGGTTAACAGAAAACGCTGACAGACCGCTGGTGTTCGGAAGGAAAAAAATGGAGCCAGGTTCATCTCGCCTGAGTTACATTATCCATTTAAATAATTCATTTTAAGTATGTGCCGTTTAGTGCCATCCGTTTCCTTAAATGCCTGAATTTTAACTCGGACAAAAGAAATTCTCCCGGAGTTCTTCCATGTAAAGCAGCACAGAAGAGGGGTTTTACAGCAATAAACATAAAACACCGAGTATCGGGTTTGTTGATGTAATGGCACTTGCCCATTTCTTACATTAGTGGGCGAACCCATTTCTTACACAAAACACGCTCTTTCCTCACACCCGCCCAGGAGCAGATCGATGGGATTTTGTCCTCGGTTCGCTCAAGCCTTTTGAAATGCCGAAGCGATGACAACAAAGCAAACAAGCTGGAACTAAATTGCTGGGAACTCCAACCTGTGCCGGAAGGGCCGATTTTGTTCGGACTGTGCTTGCGTGCGTGTGTTTCATGGATGTGAGGACATTGTCACGGTACGGATTGTCGCACTGATGTAATACCACTGAGGGATATTTGAGCACACTTTAAAACCGGAAAGATGAGCTAATGTCACCGGGAGCTATTCCATCAAGGCTTCTAGATTGGTGACGGTGCAAGAGGAGAGAGAAGAAATTTAAGCATTGAGATTCTTCTAGACAATATCCCCTTATTACTAAGGATAAGCATTAATTTCTACTAGATTAACTATTCAGTAGCAAATTTCCTTTTTGGAGAGGGAGGGGGTAAGACCTTTTACAAAATACTTGGTCTTGACATTTTTATTTTGTTGGGGGGTTTTTTTGTTTGTTTTTTTTACAGGAAACTTCACTGCAACTCTGATACTGAAGAATTCAAGTGAGGTTTTCTTCTAAAGCAATTCACGTTTCAAAAGCCACGGACTCAAGCTCTATTTACAAGCAGAAATATGAAAAGTGTAGTCACAAACGTCTCACGAAAACATGTAACCCACCTACATCCTGCAGTTAAAATTACGACAGTAAACCAGTGCTGAGTGCCCCCCTTAATAAAGAGATTCATCAAATATTCAATGAGACAATTTGGCTGGCTGCCAGTGGGAAGGTAAAATCACATTTCCCCCACGCTGCTGACAAGTTTTTAGCCATTCAACTGTCTTCAAGAACATGCAAATAACACAAGAAGGACATGAACCCCAGCAGCCAAGGCGAGCGCAACAGGAGCCTGTTTCCGAACGCAGAGTAAACCCGGCTAACGGAGTTATTCTTATCTCCGAGCCAAACAGCTCTCCTGCTCCCATTTAGGGGCCAGGCAACCCGGGGACGCGCTCCGGCCCGCTTCGCGAAGGCGAGCTGCAAACCTCCGCGGCGCTGCGCCCCCTTCACCCGCCGC
>NW_008795131.1:3689352-3692559 GCF_000699145.1 Aptenodytes forsteri | reverse complement strand
TCTCGAGGGTGCAGGCTCGGACACGGTTGGTGGAGAGGCATTTCAGAGCCTTGAGTTTATCCCCCAGAGGTTTGGCTTTCAGGGTATATATGATGGGGTTTCCCAAACAGTTCATGGTTATCAGCATAGCCGTGCAGTTTCGAAAGATGTAGATGCCTGGGTAGAGATCGGCGTGGCACTGGTGGTTAGTTGCATCGAATATGACTCCCGCGAAAAAAGGAGCGTAGGAGATCAACGCCAGGAGCCAAATAAAGATGCTGGTTCTGGCAACCTGGATTTCAGCTGATTTGTAGGTGCCAGTAGCTTGTCCGCATGCTTTCATTCTCAGCTTTCTTTTCCTCAGGATGATAATGATTCTAAGGTAAGTGAACAGAGGTATAATAAAAGCCGCCACCACAATATTGGGAATGGTGATGAAGATGAGGTAGTCGACGCAAAACGGACTGTAGAGGACAGAGAGGTTTTTTCTCCTATGCAAGCAGTTCCACCCCATCAATGGCAAGCAGCCCAAAAAGAAAGCAAGGACCCAGTTAATTAAAACCGCAGCTACGGAATGGTTTCTAGCAGCCCTGAATCTTGTCCTCATGCTTTCAGCCACAGCCAGATAGCGTTCAATTCCAATGCTTACCAAGTTATAGATGGTGGATAAAATAGACATAGTATATAAGGCATAAGGTGCAAGCATATCCTTGGATCCAAAGATTGTAATGTCAGGATTGGTGATGAACAGCGTTGAAATCCAAAAGCCAGAAAAACTGGTGAAGAGATCAGAAAAAGCCAAATTGCAGAAGAGGATAGAGATGGGCTTGTGCAGATCCTTAGTCGCTATTCTGGTGAAGATGACCGTGCAGTTGAAGATCACAGATGCGATGTTAATGGTCAGTTGAGGGATGCCCAGTGCAAGTACTAAATAATGACTCCAAATTTTAGTGTGGTTAGCAGAGCAGTTTGGGTATCCGTTCATGGTGGAAAATCCTACTTTCAGCCGTTAACGAGGTCTGCTTCACTCATCCCGTACTCCGCAAGAGACCATACTACATGAGTGTTACTGCCACCGTGTTCTCCAGGCGAAGAATGAATCCTGACACACAGCCTCTGTTGCCACATCATCATCATGACAGTGGATTAAACTTTAACTAATCGTGTTTTTAAATATTTGGGTTACCAACTCAGGGCATAGCCAATTACCTTTAAGTTGCTAGGGTAGCCAAAAGTGGAAAACATATTTACTACTACACAGATGATCTGCTTAAAGCAACCCTTATCAAGAGCAAAATCTGGCCAGTTCTTGTGAAGATGAATGATCACATCAGTAGTTTAAAAGTCTTTAAGGATATTCTAAAATGGAATGAGTGTGAATTCAGCTTTAATTCACAAATAAATTAGATGGGTAAAGGCTTAGAGAGTCAGAAAACAGAGAGCAGTAATTTTTTGGTTTTGGAGGGGGGAGTATGTGACTGATGGAACTCAAAGAAGAACACCACCACTGTTGTGTCACTAACCTGGACCCCAGTTCAGTGAGGATGTAAGTCCTAATTTCAGATTGACTCTAGTGACATCACAAAACTTCTGAAGTGCTCAAGATTGAGCAAGAGACAACAGAACCTAGTTGTTCACTGCCTCTTGCTTACAGTTACAAATCGGTGCAGCCACCAGCGGCTCTTTTTCTAAGCGGAGTTAGATCATATCTGCAGAACAAACCCCAAACTTGTGAGCAAAACCATATGATGAACTGCAGCGCTTCAAAGGGGATCCAAAAAGATAAGAGTCTCTGTCTCCACAGATGCTCTTGTGCTTGGCCCCGCAGAAATACCTCCTTACTGAGTACTGGAGTACTCAGAAGTTGTCAGACTACACCTGAAATTGTGTGGCATTTCTTTCTCTTGTGTAAATCAGAGGTACTGGTGCTTTATAAGCTTAAAAAAAAAAAAAAACAAAAAAAAAAATGCATTTAATGAGCTTGCTTATTTAAAGTTAATGTGCAACTTGTACATTAATAAAACAACATAATATCATTATATCTTTTCTTTCTCTGTCTTTTTAAAGGTAAATTACCTCTGAGAACTGGATTTAAAATACTTGAGATGGGGAAAAAAGCTCTTTGGACGTACGCTCAATGCTATCAGACAGCAGAGGGCACTGCTGGAACAAACAATACAGTATACAGCGGGGAACACGGGGGGTTTAAACAGCGGAGCAGTTTATGTCAGCAGTACATCAGCATATCAATATCAGCAGCGCCATGGGTATTTTTCCTACGCAGAAGTGGCTGCTTTTGTTTGCTAACGCTGAGCGTGGGTCGCCTCTGTGCCACCCCACGTCTTATTCAAAATGCTCACATAACAAGGAGAAACCTCCAGCGCGCTCTGGCTGCTACCTGGCATCTATCTGCAACCGAGCAGCTTTCCTTTAGCAAAATTATCCAGGTAAAGCCATGTTACTTACAAAGTGATTCTGATTTAATTTATGTTTTACGGTTATCCTAACGAAGGATTAATTTGCATTAGTAACAACTTTATACCGTGATACTGCAAAGCAGCTCAGCTAAGTTTATGGGCTTTCCACATTCGGCGCTGACATCTGATCATTATAGCAGCAATTCCAGCTCTAGAACTTCACATCTGTGAACTGTATGATAGCTCCGCCAGAATTTATAATGTAAGAAACTCGTGCTAAAATGTTGAGCTTAAAAAGGAAAATTCTATAGCTTCTTTTTTTCTGTTAAAGTTGAAGTGTATGAAAGTATATTCAGGTTAGTGTGCAACTGCAGTAGTACACAATTACTGTGTACTAGAAATACTTCATGCAAATAAGTAATAAGTATTTCAGACGGTCACAAGGAAGTGCAAAGAATGATTATATAGAAATAAGGACTGAGAATTGATTAATCAAGTCTGCTGATGTATTAATATCCTATAAAATATTCTTCTCAGAGTATCACAGATAAACCTTTCTTTGTGCATCCTACAATCCACCTCATACAGACTTGTCAGCCACAGCTTTGGTGTGAGGTTGCTGCTGAGCAAGGGCTCTACTATTTCTGTCACCTTGTCAGTGCCAGCACCCCAAGCCAGCAAGTCCTGTTAATAACAGCAAGTGAGTCAGCAGGTAACGTACAGCACAGGGGTCGTGGCTGAACCCCAGCCAGCAACCAAACCCCACCCAGCCGCTCGCTCGCTCCCCTCGCAGTGGGATGGGGGAGAGAAT
>NW_008795131.1:3685866-3689045 GCF_000699145.1 Aptenodytes forsteri | reverse complement strand
GGGCTCCATCACGCGTAACGGTGACTTGGGAAGACAAACGCTGAATGTCCCCCCTTCCTCCTTCTTCCCCCAGCTTTATGTGCTGGGCATGACCTCGTATGTGTGGAATATCCCTTTGGTCAGTTGGGGTCAGCTGTCCCGGCTGTGTCCCCTCCCAACTTCTTGTGCCCCCCCAGCCTGCTCGCTGGTGGGGTGGGGTGAGGAGCAGGAAAGGCCTTGACTCTGTGTGAGCACTGCCCATCAGGAACGAAAACATCCCTGTGTTATCAGCACTGTTTTCAGCACAAACCCAAAACACAGCCCCACACTAGCTGCTGTGATGAAAATTAACTCTACCCCAGCCAAAACCAGCACAACATGTGAACATCAGTCAGGAATGGCAGAGGACACCAGACCAAGCCACATGCACTCCTGGTCTCTCCTGACTGTGTTTTCCATGTCTCTGTGAACTAAGGGAGGGGCTGAGGGCCCTGATGAACAGCAGGCTATGCACAAAGCAAAACATCTTTAAAAATATCCTAGTTACTAAGAAGAGTATATCTGTGAGCTTGGACTCCAAGGTGCCGTAGATATTCCTGAAAACGCTACTTGAAATTTCTCTAATTTGCCAATTTGGTCATCAAGCATGAAACACTAAATGATGTGAGATCAGAATGTAATTAAAAATAATATCAAGTAGTATAAATAGCTCTTCACAAAAGCTTTGTAATCTTATTTCCCTAATATAATTGCATAAAAATTAGCATAAAGTTGCTAGATTAAAGGAGACAATATTATTGTGGAAACTGCTTTTTTAGTGGGCTTCAATATACAGAAAACCCCAGATTTGTATATTCCAACCATCTGTAATAAAGTTTGCGCTCTCAAAAACACATGAAAAGTAGTTTGAATTGAAAACACTGTGTGAGACAGGGGGCTTCTACATAGCCAAATCTCTACGTGTAACAGTCTCGATTGAAGGGTATTCTTATACTCCCATATTCTGGGAACCTTGCAACCTCTCTTCTATTTACGCTCACGACACACCTGCGAGGGAAGAGTGTTATCTACATTTTACAAATGGGAAAAGAACAATCACAATGTTTGCTTAAGATCACACAGAAGTCCAGTACGGAGGGAACTGAATCCAATCTCCTATATCTCAGGCTAACGCTTTAAACACTGGCCGTACCTTGCTGTTGGCAAGCCTTTGGTTGACATTTATCTAGATTTCACCTTCTGCAACACCTTTTAGTTCTATAATTGTTTTTATATTTCTTCATCTGAATGTCCACGTTTGTTTTGATATTTGTCATGCGTAGAAATGGCGTTACTTTGTGTAGAATCTCAAAGTTCAATAATAGTTATCTGACGATTACCCCCGTGGAGAAGACAGTAATCACTGAACACGTCGAAGAGACTGAGAAAGAGACATGAGAAGCTTCAGGCTCAATTTTTAACGACCATTCATTTCAAGTGGCTGTTGTGGAAAATCTAACTTCACACAACTGAGCTTGCAGCTTCAGAAATGCCCGTGACCTGCAGCGCTCAGACTTCAACAGGAATCACAAGTGCTCAGCAGCTCTCAGAATAACAGGCCCCAGCTGTGCCATGCCAAAGTTGATTTCAAAACAGGAAATTAAGTTCAGGAGCTGAGAGTCTTAGTTCTGTGCGGTAACCCTTGGACAACATACACTTTTACCTTAGCGTGATGCAACAGCAATTCTCTATGTCCTTTATGCTGATAACACACCAAGAAACTTGAGTTGTGCCTGAAACTACGGGAGAAAAAGCTGCATCCATGTAATGAAAATAAGAACTCCATAGCTCAGCTAAGCTACAGATGATTTGGTGTTACTTTCAAAGTCATGTACATACACTATACACACGAGAAAAAACAAGGCACTGAGAGGATAAGGGATTTTACCGTTCTGGTTTCTTCCCTGTCACATTCTCCCTGAACTCCCATCCAATCCCAACTCCCGTTCTCGAAACACCGGACCTTGTTTGTTGTGAAATGCAACGGTTCAACTTTCTCCCCAGTTGCCCCTGCACTCCAGCTATACACTTTACCAAGCTGCGGACGAGACACAACCTGAGCCAAAAAACGGCAAGTGACGTGCAGCTTGGCTAAATATCGAGGAAGATTAATTCCTTCTTGCCAGGACCTTCAGCAAAGCCTTGAGACAAGAATATCCATCTGCTCGGTCTTTCAATGGGCATCATGAGACCTGCAAATAAGGGACATTCAGGAAAGGGAGTAATACAAATAAACAGCTTATTTATCCAATTTATGTTTTAATTTATGCAGATTAAAGTCTTCCTCTTTGGAGAGGAAGACACAAATAGGCTGTATGATCTCCTTCCAAGATTTTTCTGAGATGTTTTCAAAACAGAGGGCTCTCCGCTCCTCCTCCACCCACTGTCTTTGAGGAATTTTTGCCTCACAGGTTTTGAGTTATCTGACGTCCCAGCTAAGCTTTCATGGCCCTCACCAGGAACACAAAGCGAAGGCAATCATCAGGCTTAAATGCCTCCGACTGCTGTTTAGCATTATGTTAGCTACAAGCCACAAAATAATGGCAAGGACAGCTTGTTGCAAGAACACCCCCACAAACCAGGCCCTCTCCCCATCTACGCAGAGCCTGAACATTTCTCTGAGATGCCAGAGATGTTATTTTCACCTTTGAGGAACCTGTGTTATGCTGTCTAAGGGGAGACAAACATTGATAAATACCTGAAACCAAGGTTGTACGGTAAACGAAGCCTTCCACCAATAACTTATCTGTGAAGAAGCCAGAATGCATCTTAGACCTTTAGACACGAAACGGTCCACACAAAGGGCATCTTCCTTCTGAACTAAACAGCCACAGAGGCACAGTGAAGACTGTTGTTACAAGAAAGCGGTGGTCAGAAATGTGTGTGCTTCAAAACCAGGCAGAACAACTAGGCAGGCTGTAAACACGCAGAGCTAAACGCACAGCTTAGGGGCAGGCATCCTTCAGAACACATCTTCATCATTCTAGGAGATGCTGAGTTGCGCGCTGCTAGTGTTTCATCACTCACCAAAGACTGTTCATCCACAGAAAGAACAGAGCTTTACATAAATACTGGGAAAAGGAGAGAAGTTCAGCTTTACTAATGGTGACATCACATAATAGAGGGTCTAGTCCCCAGACACAGCCTAAAATAGATAGCAC
>NW_008795131.1:3653981-3681935 GCF_000699145.1 Aptenodytes forsteri | reverse complement strand
AAACCCTTTACCAAGCTGCGGACGAGACACAGCCTGAGCCAAAAAACGGCAAGTGACGTGCAGCTTGGCTAAATATCGAGGAAGATTAATTCCTTCTTGCCAGGACCTTCAGCAAAGCCTTGAGACAAGAATATCCATCTGCTCGGTCTTTCAATGGGCATCATGAGACCTGCAAATAAGGGACATTCAGGAAAGGGAGTAATACAAATAAACAGTTTATTTATCCAATTTATGTTTTAATTTATGCAGATTAAAGTCTTCCTCTTTGGAGAGGAAGACACAAATAGGCTGTATGATCTCCTTCCAAGATTTTTCTGAGATGTTTTCAAAACAGAGGGCTCTCCGCTCCTCCTCCACCCACTGTCTTTGAGGAATTTTTGCCTCACAGGTTTTGAGTTATCTGACGTCCCAGCTAAGCTTTCATGGCCCTCACCAGGAACACAAAGCGAAGGCAATCATCAGGCTTAAATGCCTCCGACTGCTGTTTAGCATTATGTTAGCTACAAGCCACAAAATAATGGCAAGGACAGCTTGTTGCAAGAACACCCCCACAAACCAGGCCCTCTCCCCATCTACGCAGAGCCTGAACATTTCTCTGAGATGCCAGAGATGTTATTTTCACCTTTGAGGAACCTGTGTTATGCTGTCTAAGGGGAGACAAACATTGATAAATACCTGAAACCAAGGTTGTGCGGTAAACGAAGCCTTCCACCAATAACTTATCTGTGAAGAAGCCAGAATGCATCTTAGACCTTTAGACACGAAACGGTCCACACAAAGGGCATCTTCCTTCTGAACTAAACAGCCACAGAGGCACAGTGAAGACTGTTGTTACAAGAAAGCGGTGGTCAGAAATGTGTGTGCTTCAAAACCAGGCAGAACAACTAGGCAGGCTGTAAACACGCAGAGCTAAACGCACAGCTTAGGGGCAGGCATCCTTCAGAACACATCTTCATCATTCTAGGAGATGCTGAGTTGCGCGCTGCTAGTGTTTCATCACTCACCAAAGACTGTTCATCCACAGAAAGAACAGAGCTTTACATAAATACTGGGAAAAGGAGAGAAGTTCAGCTTTACTAATGGTGACATCACATAATAGAGGGTCTAGTCCCCAGACACAGCCTAAAATAGATAGCACGCAGTTAATGCACCAGAGCTGAGCAGAAGGCCAAATAACGAGCTATTGCAAATGCTTCTAACTATTCCATGGAAATGACCTTGTATTAGAACAAGGTTCCCAACAGAGCAGACTGAGGGAGAATCATAGCCGGCCCACATTTTCACGTGAAATATGAAGACTTAATGTTTCTGATTCACCAACAGCTACGAAATTCCAGATTTCCTGTTCAGTGGTGAGGGAACTCTAATGAAGAAAATGACAACACACAACTAAATGAAGAGCACTTAGTGTGTTCTCTCACTCTGAAGGGTAGGTTTCCCAATCACCCAGTCACTAATAACGAAATTAATCTGTGTTTTAAGTCTCTTGGAAGTGCTTCCCTCTCCCAGCGCAGCAGGACAATTCCTCCCAGGTCAGCTCATCTATGAACAGGATTTGGACTCAAGTCAGTCTCACCCTCACAAGCCTTAGATCTTCCTTCTAAGAGCAACAACTCAGCCTCCCAGCACTAAGAGCTGTGCCACCGCCTTGGCTTTGACTGGGACTCTTATGCATTTGTACCATGGAGTCAGACCCAGCCTGCTCTCATCCCCTTCTGCCTGCACTGCTGGGACACGGGGGGACTGCAGCCGTTCAGCTGAAAGGTTAGGAACAGCTCTGGACTTCCTCCCTTCAGCACATGGTAGGATCATTTGGCTCAGACACATGCGAACTTCGTTAGCTGTCCCGTCAGCCCCTCCGAGCTTCCTGTGAAGCCCTTCTGGTAGCAGCAGGCTGATGTCAGATCCCACGCATTTCAGAAACCGGGCTGGGGGGGACATCTCCAAAACCTTTGCTGCTGTGGCTCTCAAGGCCACAAACTAAGTGCAGTTTTCGCTGGTTTTGATATTCCCTCCTGTTCTTACCTGTCCTGCAGCTATGGACACAACTGCAATCGTTATGCCACAAAAAAACAGCCTTGAGTTTAGTGATCTGCAATAGACTCCCTGCATAACTCTCTCCTTTAGCTTCTCTGACCGAGCTCCTCATGTGTATTTAGGTTCAATGTCCAAAGGCCTTTATGTAAAACCCACCTACAGTTCAAAAATATTCCTAGGTGCAAGAATGCCATTGAGAACTGATGACCAAGCACCTGTCGGGTAAATTTCTTTAGGCAAAAAATGGAGATCACATGATGTCTGCCCTGCTTATTTAGATTACAGACTTTATAAGGAAAGGGAGTGTCTTTCCCTGAGTTGGCCTTCACTTTCTAGCACAAATAAAGACTTAGTTAACATGACTGCAGTGCAATTTATCACTACTTTAATAATGACAGTCTGGAAGGTTGACAAAAGGGGAAAAAAACCCCAAACAAACCAAAACCAAGAATCCTGAATTTCAAGATCAAAATTTCTGACCCTCAGATTTTTCAGTCCTAAACAGAGGGTTTCTAGCAGGCTCTTAGCTTTCAGAGAACTAAACGCAAAGAGAGGGGAAAAAAAAAAATCAGAGCGCTTTGGTTCAGCTCCCCCACTGAAGACTGCCCCCAGAAAAGAAAAAGAAAAAGCCCAAGAGTAAAATGCCTTGTAGATGCCCTTGAAGGCTGGCACCACCTGACACCGCCACGTTCGCGCCCCCGTTTCTCTCTACGTGCTCAGCATGCACCTTGCTTAGATAGCTCCACCGAGACTGCCAAACTAGGAAGTTAAAAAAATGCAACAAATTCCCTTATTGTTCTTGTCACTGCAGTAAGTATTTATCTTAGCACCATGTGCTAGGCGAATCATCGTCTGTTCATGCTTTAATCTATCTAATCCAGGATGGAAAAACACAACCCAGCAAATCTTCATTGTTGGAATGTTATTTATAGCCATCCTTTTTTATGAATAAAAGACCTGCTCATAAGTCAGCTGTCAGATTTCCCATTGTTATTACAGGTCCTGATCCTGTGTGACCCTACTACTAACAGCGGAATGGCCATACTCTTCACCTGGGAGCCCGCAGCTGTTGGTAAAGGCAAGAAGCACCTTCTTGGCTCCTTTTTTTTTAATTCAGCCCTTGCTGGGTGACCAGGCTTGCTCAGTGCAGCCCCTATAGTGCCACTTCACCCTGTCCACCCCTTCATGGAGGAGCACTGGGTCAGGCATTCTGCCCTTCTGGCACCCAACCCAGCATGTGGGTTGCATCCCCACGGACAGAGAGGCATTTGAGGAAGGGGAAGAAGAAGCTGCACTCCCTCTCCTGTTTTCCTCAGCTGTATCAAAATCCAACCCCAAATGAAAAGATGAAGATGTGTCTATGATAGAGACTAGAGAGGAAAAAGTAGTAGTGCCCCTTTTCTGTACATGCCTTTGTTTGTTGCACATAAAGACTGAATTGCCACTGAACCATGGAATTAAAGCATTCAGATAGGAAAGCAAAGGGGACAGGAAAAAAAAAACCCTGCATCTATTATACTATAGTACCAGAAGCAAGAAAGTTAAGAAAAAGTATTATTTAAAAAAAAAGGATAAAAAACCCCCCAAACAAACAAACAAACAAATGGTGTGCTCTCAGTTAATTCACTAAGTGCAAAAGCACATAGAAGGAAGGTGTTGGTATGCCACCTAATAAACATTTCCTGCTACTGCACACACAAGCCCCATTTTCCAGCCTCACAAATCTACCCCCGTGCCGAGCAGCTGTTTGGAGAGTTGCAGGGTAGGGGGGGGGGGGGGGCGAGGGAGTTGTTTTTTTGTTTCATTGGGGTTTTTTTGAAACAAAACTCTAACCTTAACCCACACGTTCACAGTTAAGCGAATGTCATGTGGGCTGTCAGAAAAAAAAGCTGCCAGTAAATAAAAACGTAACATTTTAGCAATAGGTTACTAAACGTGCTTAGGTTGCAAAGTATCAGTTATTCACTACAGGCTACTTGCTTAGTGCTAGAAAGCCTTATTCCCTTTGCCATTCATTTGGGAGAAATGAATAAATTTAGGCAAATCAGGAGTAGGGTGAATCTGGAGAAATTACAAAGGGGAGGAGTTCACCTTCCTGGCTATGGCTGTCCAGGACTACTTACTCCAGTATAAAACTGAGAGCAGAAATATGATCACATACTAAGGAGTCTAATCAATTCTGGTTTCAACACTGAGCCTATTTAAAACAGATAATGGAATTGCTGTTCCTTGTTCTGTTCTCTCTGCACATTCTCAAGACAGAGGTAGTAGGTAAGTCCTTGCCTGCTCTTTCTAACCCAATGTACCAAGGTTACTTTTATTTATGATTTGTTTCTGAGTATCAGTATATACAGTACAGACTCTAATTCTTCTATATGACAAATGGAGAATGTTTTATTTATTTCTCTGCCTTTTACTATTTGTGGTAAAATATCAAGTATAGACTTTTCTCATGAATGAACGAGTGGGGTGTTTTTTTTTTTTCTTCACCTTTAGAGATTCTAGTTGCCTTCCTCCTCCAAGAAAAATCAATGAGGTTTGACTTGATCTCTATAGTTAATTATGTATGTAAATTTAAACAACCAAAACATAATTTCTTTATCTGTAAACTTCTTAATACTTCAGAAAGCTTGTTTTAGTTTTCTACTCGTATTGCTTTGCCGATTATGATATAAGATGAAATTCTTATGGTTGTCTACTGAGAAAGAACGAACAACATGTCTTTGCTGCATTAGCCCGGCAGATCCATCTATTTTTGCACTCTGTGCACTATGTACATAAGTACCCTATGCACTTACGATGGCTAGATTAAATAGCGATCTATAATTAGTATTGAAAAATGCAGAAGGTGTTTTTATGCTTCTATTAGATCAGCAATGCTATAACATTGAATAAATCATCTTCCTATGTAAATATCAGCACACAGCCTCAAAATTAAAGATAAACACTGCAGTTCTTAATAGCAATGAAGGGTCTATTGTTTGCACTAAAATAGACTAGACTGCATTAAGGAAAAAAAAAGAAATACAATATTGCCAGAGGTATCAGAGGGAAGCACTGCACCAAGAGCCTATTAAAGGGACACGGTTTTAAAGCGGAACAAGGTTCATTTGCCAGACTTAAAGTAACAGAGGTCTGAGGTGCTCGGAAAGTGCCTTAAGGAGCACAGCCTGAGCGCTGGGGAAACGGGGGCGTTTCCCCCATTTTATTTCCCCGTTCTTAATTAATTCTCCATAGCCATGACTCAGTAGCTTGCCTTTCCCAGTTTCTTACCTGCCAGCTCAAACACCTTCCCTCTTCTTTAGTCTGTATTTTGTGGGTACTCTCTCTCCGTACAGGTAAACAGAAACACAAAGAACCTTTGCTCTTCCAAAGTCTACAACTAGCCTTTGCTTCATATTGATTACTGACTGATTAACACTTTGCTAAGTTTACTGCTCTATTAAGGGATTTATTACAGGATCTTGAAAGACTATTCAGAAAACCCTTATGGGCTTTATTAGATTAGTGTTAATAATTAGTGCTTCAGCACACAGAAGTAAGATAGGGAATGCATATAATATTTTTTGTTGCTTTTTTCCCCAGCCATGATTATTTCCACTTTCTTCCCTGAGTGTAGCGGCAAACTACACAGTCATTAATGCACAAGAAACCTGTTCTCACCCCTACCTTCTTTTCCAACCCTTTTCCTGAGATAGAAGCTTCACAGGACACATTATGCTAAGTTAAAGGCTAAACATTTCAAGAAACCTCAATGTTTGAGAATCAGCCTAAACTATTTTTTGTTATATTTGGAAGGTATCTTTTTGAAAAAATAAGGATTTCATTTCCATCTGACCACTTTTCAGAACTAGCTTGAGTGATATCCACTTGTCAGCTCATTTAGCATACCTCCACCAGGGCTGTTTTTCTAATCTGGGCAGCCTCATAATTCACCAGGCTTAAACAGTCAATATGATTGATTGCTTATCTTTCAAATTGCTTTCAGCCTTGACTTGTCTTAATATCATAGCACCTGTGTTTTAAAATTATTACTAATAGTCCTTACAGGGCTTTATAAAGAAGCAAGCTTCATTATCCCCATTCTACAAAAGGGAAACCGAGGCACATTTGTGCAGCCACCTGCCCTGAGATCAACCAGCACCAGGAAGAGACGCTTGCATCTCTGTCCAGCGTCTCATCCGCTGACTTACATGGATCTCAGCATATTCCATTAATAGCTGCACTGATGCACCTCAGATGGCTTGCTTGATTCCTTTGAGAGATCGGTGACCTCTGGTACTGCTATTAGACAGGCAGAAGAGAGGCAAAATGCCTGCAATATTCCAACAGGAATATTCCAAACCTTCTGCGAGAGAGGTTTCATTAATGGTAGATTCAGCCTAGTGCCATCCAGAGAACAACAATTGTAGAGGACCGTAATATACATCCAACATATAGAGAAGCTTTGTGGTGGGGTTACAGCAAGCTCCAAGTGTTACTGAAAAATAATTTTCTTTAAGAGGAATGGAATGAACCCCAGCATGTTTTAACCTTTTTCTTTATCACAGACCAGGGCTCAGCCATGAGAAGACATTCTCCCACAGTCCATGCTCTAGTGCTCCAAAAGACTGATGCATGATAGAACGTGATTCCTCTAATTTTCTGTATTTCTACTCACATACTTTTAACTTTCACAAACATAAAATGTACATAACCATGCTGGCACTGATGTTGTCAGCATTAAATCTCAGTCTGATGTTTCCTCAGGGCCCTTCAAATACAAAGTATACCTGATATCTCTATCAGCAGCATAAAAAGATGCTTTAACTTCTTCCATTTCCACTTCTAGTGGTATAGACTGCACACATACTAATACTTGTATTTCAAATCCATTTTAGGGTTGGCAAAATTGGGATGCTGGTGCACTTAGATACACTCTGGGATGAAAAGTTGCATTTTCAGTTGTTTAAGAAAGAAGAGTAATAACTGCAATGTAAGACCTAGAACGCATAGAAAGGGCAGTAAGACATAGCTGCTTTAGGCAGTAATCCATCGCTGCTTTAGGAAATATGGATTACCTGAATTTTCCTCTCTCCACCCACCTAATCCAACAAATGAGTGAATATAACTGACAAGCTATCACTGACATCTCAAAGTAGTTATCTCGACTATCTCAGCGCAGACAGACTTTTGATCTCAAGTTATGATCTTTATGCAGGATACCTTGCTTAGGGCTTCCTTCTCTTTCTTCCTTGTAATCATTCAAGCTGCCAAAACAGATTTAAAGGCTTATGAGAGTCTGCCCACCATCATCCATACATATCAGCGTATGCCATCATTGTCAGATCCACTGTATGCAAGAAGAAACAAGAGCTCACATTTGTCAGGTTGCTGAGTGTGCACTGAGAGCGGGAGATACCCACTGGTACTGCCCTGTGCTCTCCCCTCTCTGTACAGCTGTGTGAACTGCACAGGCAGGCTTCAGGCAGCAGAGAATTTTCTAGCTTTACCATCTGTGCCGAGCCAGTAGCAGCACTTAGTACCTGATATCTTTGAAGCTCTGAATTTTTTTTTACTCCCATTAAACGTGGATCCTGCAATCAAATTTTAGCAAATGAACTCTATAAGGGGGACTGTTATGGTGAACAGAGGTTTAGCCACTGTCAGATTTGGCTTACAATTGGAGGGGGTTTATGGCTGAGAGAAGAGTGGACACAGACTGCTTGACCAGGGTGTCTAAGGATGCAAATCCCGTAACCTCAGAGTACACTTACTTCCTTCCACGGCTTATGATAAAGGCACAAAGTGGTAAGGCATTGTAACAATTTCATTCTCACTCTCTCTTTGACACTAAAATTCAGCAAAAGGCAGAAAAGCGCTTGTGGCAGAGCAGCAGATGAGACAGTGGAGCCAGAAAGCAGCTCTTCAGCTAGCTGTAACAGCCTGTTTCATCTGGGGGGGCAGAGAACCAAGCCCAGCAGGCAAAGAAACAACACTGTCTATCGCTGGAAGACTCCTGAAAGGCAGCTACAAGACAGTATTAGAGTCATACATGGAATAAACTTCGAAATGTTTTTAACTTCTTACATTTCTGTAGCCTGCCAGGCGTGGCATCCAGATACATCTGTGTTGCACAAATGGATAAATTTGTGTCGGAACAGGAATGCCTTCATTCTCTTCACATTAGTCTACGTGTGAAGTTACTCAAGAATATGTACTGTGCAGTCACACCTTGCTGTAATCTACACTCATCTGCAGATCCTGACTTCCTCTTCAAGAATTACACATATAAGCTTTGTAAGATCACCTCTGCTGTCTCCATCATACGTGATGGAGACAACTGCCCCTCATCCCCATGCGCGACTTCTGAACTACTGAAGAGTGACTGCATATAGCATGTAGTGATGAACGGCTGATATCACAGATGAGATAAATCCTGCTTTGCTGTATCTATGCTGCGCCTAAAGCAGCGTACATCTATGCGATGCCTCGATAGGCACCGAGGTTCTTGAGCAGATGGATTTTTTACTAGGATGATGCATCCAAGGGCATCACAGCTCCGAGTTCAAAATTCATTGTTCACTGGTTTGCAGCCTGTTTCTGGTGACGTGCAACGAGTGGGCAATTTTCCATGTACACAGTGGACCCAATCACATTATTAATGCTCCATTTAAGGATCAGCCTGACTAGCGTGAGTACACTACATTGTCATCAATTTGTATTAGCTCCCTGTTTAGCTGACCTCATGCAGAACTGCAATGTGCTGCATCACCTCGTCCTTCTCCAGTGTCCAAGCCAGGGTGCTTTCCTGCTGCTCTCCACTTCAGCTCTGGGGGACGAAAGGAGCACGGTAGAAGCCATACATGGGAGCCATACGCAGGTGACAAGTGACATTACTTCAGCTTAAGAATTACTCTCCTTTCTCCTATAGCAAAAGGTATCAGCATAAGAATTGGAATATCCCTTATATGCTGCAAGCTGTGCGCTGTGACACTTAGGAAAACTGGAGTCACGATTTGTCCTGCCCTTACTTTTAGATTTTGAAGACTGGAAGCAGAAAAGCAGTTTCGGAGACAGGCGCTGCTGTGAAACACCTTTCTCTCAGCTGTCCAAATAACCAGCGCAAACCTTTAGGTCCTCAAGACATGCCGCAAGGTCCAGTTCCTCAGCTAGGTGTCTGTCTCCACGCAAATAGGCTTTTTTTCCCTGTTTGTGGTATTGCAGGAGATGCTTTGTTATACTGCAGAATATCTCTAATATTGCTAATATGGCCTGTTATTAGATTTTTAGTCACGTTTCCAGCCATAGGATCAGTCACCATAAAGCCAGCACAAAAGACTACAAAAGGACGGTAAAGCCACAAGGTAATTTGTTTGAATTAAATTTTAAAAATACTAAAAAAAGTATTTCTGAGTTTTATTTGACACTGCCTCAGTTGTAAACAAAGCAAAGCACAATGCCCCACAGAAGCAAATCACCTTAGCGCTGGATACTCATTTTTTGTTAAAGGCCAGCTTCCTTCTGTGATAGAGCAAATTTATGAGGACACATATGTATGACAGAGGGGCTACAATAGTATCACAGGTCACAGCTAAAACCATTTTCCTCACTCCCTGACACAAAGGAAGTCGTTTGCATGTGTTTATAGGGCATATCTAGAATCCTCCAGCCTCTTTGGACTTTTCCTTTAGTTTATATGTGTTACAAAGACCTCATTGAGCACGTGATTTATGTATGCATGCGCAAATTATAAACACTGTGCTCAAATCAGATGTGGTTACTTGTAGTGCTTCACTGCTACGGTAAAGCTTATTTTCAAGGCTAACCCCCCATAATAACTTGCAATGTACACACATACAGATGTATATCATTATGAAAAATAAAATTTCCAGGTAAAAGTGAATAGAAGAGAGACGAATGATCACAAACACTTGTTTTTACACGGTTAGAGATTCACAGCTCTAGAAGTAAACATTTGGAACTGATTTTGCCTGTCAAAGTAGTTGATCAGGACTTCCTGAGGATGTGTAATACTGAAGAATGTGTAGACAGACTTACGTATATATGCTCAGTTTGTGTTCAGCAATCTCATTAATTAGAAAGACAGCCTTAGATTCCACTTGCTTTTAAGTTGCATTGTCTTTTGTACTAAAGATAATAAGTTTCACAAAGCAAGCTAAAAATAGAACGAGCCCAACACAAACCGGAGCTAAAAATACACCGCACGCAAAACTAGCTTTTGCCATTTTCATAGAAAAGGCCAGCCTTCATTCTGCTGCAAAGCCGGCGGTTACAACGGATTTTAGGGATGGATTTGAAACCGGTGGACAATAGGGCAGGAACGAGAACTATGGCGCTCAGGGCAGCCTGGGCTTTCTGGAAAGCGGCAGTGCGGTGGGAGCACCGTCAGCTGTGTGTCTCAGAAAACAACGAATTGGCAGCGAGGGCATGGCGGAAAGAGGGTGATGAGAGGTCTGAAGGGACAACGAAAGGAGTCAGTCAGCGAAAGAGAGAGAAGGGATTTTAACTAAAAAGCAGCAGAGGGTATTCTTACTGTCTCGGTACTTCAGGCTGTTAGTGGCACAAAGGTCATTCACAATTCAAGAAATTAAATATAGTTAATAAACATAGCTAACCGTCAACGTATAAAATTAATAGATTTCCAACCACTTTATCCAGAAGGACAAAACCTGTTTTAGTAACTCTTTTGTGCGGATGGGCAAATTAAAAGGGCAATTTTCAGCCAGGCTGAACACCACCTGTCTCACGGCACGGAGTCAGAGGAGATGCGGGCTTCCAGGCAGCAGCTCAGCAGGTCCAAGTAGGGCAGTAAGCAGGGAATAAGTAGAACAAAGTAGATTTAGGAACTTGTACGGAATTCAGGCAGTCTGACCACGGTCCAAAGAGCTTAAGGGTCTTTTCCTAGATCACACAATAGCACAGTGGCAAACTGCTAACACTCTGGCTTCCAGCCAGAAGCACTGTCCTCCCTCCAGCTGCGTAAGTGAACAGAAGAGGGAGTTCTCAACTGAAGGAATTTTTTGCCTCAAGTTTCCAAGCTAGGCTTGATGGCTAAAACAATTGAAAACATTTACAATAAAATGAAAACAATATGTAATTGTATTGTTTTCCAGCTATTCTGGTGCCAAGAAACAGCTTTGGTCAGGAAACCAGTTGTAAATTTGACAAGGAAGAAACAGAGATAAGTAGGACTGCTTACTTGCCAAGAGAGACTCCCTAAATTTAACTGTCTTGAACTTTGTGAAGGAAGAGGAGGCCTTCAGCCCAGTTCAGCCCTACTCTAAACTAAAGCCCAGTAAAGTCAAGGTGACACCTATGATGTGGTGCATTGCCACTTAAATCAAGGATCCATAATACAATGTAAGAGCCAGACATAGTTGATAACATAGCAATTCTAAGGCCAGGTGTATACGTATACTGAATGTATATGTACACTGAATTATATTACTTCCAAGTAGGCAAGGAGCTTTTGGAAATCCTGGCTAGTATCTAAAACTATCCTGAGCGAAGTGTGGATGCTCATGGCTTAACCGACGTGTACCAGCAAGGTACGGGAGTAAGCTATGAAACCCTCCAGGGCAGCTCGTATCACAGCAATGGTTTCAGCACCTCAACTACAAAAACAAACAAAACCCACCAAAACACCCCAAAACCCCACGTTCTGCCGCATTTTTCTGGGCAATAAAATAAACAACAAGAAAGAAAATGGGGGAGCGGAGGGTTGATCGAAAGAGCAGTCAGGTGAGAGGACTGCAGGACGGGATCTGATACGTACTGAGTCCCGGTAAGAAAGGGGCTTCAGAGAGAGAGAGGTGAAAGACTTTGAGGTGGAAATGGCGGAAAGGTGAAGGGCACGTTGTCAAGAGGTGGGACAAAGGATGGATGAAGCAAGAACAGGAATTACAGATTATGAAGGAACTATTTGAATGCTGTAAACACCAGGGAGGGAAAAGAATTGTTTAGGGTGGTTCAGTGATATTTCTAGGAGTGATGGGATGCAGATAAGCAAGTGGAAAATGTAAGCTATTAAACAGGAAATATTTCCTGACAGTGAAGGCTGTGGAAAAGTCTCCTAAGGGACGTGGCAGGAGCCACTCAGACAATTCAAACTAGACTAGAAAACATACTTTAGGGCATAATCGTGCCTAAGACCACAGACAACCGACTGGATGTGACAAATATCTTTCCTTCTTGCTTCAGAAATAAAGCCATAAAGCCCAGGGGGAAAAAAGGACCATTGTAAATGCAAGGTCCTTATACGCAGGGAGGAATCACATCTGACTCAAATAAAATCCAAACGCAAATTTTCCTTGTAAGTGACACAGGGCATGGCAGTTCGGTTCCTCCTGAGCAGTATCTACACAAAAGATCCTGTTCTCTAATGTTACATTACCGCCAACCAAATAAAAATTCTAATCCACAATAAACATTAATTCATTGTTTGCTCAGGCATTCTGCAATGTTTAATTAGCTCATTGTTTAAGGTTTAACAGCTTTAAGGACCTTTTTCTTACGAATTGCTGAATTTATATCCTGTTCTACTTCACTGATACCGTCCAGCTTTCTAAACCACAACTGTGATAATATTTGATAGAAAAACACTAATTCTTTGTTAGTTTGTAGACATTAGGAGTTTTGCAGAAAGCTTGCAAAAATTAGACGGTAATTATTTGGTGTACATTGCATTCGACAGAAGGGAAGAATACTCATGAGTGCTGGGTGTAAGGCAGCAGTAGCGCCTGAGGGTGATACCGTCCAGCTTTCTAAACCACAACTGTGATAATATTTGATAGAAAAACACTAATTCTTTGTTAGTTTGTAGACATTAGGAGTTTTGCAGAAAGCTTGCAAAAATTAGACGGTAATTATTTGGTGTACATTGCATTCGACAGAAGGGAAGAATACTCATGAGTGCTGGGTGTAAGGCAGCAGTAGCCGCCTGAGGGCTGGATTTTTTTTTTTATTTTAATTTTTTAAACTTTTTCTCCCCATCATCTTGATGTGCAGGCTGCAAGATTTTTAGTGCGCTCGTGTGCCAATCTACTAAGACGTGATTGAAACCCATGAGCTTATTTCAGAGAACCTGCCAAACACCCATCAGCTGGTAAAAAGTCAGTGGTTGCTTTGTTTGAGAAGGGTTGGACTCAGACTCGGCGGCGAAAGGCTCCATAACCCACTTCCATTTCACCCCTCTGATACAGAGGCACTGTATCCAGACCACTGACGATATGATGTGATGATATTTACCTTCTCTCAGTGTTTCCTGTGGTCGTCTTTGATTTTCATGGTTCTATGGTCGTGGTCTAAAAGCTCCACAACCTTGCACCCAATGAACAATGAACTTGCTGCAATTACTCCTAATTGTGAATCATATTGACTGTAAAATTTGATTTGCATTACAGTAATGCTTTGATGTCTAAGCCATGATCACACTCCCATTGTGCAAGGCACTATACAAACCCAGAACAGCAGACCTTGTTCCAAGAATTTACAGTAAACAGACCAGAATACCTCAACTGACCTTGATTTCTCACCTGACAACTTTCCTCTCTGGTTTAACTCACACGCCAAAGCGTCTGAGACCAAATCTTTGCAGGTAACCGTCCTGTCATGCCACGTAGGTGCTACCACCTTTAAACATTTGTGTCCAGGTTATTCCCGCAGCGCAGCATTTTTTTCTCCTGAAGGTTCATGCACATATAACTTGCCAAGACAGACCACCCCCGACCACAGGCTGCTGGTGCAGCCAGTATTAAAGCATATACTGACCACTGGGCTAGAGCAGCTGCCAGAAATACGTCCGCAGTCATTCATCCACTCAAACACTAAGACATATGAAACATAATCGAGCATTGTGAAGATTGGCTTACCTGGTATTTGCTAGGCATTTATTGATCAAAATATCAATTAAGGCACTCGGTGACATTCTGTGCTTGGAACTTCTGGTTCTGCTCTTTCCCGGTGGAGATGGGGAATCGCTCAGCGCCGCTGGAGGTCTGGCCGATGTCTTGTGTACGCAGGCCTGAAAAAATGCAACAGTCAGTTTTAGAAATGGCAGGTCCTAAAGCTGAGGTTTAGAAGTGTGTCAAAATAAAACTTTGTTGAAATAAACTTTTTTTATAATTACAAAATACTAGTGGAACAACAATGTGGAAATCACTACAGTTCTCACACTACAAATGTAAGGATATTGTTTACTTTTCTTCTCAATATTACTAAACATTTGCTAAACTAGAATGTGAGTCAACATTATTTATAGTGTTCAGCATGAATTTAATTTTTGTGAGAGAAGAACTAAAACAGTATCGTTTTTCCAAGATTACATTTTTTGTCACAAACTCATCCAAGCCTCTCTCTGCTGGCGTAGCTAGCCACATTTCATAACAAGGTTCTATTTAACTTATTTTAAATACTTAATAGATGGATGGTATTGCTATGTACTGATATGAAGAGAAATGTGTTAAAAGCAGTTATAAGCCTTCAGCAGACGTGTTATAAAAGATCACAAATTATGGTAATTAGCAATCTAATGACAGGACTCCTCCATAATAATCCCTAAAAATTGATTAGCCATTTATTAAAATGTCTATAATTTACTAATCATAGGCAAACAGAAACTATAGTATTAATCATGATTATAGGAGGTTTTGAATTGTTATTGATTAAATAGCCAAAGAGAACGATTCCTGTTAAAGTCCATTTAAACTTTATAGCTGTCATAAACAGCCATTGAAGCACGCCGTGACAAACAAGAGTGCTTCCTTGCCTGACTAGGTCAACACATACGTAAGTTAAATCAGCTCTCTCCCTCTGAATTTCACGTTTCTTCTGACAATGAAAAAGTAAGACTAAGACGTTCTATTGAAAAATTTTGCAACCATCTGTGTGGGATCACAGCTGAGTGACAATAAAGAGTCTTCACCTCTTTCGGGAAATGAGATCCTTCATTTCTTAAAACTCCTTATTGCACCAAGTAATCTTTAAAACAGCTCCTGGAACAGAGAGAGATAAGTCATCTTGCGTAAGTGAATTTACAAGTATATGAAAGGATGGCAAGTACAGAACTGATAAAAGGACATTTATTTTAACACTACATATATTCAGATGTGGAACTTTTGCCTCAAGAAGTTGCTGAAGCCGAAGTTTCAAAACCATATTATTTAGAACTGCAACCCATCCAGAGTTCTACTATTTCATGCTAGCACAGTTTTTGGAATGAATATTAACAAGTGTAAACTGATTCATTCAAGACCAGAAGATCTAGCGAGAGCCAGAATTATCTTCTGAATTATTTGATACTGCAACCCAGTTAGACTGGCTGGACGGTGTGCTCCCCGCTTTACAGCCACAGCACTCACCTCTTACCAGCCTCTGTTGTTTACATATTTAAGAAATGAAACATCTTACTCTAATAAAATCAGGCAGACAAAACCAAGAAGTTGTCAAAACTGTGTGCCCAGTTATCACTCTCTGAGGATCACAAGTTGCGAATCCATTTCACATCTGCTTTTGGGGGGGGACACTTTGTACAGCTTTTCATTCATCTAATTTTCAATATCTGATTTTTTATGGTTTTTTTTTTTAGTCGGAGGCCATTGGTGCTATCAGTCACAGAAGCATGACCAGCCACACTGTGAAGGTACTGCTAAACAATTTACTTTTCCAATCACATTAGTGCTTGGATTCTTCTGTTTTGCAAAGGGCCTCTTTATAGAAATAATGCAAAAATTCACACAACTCAGCATTTAACACTGCATGATCGTGTTATATGCAAACATAAGTGCTAAACAGGATACCTAAAGAAGGGTATTTTGAAGATACCAGTGTTTGTTCTAACTCTTCATTTTGTTTCAACCAAGGATAATGCTACAAATATAAAAATAACTCTAAATATGCGCCAGAGGTGATCACCCCAGCAAGCTGGGTATAGACAGCTATTTAAATTCTTAAGGACAGTTATGAAAAATCCTAATGTTCTACCTACAGCCGCACCTTTTGTTTTACCAGCAGCGTCCACCTAGGCTGCCTGCTCCCTTGCTCCTCCCTGTGTCCTGCCCAGCCCTCCCTGGGGAAGGAACAGCATTTCACACCCACACCACCAGCACCACAACCACTGCCTGTTGTTTTCTGTTATGGTTTCCAAGTTTCTATAGTTTCTTAGTTCAGCCAAACCTCAGTGGTAGTTCCCTTACACCTCAGTGGTAGTTCCCTTACTTCTTTACAGCCATTTACATGTGCATATTTTCCTATTAAGCTTAACAGAACATTCTTGACGCACATTAATATTTTTAAAATTACAAAAAATGATATGCTAAGAAAGTTCCTGTATTAAATTCCAATGCCCAAAGACCTTTTCTTCAAAAACGTCTCCAATTTCCCAAGCAAGAATCTATTGACTCTTTGGTGGTTTGGCTTTATCAAGGATTTGCAGTCTACAGAAAAAAAAACATTTTCTTCATCCTTAAATAGATCCTCGACAATGGTATCAAACAGCTGTCGCCTGCAAAGGAAACAAACAGTCACCTATCAATCTTGTCACCAAAAATGTCGTTTATGACAAGAGCCTTAAGCCACTGAGTTTTGAAGGATACGATGTGAAGGGATCTTCAAAATGGAACATAGAAAATAATGGACATACAGGCAAGTACTGTCAAATTATTACTGTTATTATGGGATTTACTTGTGCCTTCACTTGGAACCATCCATTCGCTTCTCCCGTGTCCTAGGCAAGGTCTTAGATATCACTACTGCTACTTAAAAGCAAGCGAGCAAAAATAAGATAGCACCCCTTCATTTCAGAAGCGAAACTGTATTGAACCAAGGTCTTCTGGGAACTTGGTGGGAATTATCTAGTGTTTGGATCCTGGACGTGGTCCTTGAGCGTCTCAGCAGAAATTGGTGCTGTGCATATGCAGAAACAGAACTCGAGATGTCTAGGGAACCTCTAGGACTAGGAGGCGGGCGAGTGTAGGGGTTTAAGACAAGAGTTTTGGCAGAGGTATATAACTGCTGCTGAATGCTCCTGTACCCTTCATTCCTGGGCTTGCCCTTTCTGACTCTTGCTTCTGCACACAGAGGAATTCTGCCGAAGAACATCATAATCTGGGAAAGTCATTCAACCAGCGGCTCACAGTGTGTGTGTCTCCACTACCTTTAAATAATGAGCTGAAATCTTCTTCGATTTGAACCTGTTTTCTCTGCACGCGGAAGTAATCTAATGTGAGCTCCTCGATCAGCCACTTACCGATTCAGGAACCAGTGAACCAGTGAATAGTAATTTAGCACTGTGTCACTTCCTCCGCTTTTCTCCACTAAAAGCAGTACTAACGATGACGCTTCAACAATATTATGCTAAATTACTTTAAAAATAAATCTGTTGTCCTTTTTTTTAAAAAAAAAAATTATCTATAGGCGTTCTTAAAATCTTCGATGGATTATTTTAACTGCCAAATCCCTACAATGGAAAGCTGCAAAGTGGCAAATACTTTCCTAACTTACAATGGAAAGGCAGGAAGGTAGACAGCTGGGTCAATTTTCACAGCCAGAGATTCTAGTTTAAAATATCAGTATTTTGGCAGACCATAAGAAAAAGACATGTTTTGACTTTTCACTGGTATATGGGTTAATGACTTTCTCATTACAGAATGATATTCTAGAATCTCCATATTACAGTCACTGTGCATAGAAATATCTTTTACACAAAAATTAATATTCATAAGGATTGGTCAGAATTTTCATCTTTCCCAAACATGCAAAAGGATTAGGTTTTTAATCTGGGCTTTTTAAATTTCTTCCTTCCAAGGGCAACCAATTCCCGTGCTACAATGAGTACAACACTGGAACTGTTATTGCTTAAATTACAGCTGCAATTAGAAGCTCTACATAAGATTAGGCTATCATTATGTTCGATGATGTACAGATAGCAAAGGTCAGTGTCTCAAAGGTCCTACAATCTAAATAAACAAAGCCAACAAAGATACATTGCTCATCCATTTACAGATAAAAAAGCAAAGTAACTAAATGACTCACGCAAGCTTCCAGTTCATTTGGAATTCAGAACAGAAATGAAATCTCTGGGGCTTCAATCCACGTCAAAACAATCTTTCCTAGGGAAAGCAACGTACGGTGCTTGATGTAGAGATCTTAATAAGTAAATTTTAAAAATATATCCCACGTGTCTCAAGCACAGGAAGTTATGGTGATTTATAGCTTGAAAAATATCTCCTAAGAAAATTTTGTTTTGCTGTTAACAACAGATCAAGCATCGCATTAAATAGATATAATGACTTAGATGCTTAGGCTTAAGTTGCAACACTACTCTAAATTAAAACAGAATACCTTTAAACCCTGCCTAAAACAAATGTTACAGTGAAGACAATAGGTGATAAAAACAATGCTTAAAACCCAAATAAACTGTGATCGAGTTCACTTTTAAGAATACTTTGATAGAGGGTGTTCTCCTAGACAAAAAATGAAGGAGTATAGGGTCTTCTGAAAGGTCTAAGTAGCTCTGACTCCTGGGGTTATAATGGCAGTGAACAAACCCCTACAGATCCCCTCAGTGCACTCAAGGAAAGACAGTCTATTACCCGTTTTCTTCAAAATGCAATTAACCGATGATACTCCAAAGGATTTATCAATGGATGCCATAAAAGTCTGTAAAACCCTTTCCCCAGGACAATCCAAAGTAGTGCTCTGCCCTTTTCCTCCATTTTACAAAGGGAAACAAGTATCACCAAATTCGTTTTGTTTATTATTATTTATTCAACTGGAGTCATGGATAGCTCAGCTCTCCAGCAAGTGAGGCTCTAGGCAAGTCATTCAAGTTCACAGAGCAAATCCTAGGTAGAAATGGGAACAGAAGCTCCAAGTGCTGCGCCACAGAGGGATGCCCAAATGCTCTTGCATATTACCGGGAAGTGGGCTATGATATTTCTCCTTTTCATCTCAAATTAATCTCAGCTAGCATTTTGTAAGAGTTCAGCTTCTGCAGAGTTGAACTTCTGAAACACTCGGTATGAAAAACCAAGCCAGAACATTAGGATAAATTTGAATCTCAAGAACATGCATCTCTCTTCTCTCAAATACTATTAATGTATGATCTGTTTGTTTGTTTTTTTTTTAAACTACTTATTTGTTTTTCCCCAGTTAAAGTAACACTAAGCACATCCCCTAAAATTGGAGGTGGAGGCCTGGGAAGAAAATACAAGGCGATAGAATTTCATTTGCACTGGGGAGTCCAAGATGTGCAGCAATACCTTCCCGGGTCAGAGCACAGCATAGATGGAGAAAAACAAGCCATGGAGGTAGGTGAGACTCCTGTTTGTGGATTATGGCTTTTACTCAAGAACTCTGGATTTTTAAGTTACTGTTGCACAAAACCACGTTGCTCGCTAAGAACATGCAGGCAGACACACTAGTTTTGCATAGCAAAGGCACAGGACAGACAACAAATCTGGAGTTATATAGCCTTTTGGGAGGAGAAACATTTCAAAGTCTACACAGTCTGATTACAGTCCCACACTGTTTATTCAGATTATATATTTGTTTCTGGGACTGCAACCATGAATCGACCTATGCAACCAAAAAAAAATATTCTCTTCAAGGCAAGACAAGTCGCCAGCGCTGATACACATGGATTGGTGGAAGGAAACCACCCCCCTTTCAAACCGTGACATAAAAATCTGCCTGTTCCACTGCACAGGCTGAAAATTGAGGGCTGCAGCAGTCCACAGAGCGCCTCACCTTCTGGGGAGATGTACAAAATGATACCATGGTTGATGAATGAAGTTTCAAATTATAGTCCACTTATTGCATAGTTCCTGCCTCGGGTCAAGGGCCTCGAGCTGTCTGTCCCCAGCCCGGGAGCAACAAAGCAGCTCTGGCCCCACTGCAGCGTCGGCGCAGAGAAGCACAGGACTTATGAGGAGCGGCTGAGGGAACTGGGGTTGTTCAGCCTGGAGAAAAGGAGGCTGAGGGGAGACCTCATCGCTCTCTACAACTACCTGACAGGAGGCTGTAGCGAGGTGGGGTCGGTCTCTTCTCCCAAGTAACAAGTGATAGGACGAGAGGAAACGGCCTCAAGTTGCGCCAGGGGAGGTTTAGATTGGACATGAGGAAAAATGTCTTTACTGAAAGAGTGGTGAAACCTTGGAACAGGCTGCCCAGGGAAGTGGTGGAGTCCCCATCCCTGGAAGTATTTAAAAGACGTGTAGATGAGGCGCTTAGGGACATGGTTTAGTGGGCATGGTGGTGTTGGGTCGACGGTTGGACTCGATGATCTTAGAGGTCTTTTCCAACCTCAATGATTCTATGATTCTGTGATTCTAAGCAGCCAGGCTGCACTTACAACAACGAGCTGTAGAGGAAAATGAACAGATAATTGGCCTTGACTATTGTGTTACAGCTTCACATTGTCCACATAAGAGAAGATGTTTCGGATATGACAGAAGCGAAGAAAAATGCAGATGGTGTGGCTGTGTTAGCATTCTTTATAAAGGTAGGTAGCCAAATTTTTAATCGCCCATCTCAAATCTACCAGCAATTTGGCCGAGTGATCGATTGTGTTAATGTTACAGTAGTCCAAGACCTAAGCCTCCCTATCTTCTGCAGGCATTCAGTGCCAGCACTTAGTTCCTTTACCCTTTTCTATATTCTGCTTGCTGTTATCTTTTACCCTTGTGGTTCTTTTCTGTTCTATTCACAATTAATTTAAAGCAACCAGTTGTTGAGAAATGCATGATTTGGAATCAAAATATTTCCATTTCAGGTTGAAGACGAAAATAAAAACTATGCAACTCTAATAAATGAATTAGACAATATTAAATACAAAGGTAAGACGCTTGTGTGGGTCAAAATGCAACATATATTTATTTCGAGCACATATACCACCAGGTAATTCATGGGCCAGTCCTGTTCTAATTACAGTAGGGGTTGTTACTTGAAAGTCAAAGCCAAAAGATAAAGGTTAGTTTGCCAAGCACTCAGAGCATCGCGGGTGGGAGAATATCTAGTTCTCCATATTTGCAGCAAAGAAACCCCCCCTAGCACCAGAATGACTATTCCTGCTTCTGCAGGGGGAAGCAAAGTGAGGAGAAAAACACGCAGCGCGTTAACACGAGAGGTGTGCGAAACTCGTGCTCTGTGGGACCCTGCAGTTGGCCGTCAGGGGTTCCACGAGCAGTGCGGTGCGGCTGCCCCGGGCGGCGAGGGACGCGCGCGTGGGGATGAGGCTTCACACAGCCATGGGCAGCAGCCGCATTTGAAGACAAATGTGAACAATACCTGCAGCCGCGCTTGTTACAAACGCTGTTTCCACGTGGTTTGTCTAGGGCAAACAGCACAGATTGAGCCTTTGCCGCTGAGTTCTCTTCTTCCACCTGAGGAAGACCTTGGAAGGTACTATCGGTATGAGGGCTCCCTCACCACTCCCGACTGCCATGAGGGAGTCATCTGGACGGTGTTTGAGAAGCCAATTGAACTCAGTATTTCTCAGGTAAGTCGCAGAGGGACAGCCTGAAAGGTCTGCTTACGGTTGTTTCGTCCCTCTGACTGCCTGCTCCCTCCCACAATTCAGCACAGACTCGTGAGCTGCTCCGCTGGGGTGTTCCTATGACAAACACGCACATGCTTGGCATGTGCCTAAACATAGTCCCTAGTGCCAGTTTTTCGACCCTATTAAATGATCTCAAAAAATGGCAGGAAAGGGGAAGGAAGGGGAAATGACGATGTGAAAAGAAAGCCAAACGAACCCACAGGTAAACACCTAGCTCAGCGCTTCGTCAGCAGCACTTCCACTGCAGTCAGCTGCTCACCCCCAAATTTCACCGCTTTTCTCCTTTTGTCGTAAGTGTCAGGATACCAGAAGAGAATACTTCAAAATGCAAACTTTGAGTCTATCAGCATCAGCTTTAAGCAACATATTTTTGTCCTATAGAGAGGAACAGAAGGCTGAGTCATGACTGCCTCGAAAATACAGATTGTTCAGCTGACAGAGTACATGATTAAACAATTCAGGTGTCCTGGAGTGGACTCTCAGCAATACTACTAGCCAGCACAGCCTGGCTGAGAGTCAGCATCTGTATTTTAGTTCCCTACCTGCAGCGTACTCATAATCACTTCAGTCACAGGGCAATGCTCAGCCACACACAAGTCAGCACAGCACAGTACACAAGAGTGAGCATCGGCTTGCTCTGGGCCAGCTTCTTGCTGAAGCAGTTAGAAATTCGAAGCGAAGAAAGAAATCCTAGTCCTCTTACTTTGTGTCACTGTGACGTGATGGACAAGGACAGGACTGTGTGCGTCAAGAGGACTGGTGTAACCAGGTCCTTGAGCCGGACAAAGCATTTGGCTCGCACAGAAAGGAAGTCCCCACGATTTCCAAGGCTAAAAGAAGTCATCTGTTGGTGACCTCTGGCAGTAGCCTCCACCACATTGTTTCCTGCAGGTTTAATGCATCCATGCAGTTCAAAACAATGCCACAGAGTAAGGCACTGCAGACTTATATCATCACCATTTCCAGTGTTCCAGGGAAAAAGGATTTAACGATCTATTTTCTTATTCGATGTCTGCAGATTTCTCAGTTCTCAACAGTTCGCTTTGATGGGAAGAACTCAACTTACATGGTTGAAAATTTCCGGCCTGTTCAGTTTCTGAATGAACGAAAGGTGTACTGGTCCAGCGCCAGCATCCCCCTGCCTACTGCTAAGGTTTTAATGTTGGTCCTGACGCTTACGTACATCCTGAGTTCTCTTTTCCAATGAACACTTCTCACCTCACGCAAGGTTCTGGGCTTTTTGGAGGTTTTTTTTTTTTGTTGTTGCTGCTGTTGGTTCTTTGTCTCAAGTAGCCTCTCTAACTACCAACTCATGAATCGTATCTCAATATAGAATTTAACCTTGTCCTCCTCCAGACACTAACCAAGGACTTCTGTTGCTGCTCTTATATAAAATGAAACCCATTGCACTAAATCACAAGAATTCAAAGGAACTGTAAGATAAAGCTATGAAGATTCAAATTAAAAAAAAACCACTTAAAGAAAACATTAGGATGGATTATCTGCAAGCCTGTAGTTTTAACACAACACTGGAAGGACACTGTACAAGCTATACAGAGGACCTTCAAGAGGAATCTGTTCTTAAGTGCCTATGAAGGGTTTTGTTTGGAGTATGTTTACATTCAACACTGCAAATCAGGAAGACAGTAACACGTGGAGTAATTCCTGTCATCCCTACATTGTCCTACATGAAGGTACAATACAGAGCAAAGAAAAACTGCTCACACACAATTGAGCAACATCTGGGTCATCCTACCTAGTGAAGGATATGTGACAAATTTCATCTGTACTAACACAATTTTACGCCCTTCTTCCTTCAGAATATCTAAAGTTAATTTTTAGATAAGGATACTGGATTCCTTTCATCTAATCTACTGATTCTGGATTTCAGGTTCCTCTGTTAAGCCTATTTATTCACCCTAGTACGGAATCCTACTCTGGGATGCCCGTGGCCGATACGATGTGCTAGAAAGAAACAGGGATGTTCAACTACATGTACCAGTTGCACATCTGTGGAAATTCCCTCTCTTTGGAGGGCTGCATTTGAAGCATGAGACTTTGATCATCCTTTGCAGTTTTCATTTGCCTAATAAAATGGGACAGCTCAAGAAACGGCTCTTTCCGGTATCACATTTTAGAAGTTTTTAAATGTCAGTTTGAGCATTTCAGTGTGAACATTTCCTTTTACTTTTTTTTTTAATAATAACATACCTGCAATATTCACATATGGTTAAGATTCATAGTTTTTCCAAGAAGATTGTGATTTGAACTGATTTCTTCAGATTCTACCCAATTACTTACAGAAAAGCTCAATATATTGGGAAATGGGATTTCCTTATATTATTCCAGTTCTCTCTCTGAAGACAGCCATAACAGTTTTCTTCGGCTATCGCCATATAATATGTTACAGCTTCTTTTAGAATTTTAGAATTTGGCGACATCAAAATCAGATTTCATATTAGCAGACTTGTATTTTTTTCTTTAGGGCAATGTTTGCAGAGATGACTTTATGCTACAGCTCTATGGCCATTTTCAGGAAAATCATGGCAGTGAGACTAACCGCAGCTCACCAAAGGAGAAAAAGCAGGGTGAAAAATTATTTTCATATTTAACAATCAACAATATAAGCTTAAAAAACCCCACATGGGAAAGCAAATTCACCTTTTGAAGTTTAGAGGAATGATTAAGACTTTAACTGTATTTTTAGCTAACTGAAAAACTTTTGAGAAGCACACATAAATGAAAGATTAAAGTTGAACAAGAGACCTGTATTTTCATTGCCTTGAGTTTTTATTTCTTTCGTCCTTGCTGAAGGGGAATCCACACAACACTCATTCAGAAGAGGAATGTGACTTTTTTCCCCCTATTTTCTTCACAATGTTTAGGGTTGGGTTTGCATTTTTTTTGGGGGGAGGGCGGTGGGATTTGCAGTACATTGGGACATTTCTTGTGTCAGCAGGTTTCTGGAGGTTTTATTTCACATGGGTCATCTGGGTATTACCTGCACATAGCAAGATCGCTTTGAGCACGGCACCTTGCTCAGCAGAGCTGGTGCACACACCCAGCCCATCAGGTAGGGGACAGGCAGCTTTCTCACAGTGAAGGAAAGGGTACCGTGGATTTACCCGGTATAACTTCACGTCTGTACAAACACTTGGCTCGCCAGTTAACCAGGATAAACGGTATTCCACTTATCCGTCTGTTGAACATCTCTGTGTTAGCTATGTCCCTTACATCTCTCAACATGCCACAAGTAGGGAATGCATCAAGAAATTAAGAGGAAAGACGCTTTGTTTTCAGGCTGTTTTAAGTACTCTGAAAGACTCCCGTTTTATCGCTCTTTCAAGATTTACAAGCAACATGGTAAACAACGCAATCACATACAAAAGTCCCGTAGGACTGGGGGCTCCTGTTTTAAAGACCAGCGATGTGAATGCTCCTCAGGATGCCTCCACTGAGAACAACGCCTTTCGCATTAAATCAGCCCCCTGCATCTGCTGGGAATATGTGTAAGAGCCCACCACCCCTCTCCACTCAGATTATTTGCTAAATTCATGAAGTGATTCTCATTTCAAAGGCAGCTCTCTTAAGGGTGACTGGAAGAAACTACGGAGGATCTGGGTCTACTGTTATTTATTGCTAGTGATTCACGGGGGCAACTTTTCACTAGGTTATGCCTCAGTTTACCATGTGGATAAAGAGGAGCATTTACAGCAACTAGTTACGATGTGGGAGGATCTTATTTATTATGAAATATATTAAAATATAACTAAGAGGAAGAAACAAAGAACCTCTTGAAAAGATGGTTTGTCCTCTGTAAGTACTCTTCTGCACAAACCTCAGCATGAATAAAACCTGAATAGACAAATATGACCATTTTTACTGCGTGAATCTGAATTTTTACGCCAATGAGGAAAAGGGAAATGCTACAGTCTGCATCTGTGTCAATGATCTAGTTCAATTTGTTCTTTGTCAGAGGCACCTCTTTGCAACCAGGCAGACACATTCTGCTCTGGCGCAGGACGTGACAATTGCAGGACTAGTGTTAATGCAGTAAATCAATACAAATCTACAGCAAAAGCTGTTCAATTCAAAAAACAGCAAAAGACAGGAGGGCTTGAAGTGGGTTTTCTTTTGTGAAGACAGTTATGGAAAAGTAATCTGCTGTTCCACAGGTAGCTTCAGGCACTTTCAAGTGCCTGATTTTCAAGAATTTTGTCTACGCTACATTTGGCGTGAAACTTCTTTTACTGCGAAGACACTAGGAAATGACAGCAACTCCCGAAGAACTAATAGCCAAGCTGTGATAATACAGGAAAGGGTGGGGGAAGGAACAGAGATATTTAGAAAGACCCAGAAAGAACAGTATTTTCCCACGTACAGAAATGTTAACACAGAACTTTGCTAATACATTTCACATATGTTGGAGCCAGAGTTGAGGACCGCTTAGCTTCTGTGCCTGAGAACTGGAGTACAATAGAAAATGAAACAACACTAGAAACCGAGATTCACTAGAGATGTGTGTTTCAGGTTTAAAACAAAAGGGACAAGCAGGGGCTTTGTCAGTCTGAATGAAGCCAGAGGTAGACTAGCACTTGGATTGCAGAAAACCAGATGTATGAACTGACCGTGCTCAAGAGTGCACAGACCAAAACGTTCTGGAAGATTACCAAAGTCTGCATGTAGCTTTGCTTATGAGAACTCTGTCCTTCGGAAGCAGCTTGCGTTTTGGTTTAGGGTTCACCTGTAACGGCTGTCACGGTAGAGTCCGTTCACCAAAAGGTTGAACAGCAACTAGGGACTCCCCAGACTTCAGTAGGTCCTCCCCATTTCTAAGAGTATACCAAGCTGAGATTACATGGTGTTGTACAATGCATCCAAAAAGCAATCCTTTTCCAGTTTTGGATCAGACCTTGATTTGAGTGCAAGCCTTCAGAGGTCTGAGAGGTGAAGGAGCAGATCTGCCGTATGAACACAGGCCCAGCTTCACTCCTGTCACTACAATCTGACAATCGGCAGGGGAGCGGGGGGGGGAAGATAGGAGGGGCAGGCACAAAAAAAATTCCTAATACAATATGTTTTCAGCAAAACGTTTTCTCAGGAAGCAGAAAGAGACAAGGAAGCCTAGCTATTACTCACAAGAAATATATTTACATTGTCCACAAAGAATTTCAACAAACTTGCCAGCTTCATTGTATGGTCAGCTCGTCCTGCTGACAAACACGAGCTCAAAATGCACTTTTCTTCTGTACAGCATTATTTTTCCATGACTGCTTGGAGAAAAGGATAAAGCTTTTTGCTTTTTCCTTTCCTCCCTTGCCCACCCAGAAGTGGATTCCACAGGGAAGACAGCATTTGCCGGCACAGCCAGCAGCCTTCCTTTTAAACAGATGTCATATAGCAAATCCACGTAAAATATCCTCCATCCACCTGTAGTCAAAAAAGGATACAGAGAAGCCTACCTAGCTTCCCAGGCTGGTTCTGAAGTTTAATAAATGTGTTAGTTCCAGGTGTAACGTCAGCCACCTCTGATCCAGAGACGGGGAGGCCCATTGCCTGTCGCTGTACTTTGCACAGGAGGTAACACTCCACCACAAAAATGATTACGCTTGGAGGTGTGAGGCTCTTTTCAACAGAGTTAAAAGTGGACGTGGTGATTTTCCTCCAATAAGCACCGCAAATGACAGGGGATTTAGAGAAGTTTCAATGACAGGAAAAAAAAAAAATGTCATGGTAGCTCCGTGCAGCCAGAGGCGGCTGTGGAAAATGTTTCATATAGGAGAAAATCATGTACAAATTAAAAAAAAAAAAAAAAAAGAAAATGCAGGATTTACTGGTAAATTAATATACCTGTGGAAAACCCAAGAAAACTCTAGCTGAGATGCACTGAAGAAACACACATGAGGAAACCAAGACTGGCAGCCTCCTGCCACGCTGCCCGGCCTGACGGGCTGCTCCTCACAGACCCAGGGGACGACGCGGCCGACCACGATCCTGGGGGAGCAGCATCACCCGTGGAAATACACCGCAATAAGGATCTGAAACCCACCTTGCTTGTATGCTGCACCTTTCCCTTGCTGCTTACAGAGCCTTAAGAAAGCGTCTGTGTCAACGCAAGGAGATGCACCCATAAGGAAGCAGCCGAGGCACCCAGGATGCTCGTCCGAGGTGCCCCATACCCCGGGGCAGCGCTCAGCATGGCAAGTCTTTGTGCGCCTTGTTTTTCTCAGCGTTATTTCCCCATTTGCAATCTCCTTTGCAGACAGGACTGACTCGCCGCTTTGCCCCTCACGGGCTGCGGGAAGCGGCAGCGCGGCCGGGCTGGGACCCCTCTGAGGTGGGCATGGCGGCACGGCGGG
>NW_008795131.1:3651018-3653959 GCF_000699145.1 Aptenodytes forsteri | reverse complement strand
GCACCCGCTGTCACCGGAGTCGGGTTCAAATGCCGGGCAGGGCAGTCCTGCCACTTAAAAAGTGAACTGCAAGGAAAAAAAAAGCGCGGGGAGGGGGGAGAAAAAAAAGGCAAGAAAAGAGAAAAAAACCCCTCTCAGCACCGCGCAGGGGTGGCGGGCTAGGGGCTGGGCACCCACAGACCTCGCCTGCTGCTGGCCGCCATCTTCTGAGGGTCCCTTTCAGTCAGGCTGAGGGGAGCCCAACAAGGCCGGCAACCCCCTTGCTGCGGGCATCTGCCGGGGGCTCATCTCGGGGAATAAAACAGCCAGGCGCTGCCTTCCCCACCATGTTTCAGGTAGCCCTGGAGCTTCGGGTGGCAGAGACACGGCGCAAACATCACACCGCAAGAAAACCCCCCCAAAAGTAGCGTTGCTTCGGGCCGGTTGAGGAGCCTGCTGCAAAGTGCCGCACCGGCAGCTGCAGGGAACAGGGGAAACATTTCCAGACGCTGCTGGTGGAGCTGGCCAACACCTCGGGGCCGCCGCCGCGGACTCGGTGCCCATCGCAGGATAAAAAGCAATCAAAGAATTTGGGAGCGTGAGCAACGGAGCAGGATCATCAAGGCCACAGTGACCTCCTCAGCCAGGCTGGAGAAAGCCCGGGCAGTTTGTCTTCTTGATGCCCTCCAAACTCTTTCTGAACACAGACACAACTCATTCGAGCCGGCTGCCGAGAATGGGAACATGCAGTTTTCATTAAGAAGTTTAAATATATTTCCTAAAAATAACCCGCTGTTTGGGGCTTTTAGTATCAGAAATAAATCCATATACACCCATAAAAGCTGATTTTAATTAGTCACACAAGTAAAATTATGAGTGTAATTAACTACAGCAATTAATTGAAATGCCTTTGGGACATTATTTCCCTTCTTGCAGTTGAACGCAATTTGCATTTAAAGTTATATTATAAAAGGTATAAGATTGTAATCAATTTGGGTTATTTTATTATCTTTTACCTATTAATATCTTCTGCAATGATTTAGACATCTAGTACTCAAAAACGGTTCTGATTAAAAAAAAATCCAAAGAGCTGACACTATTTCAATAACTATGGGTTTTGTTTTCTTATAATCTATCTCCTCCTAGCTAAATTTCTCCATGCCCTTTCTTTTTATCATATGAAGAGAACCTCACAAAAACATATTAGTTTCCATTGCCTGAAACTGCCTTCATGTCAACACCCATTCACTTCCCACATTACTAAGCCTACTCCTTGTTCCCAGCACGTAGGAGAAAGATCTTGATTGATTAGTTTCCAGATATGTGTGGTTATGAAGAATTTATGAGAGAGAAAGGAAGGCAGAAGTTTCACATTTTGCTGATTGTGCTGATGTTGAAATTAAGCCCTAAATAAATCATAGTCATTTTCTACCAAGAATGCTATATCTTTGAAAACCTAGAGTCACTGGAGTTTGTTGTGCATGAAACTCTCAGCGTTACACAAAAGGCTTTCTTACACGCAGTAAAACATAATGTTTTATGTCCTGGAACCCGACAGTCACTGCTGAACCTATGAGTAATCCCGGGAGAAAAACAGTAAGCTCCCTAAGGTAAAGGAAAGCTGCCGCTTGAGGGAGCAGGATAAAGACACAAAGTCAACCACTGAGGTGCTGAAGCCTTCCTCCAGCCCCTCCAGCTGAAATTCACTGCAGCTGATGGCTACTCGCCTTTCTGTGCAGCCCTTCATTCCCAACACCTCTAAGTAAAAGGGAGGATTCACCATTAATTTCCGTGTCCTCAGAGAATTTCGGTGCTCCAAAACATTGATATAGCTCAAACGTTTTGGGAACTGGGTGTTGGGACAGTCCCAGTCCAAGGAGTGTCCCTGTGTATAGAGAGCTCAGATGAAGTCTACAAAGCAGGGTGTAAGTAGAAAAATTGCCAAAGCTCCATTTACTTCATAGAATCATAGAATCATTAAGGTTGGAAAAGACCTCTAAGATCATTGAGTCCAACCGTCGACCCAACACCACCACCCACTAAACCATGTCCCTCAGCGCCTCATCTACATGTCTTTTAAATACCTCCAGGGATGGGGACTCAACCCCTTCCCTGGGCAGCCTGGTCCAAGGTTTAACCACCCTTTCAGTAAAGAAATTTTTCCTCATGTCCAATGGTTTTACAACAGTTCAATTAGCAGAGAACACAGTGTCTTATCAAGCACTGCAAAAAGGACTCCAGTGTCACTCATAAAAAACCCTGAAATGGGTTTCTATTGTCCTGATTGGTAATATTGCAGTGCCAGAGCCTAAATGGGAAGTTTGGGTTTATGATCCCACAGGTATGAATGCACGTGTTATGGAACAAGATTGATTTATTTTAAAAAACAGCTATTAAAGCTCATAGAACACAAACATTCAGATTACATGGAAATACATTTAAGAAGTCAGTGCAATTTCTCCTGCAACCATAGGAACGTTTTGAGATTGTGACAGAGAAGAGTTGGTAGGACAACAGGCAATCCACAGCTCATGATTTAGAAATGCCTCATATACAGCTTATTAAAAAGAAAAAATCACTCCTGACCATTTCTCAGCAAGTACTGAATGACCGAATAACAGATTCGGCCTCAAGAAAGAGATGTCAGCTCGGTGAAACCTAGTGGCTTGTTTTGCTAACGTGAGGCAACACACATAGGAAGTTTATAGAAGGGCTGTACAACAGAGGTATTTACGCAGAAGCACCTCTGACAGATAAAATTTGTTTACAAAAGAAAAAGAGCACGCACAGTAAGCTATATAAGATGGAATTAACTCTTCCAATAGCTCATTCCCCCCTCTTTGACTAGGACATATATGGCTAAGTAAGTCTTAACTTCTTCAGAAGATAGGGCTGCCTAGAGTTTTCAACTTTCTGGCTAGACAGACTAAATAGAGGCTTAAAAAAAAAAAAAAAAACGATC
>NW_008795131.1:3621304-3650969 GCF_000699145.1 Aptenodytes forsteri | reverse complement strand
AATAGCTTCTCCATTTAGAAAATCAGGAAGAACAGTACGATAATAAAATCTGCCGGTCGCATGGGCAGTGGTAATAAAAACTTCAGTATCAGTACCTGCTTCGCTGTAACTTACAGCCAAGTTCCTGTCAAGAAAGCTGAAATGGAATGATTAACACATCCTGCGCCCTCATTATAGAGCATTCAATTATCCCAGGATACTCCGTGGCAAATAGATCATTTTCAATACAACACTGTACCAGGCTCTCTGCACTGCACGCTCTGTAAAAGCTTGGCCAGCAGCGCTCTGCTTTTCTGCACCTGATCCTAATCCTGGGGGTTGGTTTGTTTTTCTTGTCTTCAAACTTACCTGGAAGGGAATTTAAGAAAAGGCAGTGCTGTTATACCAACGCTCTTAACACTCCTGGGTTAGAATTTGCATTTAGTAATTTTTATAAGCAGCTCCTTTCAGCACGTTCTCCATCAACAGCGCCGTTTGTTCTTATTAAGAGGAATTTGATTGTCACTGCTGACTTCTAAGAGTGCTCTACCATCCGTAACATTCTTTCTGATACTGGAAGGACAGTCCTTTCCTCTCCTCCCACCCCTTCCTCCTTCCCCCCCTTTTTTTTAAGAACCATCCCAGTACTATAAACGGCACACAGCAAAACGCACCATCACCAGTCTTTCGTATGAGCAACCCAGCCGTGCAATACAACCCCTGACTCTTAGAACGAGGCCTCTCCTGACGGATTGGAGGAGTTACAGGAACTCAGATTAAACGGACAGAAGACAATTGTAAGACTCCAAGACTTCTGTATGCACCTATATATAGGCAGACACAGACACACACATCAGTGGAAGTAGTAACACATGAAATAGCAAGTACATTTCTAAAGCGTAGAAGGACACAAGATATAGGGAGGAGATTGTAATATACAGCTGCACTGTACGCAAGAAGGAAAGGTTAAGTTTTAGGAGTAGGTAGCTACCTTCGCCTATAGCTGAAAGACTCAATCACACATAAATAAGCTTTTTATAATAGCATTTACTAGATGCAAACTGTAAATCGGAATGCTAGCAGCGTTCCACAAACTCAGCCTGCTGCTCCTGCGTGTCATGTCATGATACAGTATTGTGGCTTCATCGATTATCCGTTCATTGGCTCTCTGCAAGATGTTCTGGGACAGGGAGTTGGAGAAGTGGGGCAAAAATTGACCCAAATAATTTTTTTTTTTTTTTTTTCTCCCAAAAAGATGAAGATAAATGGCAAGCCAGCCTGGAAGAAATTGTCCTCTACACAAACTACTCTAATAGCAATTTTAGTTTTTTTTAACTGATCTGTAACAATTTCCATTAGAAATGATTTTAAGTTCATGTTTAAGTTTCAATCTTCATTGAGGCAGAAGGCCGGGAATCCAAACACCCACAGCTAGTGAGACGTTATTGTGACCGGAGTTTGACTTTTTCACCAGTACGCGGCGATGCCTACCGGGCTCTGAAGGTGGGTTCCTAGCACCTCTGCCAGAGACTAGCAGAAAACCAAGGAATTCAAAGACAGCTTTGTAAATCACACCGAATGGCACCGCTCCCCCCAGAACCCCACTTTTCTAGAAAGCTGCTCTCCACTGTTCATGTTTCCAGACTCAGGCGTTTGGGCTCAAGGCATCAGCACCACTTTAGCCCAAACCTATCTGGAACACTATTTGTTAAAGCAGGATGTTTTTTACAAATTAAATGGAAGTGATTTACGGTGTGAATCTGTAACCCCGGCAGGATCGTCTATGCAAAGGCCAAAGGTCCAAAGCTGACAGGCTGAAGGGCACAGCCAGGGAATAACCTGCCACGTGAGGGTCTCTCCGGCAGAAAACTGCAAAGACTAGAGGAAAATACTAATATTCTGAAATAAAAATTCAATTAGGGCCCTAACAAAAAGAAATAAATTCCCATGTAGGGTACAGCACAGCACCCAGAAGTTAACACAGCCGTGTAGCGTACGAAGGGTACGAACTCCCGCAAAGCAGAGAGCAGAGCTCTACAGCCGCCCTGCTAGCGACTGCATCACGTGCTGTGACAAGTTAAAAGTATCTAACACATTTTTCAGACTGACCTTATAACGTTTATCAGAGTGCTGTGGCTTTGAGGAAAAACACGCGCGAATCGCAAGGCTTTCAGTTAAACTGTGAGAATAGATAGCACCAACCCTTTGAAGAACCCCAGCAGAAATAAAGGCTGTGAGGACACTTGAAAACCGGCTCGCTCGGAATCTATTCACTCTGAGCCAGGGCGTACAACTGTGGGCGCGGAAAAACTACGAATAGTGCAAGTGACCTGCCCATAACACACCGTATTTTTGGTGTTCTAATTATTTGGGGGATTTAAGTAGTAAAATTACTGGAAAATATTTGGTACAGCTTGCAAGGGATTGTCAGCGTAAGTCAGTTCAGCTAGGGTAGGTATTCTACACTAAAAGTAATTGTGGTAAAGGCAACTGTAAACAGGTTGAAGGTCTCCGTAAGTTGTGCAGGTTGTTCTCTAGCTGATAAGCCAGAGCAGCCAACCAAAATAAATCTGGCCTCTCTCTGCAAGTATTCTTCCTCAAATACCTTCCTTCGGAGTAATCTTTTATTTTAAGCAAAATACATAAACAAAAGAAAATAATGTCAGTGTTTTACTATTGTACACACGGATCCAAAATACCCGTTATAATCATCACCAAAATAAATTATTGTACCGGGTTGAAATGGTGGGAAACTTCAGTTTTCCTTTCATTCAGCTGGAGAACATTTTATAGTAAGACATTCCTCTGGAATAGTATATGTTTTCATGGATTCAGATAAAAGCTATCGTATATTTTTTCATATCAAGGCTATGTACATTAAATGTAGCACTGTGGGAAACAGAAAAAGAGCCTGATGAGGATCTTAAGTGATCATTTTTATGCAAGAGAAATAAACAATGCCATTTCAAATGGCTCTTGTGAGAGCCCCTTAAAACAACAGTTTTCCACAGACTTCTGAAAACAAAATAGCAGATATTTGTGTAAGAATCTATTTTCATATTTGAATGACTGTAGCCTCTTTCTGTAGGCTAGTAATTCTGCGCAGCGTTTTTCCAGTAAGCAGTTTACAGCTGAATTATAAGACAGAGAACCCGTCTAAGAAAACACTCCTTTGTCTCCCTTTTTCCTCTTTTTTTTTTAACCACTGAGCAAAGAAAAAGAAGTTTTGTTTAACAGACTGGAGCGATCTGAAAAATCAGAGCTCAGGTTGCGTACGTGTCAGTTTTCCACCGCTGATACTGTTTTCTTCAGTTATTCTGCATTTATTTTTAAAAAGGTCATTAAGCAAGACACAAAAGGTGAAGTGCAATGTTACAGATTTATAACCTGCCTGAGCACTTGTTAGACAAAGGGTCAATGCTGCCGTGAACACAAAAGCCTCAGGTAAAGTAGGCGTCTGCTTTCTACCCTGAAACATCAAAGCCCAGCAGTTAAAGGAAGCAAGACCAAACCCAGCTAAGAGTGAAATATATTAGGAGGCGATATTCACATCTGTGTTCTATCCCTTACCTCCTTTTAATCAACTCTTAATTTTATTTATTTATTTGAACTCTACCCTTCTTCACGCTCAACCTGTCTTTTGCTCTATTAGACTGCCTGCCACTCACATGAAAGAGAAGGCAACTTTAAAATATAGCTAGCATTTTTGCCCCAGTTAAATCAAAAAGGTTAAACAACAGTCCAAGCTTCTTATCCCTACAGATTTTGTGCTAAAAGCTAATAATTCTTCATGTCACTCGTAATTCTTACTACTTTAAACTGCTGCTAGTTTGCCTCGCGCCTCGTTAAGCAGTCAAATCTCTGGATTACGCTAAAAGTAAAATTTAATGATTTCTTTAATTGAGTGACTATTTGAAAGTATCATATACGCTAAAGGCAATCGTATTCTAGCTTGTATTTCATAATCCTTTAAAGAAATATAATTAGAGGGAAAGGTAAGAAGTTTAAACGCCTAGTGTGACATCTTTGTTCACATCTCATGGTCAAATTGGTCCTCTGATATGCTGCCAGCTTTTTATCAAAAAGCTTCCACTAAAACTCTCTTTGTTACTAGTTAAATACTGAGGCTGCCTATGCTCAAAGAGGCTGTGGGCCCAGGGACTTATTCTCTTGCGTACGTCTTTAAACAGGAACATTTTTATAATCAAAACTGAAGATAAAAAGGCAAGACCACACGGCAAGCAAACGTTTACAATTCACTTGCTCGTGAGCAAGGTCATAAACATGAGCGTGCGCTAGTGGTGAAAGAGCATCATCTGGGTCTTCCTGTGTAGAATCCTGTCCTGCCCCTTGAAGCAGCACGCTGACACAATGTGAACAGTTTTGATTAAAACGTCTCCAAAGGGGTTTTAATCCATATCAAAAGGAAAATGTCATCTAATAAGAATTAATCTAACTTTCTGTTCTGTGTGCCGGTGGATCACAAAAGAAAACCTCCAGCATCAGGATGAAGCATTGAGCCATGATTTAAATTGCTGCATGAACATCTGAACATCAGAGCTTAAAAAATTCAGCCAGTTCTGCCCTTGTGAGTTTGGAAATGAGTTCACATCACAGGAGAATTCAGGCTGGAAGGGCCCTCAGAGGTCTAGTCCAGCCTCCTGCTCAGAGCAGGGTCGGTGTGCAGTCAGACCGGGCAGGTTTTTATCCAGGTGGTTCTTGGAAACCTCCAGGGACAGAAATTCACAGCTGCGGTGTCAGCCTGTCCCACTGCTGCACTGCCCTCTTGGAGAACAAGTTTCTCCTTGTATCAGGTCAGAACCGCTCTGACTTCAATTTCTGTCTGCTGCCTCCATCCTCCCGCCTTGCACCACCGAAGAGGCTGGCGGCATCTTTGCAATTACCTCCTTGTCTGTCTTGAACGGGAGGGGGCTCGGGGGAGCAGACGCTGTGCTCTAGATGTGGCCTGACGAGTGCTGAGCAGAGAGGGATAATCACTTCCCTCAATCTACTGGCTCGGCTCCTGCTAACGAGGCTCCGGGTGCTCTTCGCCTTCCTTACTGGCAGGACACTCTGCTGGCTCCTGCCGAGCTTGCTGTCCTAATCTTCAGTTTACTTTGAGGCTGCATTGCATCAGTATATGTTCATCCAACCGCCACCGCGGTGCTCTTCCTCCCTACTCTTCCTCCCTACTTCGGGCAAGCCGTCATGCACAAATGCTGTATACTTTGTTCTCCCCACGGTACGCTCCAGCGTGGCACTGGCACCGAGAGCGGTCACGGGGGCAATTGTCAAAACGTCAACGGAGCGCTTCGGAGGAGGGATCTGTCTAACAATGTAAGGGCCAGATCTCTGTAATCACATTGTTCCTTGCATTGTCTCGTTACTCCAAACATCGTAATACAAACATCATTTGTACGGCTTTCTTAATTTGCCACTGGTGGTGTTGGATCCTGTTTCTGGCTCTGAAGCAGCAGCTTTCCTTTGTTGTTGTCCAGTTCTTAACTAACACGCACTCTTCAGTTTTCCTGCAGTTTCTCATTGGGAGGCCAAGCTTTATTTATAATACATATAAATATTTTCTCCATCAAAATGCTGCATTAAGTGAAGGGACAATTTTTAATCTGCAAACCTTCTCAGCCATCGTATGCTAAACATAAAGAAGGTTTAGAGGAGTACTGTGCTTTCTATATCGTATTTCAGCAAATTTTGAACAAGATTAGCCATGAAATACCTGGCCAAACTTCTCTCCGATGTTGAGTTAAGCCTATTGCCTCAAACTATTTCTTTGACTCCAAACATAGCCAGCACATAATCCACCACCTTTCCAATGTATTTGTCAGTTTAGTTCCTTTCTTCTACCTCAATTTGACCAAAAAACCCTCAAATGGATGGTGTAAAGACAATATAAGTTGCAAGATAATTTGAGGAAATAAAAAGCAGAGTCAGTAAGAAGAAACGTATTTGCAGACAAGATCTGAAAGTCTAGACAAGACGGCCTGGCTGTTACAGAATACTGACAAACCAAAGTAAAAAGAAGGTATTTCAGAAAAGAAGATATCTTCATTTAAGGTTTTTTTTAATCTATTTTTTTAAAATCAACTGTATCTGCAAGCATTAGGGCATGACCAAATTCAGTGACGACACTGCTTTGAGCAGAAGGCCAGATCGGATCAACTCTAAAAGTTCCTTCCCACCTGAATTATTTTAGAATTCAATAGTTCTATGCAAAATTATACACCATGCTATTATTTAATTTGTATTAAGTCTGTGTTACACTCTGTGGAAAAGGCAGATGGTATAAAACAACCCTGATCCCTTCAGTTTGAGTAAAAGGGAAATGTCTCTCTCTCTTTCACGAGAGAAAACGAAATCTGCCCTGGTAAGGCCCCCGAGAGCTCCCCGTCCTTCCCACTTTCTGGAAAAAGGAGAAGCCCGTTATTTTAGCACCTTACACAGAACTGAGAAACAGCTTACTGAGAAATGTTGAGAGCAGGTTGGGTATACTGTTTCCAAAATCCAGAAAGCACAGTCATCATACACAAGAGCTCTACGAGCTAACTCATTTGTACTTTGCACCCGATAAAAATCTAATGCTGAAAAAAAATTCAGCAGTGCTTAAGATAAATAATATTGCTTAACCGAGTACAAGGAGTCCTATATTTGCAGAGATCAGACAAACACTTTAACAAAGGCTGTGAAGCATCTGCTGCTATATATATATATGTATTTTTTTTTTCAGGGGATGGAACTACATGAACTCGGATAAGCAAAAGCAGCATGTGACCCACCTGAGGGCATCTGTTTGCGCTGCAGTCATGATTTTTATATAACCGGTGTTAAAAGTTAGAAGGCGAGGTTCAGTAGGGCGGGTAACGTGGGACAGGGGATTCAGCTGCCTTAGCTCTGTTTTTACAATTTTATATTGACAAGAGACATGAACGGCTGGAACCAGCACTGAGGTGATGGTTTATATCTAAAGACTGAGGAGAACATCAGAATCCGAGGGTCTTCAGGAACTGCTGTTAGGTATCGCACACAGTGCTACTAGGCGGAAAAAACACACGCCGTTCCTTGAAACCGTGCGATCCCTTCGTCTGGCCCCAAAAGCTGACAGGCAGGTAAGTAATGACTTCGATGGAAGCCTATGCGGGGGTAATCAGACTGGAAACACGCAGGAGGATGGCAGCTTCAAATCCATCCAAAGGAAGCATTTAACTGTTAGAGATCTGTCTGGAATGATCCTAAATAGAAATGAAAATTGTATTTTGCCATTGTTTTTCCTCGTTTGTTTTCTACGCTAACAATTAACAGACAGAGCCTGCTGGATGTGCTTTTGTACAAATGGGTCTTCTTTTCACACTTATTTATCTTTTTTTAGTCTTCAAATGAGTATCCATACATGCTTTTGTCATCTCTGCACTTGTCACAGGCTTGAATAAACGCAGCAAAGCGGCTTGGGTTGGTTTTATCCCCGATGCCTGTTTCAGGGGCATCACCGCCAAACTGCCACCCAAGATGCAAATGCTGCCAGCAACCGACTGCATTAAAGCGCAACGATTAACTGCGGTTTAACCAATTAATAGAAATTATCCTTGGGATTTTCAGTCTTGAAGTCATTTTTCATGAAACCTAAATAAAAGACTAAACTCAATTTTCCGGTATCTTTCAACTCTGCCTTTAGATGAACAACTACATGAGCCTATGACGTGTCCTACGGACACCCCGATGTCCTGCTCCGTTATCCTTCCTCAGAGCCTACCGGTTTTGTTTGCCCAGACAAAAGGACTAAATTGCAAAAACTAGGCAAACCGATGAAGTCTGTCTCAATGATAAACATTATTTAATCCCCAAAACCCCAAGAATCTTGAGTTTGTGTGTCTATATGATAAAAAAGCTGGGACGTCACCCATTTGTTTTAGTTTCTTCGTGAGCTACCGACACTTGTGAAGGGAGCAACCATCAGCGAGAGCAGCATTTCTAGATTCTACAAATACACTCAGAAAATTTTGATTTCTATTAAATCCAGAAGCATCCTTAATATATTTTCTAGTTTGTGGCTGATTTTGCTAAAGGGACCTTATCAAACATTGCTTTTAATTTTCACAAACAGGAAATCTTTTACACATGAACAAGGAAGTTGGAGGCTTCTCCCAAACAAAAGGCACAATCTTCCAAGCTTCTGTCAGGTTTTTATTTTCCTGAAACGATAAATCAGCAAGCATGGATGACTGTATTTTGCTAACTTCTTGCTTCAATTTAGTGGACCTAAGGGAAAAAGCGTAACAAAAGCCGCAATTAATACATAGGCTGATCCTATGGGCCCTCGGCCAGCCGGGGCAGCTGTGCCCAGTCGGTGCGCTTTCTCAGGACACATAATGGCCCCGATCTGTAGATAACGGATAAATCTATGATACAGAGAAAAGCAGAGACACAATCTATCTCCTGTGCCAACCACAGGGAGTGGAAATAAGAGTTTTGCATAAGAAAAGGTACTTTCCTCGGTGCGCTTTCTCAGGACACATAATGGCCCCGATCTGTAGATAACGGATAAATCTATGATACAGAGAAAAGCAGAGACACAATCTATCTCCTGTGCCAACCACAGGGAGTGGAAATAAGAGTTTTTTGCATAAGAAGGTACTTTCCCTGCTGTGTCTTTCCCCCTCCCAGGAGAAAGACCAAAAGCCATTCTGTTGATGGACATCACTCAAGGTTTAAAGGAAGGCTACCTAACTACCTTCAAGGGTAGGCCACGTATTTTTAGCACTTCAGACACACATACAGGTACGTGGGCAAAATTCCAGCACAGCTCATTTCACAGTTGCTCCTACCTGACAAAATGGGCTCTGCTAACTGCAAGACAGTCCTCGTCTGAAACTTGTACAGTTTTGCTCGGGGAAGTAAAAGGCATTCAACAGCAGAAAATGGCTGCAGTTTTTTTGGCAGCGATACAATCCCTTCATCTATTTAATGGCCTTTGGTACGCTGCCGAATTGATTAAAGCTTTACTACTGAAAACAGCACGTATGAACAGCTTCGGTAATTAGAATTTTTAATTATTTCAAATTGTACTTTCAATACCTAAAAGCCTTAACAGAGGAAATTCACAATAGGAGCAACCATAGATCGTATTCCTTGATTCAAATTAAATTATCAATATTGGAAATGCACAAATGACTCAGACACTGGAATTATCACACTTGTGAAGAACGACCACTGTGAATGTTCTGAAGATTTATCACTGGGCGGTAAAGACGACTGCCTTGAGCAAGTGTCATCATTTAACGCTGCACAAATGCTCCAATTGCAGCTGATAAATACAGCAAGAGACGGCTTCATTTCCAGAGACATTAACTTCTCTGGCATCATCCTTGGTGATACTGATGCACACTAATCCTTGGTTAAATATCCATTTAGCGTCTTCAAGGGCCATAAAATAAGAACAATAGTTCATTTCCAGCTAAACATAACCACACTGTTTTTGGAAACGTTCAAAAAAACAACCCCAAGCAATATGTGACTCCTGCTAGACCAACCTACTCTGGACTTTGGTCCAGTTGCCAACTCAACCAGATTTACTTCCTTTTTGGAAAAAAGCGTCATTATAATTGTAGTCTCATAGAGTCAGTGTCTGCTCAGAGGAAACGTCTCGACACTATATACAATCAAGAAGAAAATACGTGAGCAAACACTCATAGATGTAGGAGCAGCAGCAGGAACATACCAGTACACCAAGACTGTACATCAAGTACCTTCAGATCCTTGTTCCCAAGGCACGGCTTCCAAGAGCAAAACCTTCATGTATGTAAGGGATCACTTCACTTACTTTTGCAATGGATTGTCTTCTAAGAATAAGTGTCCTTGCTATTACCAGCAGTACTGAACAAGGGATTCAACTGAGAAAATATCAAACTTACCTTTTGTGAGCAGTAGAAGAGTTTCAGGGGAAAACACAGTTCAGGTACCGTCTGCTTAACAGCGCCATTGGAGTTAGTTTCCTTTCTTTTCAGAAACCCCATGAACCAACAGCTGGATTAGTCTTCTGAAGTTTTATTTTACTGCTAAACTGCAATCCATCTGCAAGTGCACATATCCAAGCAACAGCAAGATCCATTTTGACCTCTTACTCCTGCACGTTTGTGTCAAGAGTTGTTACCCCTCCAGTGACTAAGTGAAAGATTTTTGCCTTTGACTTTCCACTTTGTTAGCCTTAAGTCTTGCATCAACTACAACCTAGCAGTAGGATACATCTAAAATACACTGGCATACATTAAAATAATATCACCAAACGTGCAGCATGAATGGAAAGGATTCTAGAAGAAATCTCATATTCAACTCTGAGTAAAAAGCCCAAATACTATCCTCAAATCTCGGTGTTATGATCTGACACACGCAGGGAGCGCTTCCTCTAGCAGTAATGTATCAAATGAGCCACATCTCCAGTAGAATTTACCTTGCTAAACTCAGTTTGTATCCTCTGCAAAACTTTCCCAAGGACTTTTTGCCATTAGCATTAACCTCACAGTTACTTGGATTCATGATGAAGTGTATCTTCCTAAAAAGCCATTGTTAGTCTCTGTTTACCTAGAACTCCATCTTATTTCTGCAGGTAGTACCAGAAAGCAGGCTTCAGGATGGCTTCAAGTTTTTCCCCTTCTTAAAGAAAAGAAACCTAGCAGCACATTTGCCACAACTTGTAAAAAAAAAAAAAAGTAACCAAACACATCGCCCTCTGTATTGACCACAGCCACCATACAGGGAACTGCCGCAACCCGTGAACCGAGGCGTACTTTCAACATTCAGATGGAGCAGATGGCCTCCTTTTTTCCAGCCCCGGTTATTCTGCGATTTACAGACTTAACAGGTTACAAAACAACACCAGAGGAAACGATGACCACCTGTGCTACAGCGTGACTCTTCCTTTAGCTACAGGAAAGGATTTCCTCTGCTGGCGAACGTAGCAGTTTCATTCTCCACCTCTGCAAACGGCTAGCTGGAGACAACCAGGCGTCTGCACCGAGGCAGTAGAGACGCGTTATTTCTTGGCCTGTTATTAAGAACTATATTTATTTTTTAACTTGCAACTTTCCTTCTGCTTCTGCGTCTTTTGTATGAATCATACGTTGAGAGCTGTTTCTATCTGATGGAAACTGATAGTCTGCTTGACCTAAGATGCCTATTGATCCATTATACAAGAACAATTAAACAAACGCTTACGCACAGAATTACTACGTGTCATTTACTTCAGATTCTATTGTAACGCAAAAAATTTTAACTTCAGAAATTGTTCCTCCTGGTGAGGCAAAACCCTGTGCTAATAAGCAATATGCAGAAACGCTCACTGCAGATCAACTTTGTTTTGTTTTCTCTTCTCATTTTAACAGGTTAAAAATAACTTTTTTCGTGAGAGCGCATGATGAAACGCGAATTCAGGCTTCTGCTCGCAGAGCAGACAAGGCAGGCAGCGCTGCCGCCGCGTGGCTGTGAGCACCGTTGCACTGCCCCAGGTCCAGCTGAAAGCAAAAATTCAGCACATGCCACTAAAAGATTTGTCTCGTAACTTCCTATCGAACTCTCCAATGATGGAAATTGTTGCATGATTTTCTTATAACCCCATTCTTTCTGGAACATTTTGAAGCAAAGCCTTTTTTTTAACCTACTTTTCTGTTAAACTCAAAAGGAGCCTTATTTACCACAGCATGAGAATTGGGAATAAAATTATTACAGCTCGAATTTTAATTGTCCAAGTACATATTAAAAAGTTAAGCAATTAAGTATTTAAAAAGACATTTAATCCTTTTTTCTCACTTTAATAACCCGCAGAAGGATTCTCAAGGGTAGGTAAGAAGGGATCCCATCTGCAGCCACTGTGCTTCTAAGTCATCACTGATCTCATTTCAGATCTATCAAAATTACACCACAGAAAAATGTGAGAACCGCTGAATTGATGTGGTTCAGTGCACCGGTTCCTCAGACTTACTTCTAAGAGGGAAAAGTCTCACTCTCTCTCATGTACACAGGCACACATTTTAAATAGGATTAAATGGACTAATGCTAAAAAAATGAACAGAATGTTCTTAAAAGGAAAACTAAAATAACTTAAAAACAAAACTTAGAAGAGCTGAAATGTCTTGGTACTTAGAAGTAAGTGCTACACTGGACAAACTGCAAAGAACTGCTGTATGCTTACTCACATGTTCCAATCTTCTGGATTGACAAATCCATTTAAGCTTAATGAAAACATTACAGAAACTTCAAAGCAGGAAAACAGCTATTAAAAATTATCTGACAAGAAGTGACACATCATCTGCATCCACAGTATTTAATTTGTTTGAATAATATAGTTACAGATAAACAGGTTCACTCCATATACAATTACCGATACCTTTTTTTTTTAATACAGCTCATATTCCAGTACATCAACACTATTTTATTTACAAGGTATTTATGTACATTAACATCTTTCTAAAGTCAGTGCATTGTCAATAAGTTTTATACAATAATTTACAAAGTGAATGTAGTTAATAGTTAACTTAATAAATTTACTACTAATTCATGAATTAATTTAATTTAAAAAAATTAATTACAACCAATGTAACAAACACAGAAGATCAAATAACATTAGTAGATTGTGCTACCTGCTTAAATAAAACATTTTAAAGTAAATCAGTTGAAAATCTTTCACTTTTCGTGGAGTTTGCGTAGGGAGGAGTAGACAAATGGGTACTGAAAAAGCTTCTAACCTAGAAATTCACAAGTCATGTTTGCTTTTCTTCAGTCTCAATGTTTAGACCACTTTAAAGATAAAAGACCATATAGGACAGGGAGCAACACTTTACAAGTAAGACGATACTTTTTTTGGAACCGATCTGCTGTCCTCAAGGAGACACGACCTCCAACAAAGGCAGGGAGGTTTTTGCCTGAGTAAAGACAGCAAGATCAGCTGATATAATTTCTTAAATGGATAAAACTCTGATCTTTCTGGAAATTATAAACTTACTGTTAGGCTTGGCATTCTTGTAAAACACATTAAAATTAATCCAAACGTTTACTTCAGAGATCAACCGCGTAAGTACCAATTTTGTTAGTGAAGATACAAAACCTAAAGAATTTGGAAGATGACACATGACAAAATTAGTAAGCTGCTTAGACTCAGCTGAAGAACAAAAGGCCGAAAGAGTGAAACTTTTATCTTCATTCAGATATGCAAACAATTTAACACTGAAAATGTTTAAAGAAATACTCAAAAAATAACCATCTTTTTTCCAGTCTCTGCTAAGACTCAGTCATGCTCTCCTTCATGCGATAAGCCTGTTGACTTAAAAGAGCATGTTGCAAGGGCACAGAAAGCAATTCTGGTTTAACTGCAAGTATATGCATAACCTGTTGCAAAAAAGAAAATTCGAAAAGGCAACCAAATTTTGAAAAAAAGAAACTCCATTAAATTATGAAAAACCAATAAAAAAACCATCCATGAATGCTACGATAGCTACCTGACAGCCACAGCTTCTTATTTGTTTGAAATACACAGTGGATAATTCACAGCCATTCACTTCAGAGCCCTTACAACAACAAAAACAAACTATGTTTTTGAATTTAATTATACGAATTTTTAAAAGTGCAAATTTAAAAGCAACACCAGTCATGAAACATAAGCTCAAGCATCTTTCCTTCCAAAAGCTGGGAACATTTTGTGCAATGTGCACATTTTAAGACACCATGCGTATAATCACAACTACTCTCTTCAACCTGAAGTTTCTTCTTGAGGCATCTCAAAAGTTTGAGATAGCACTCTTCAGGCAGAAAAGCCATTCCTGAAACATGTTGATCTGCACAGCCAACACGTGGAGAAAACACAATTGTAATAAACCATTCAAGTGTAGAAATCAATCACTTCTCAAATTATGATTTGGTTGTGCTCCCAACATACAGAAAGAAAGCAACTGACACACACTAGTGGTGGCAAAACTGGAAACGTCTCCTACTCTTGATGTTCATTCTTGAAATTTGTGCACTTTTCATTCTCTTGCTTTCCCTGTTTTGCCAATAAAATGCAATAAAACTGCAGGAAAAAGGAGGTAGCAATATCATGTTGTCCAAAGACAACACTACAATTTTTTTTTCCCCATTATCTTAAACCTAGAGAGAGCCTTAGGGGTTTGTTAGAACAGTTGGTAAACTCTACACTACTTTGTTTAGCTCTTATTTGGACTATTTAATTTAGCTCTTATTTGGTCCTAGTCGGCTTTTCTCAAACCATTTTATTTAAAGGCCAATGGCAGTCTCAGCCTGATGCCTAACATCAGAAATGTTTAGAGCATGTATTGAGATAACAGAACAAAACAATACTATCTTTATATTAACTGCTATTTAATTAGGGTTTTCCTTTTGTGCTTTCAGATCACAGGGTACAACAACTACACTTAGGTTATCCGTTTCAATAACATTTTTGCCAAATGTAAGTTTCAGGATGTTATCCCTCACATTCTCAAAACAGTCCATGGAAGATCATCTGCTTACTGTAAAACACAGTACTTCTTATAATCTGACTCAAAATCTTCATCCATGCTGCTTGTGTCTGCCATCTTTTTGCCGTCTATCTTTGGCAGAAATTGTGCATAGTCTACCCCCTGCTGCTCATAGAAAAGAATGTAGGCAGAGTCGGTGTCGATTTCATCGGGATGCAATTCCTGCAAAAGAGAAAAACATTCTGAAATACGCAATGGGACAATTGTGTTGCTGTCACTGAGCTTAAAATACACGCAACTGCCCTACAAACAGTATTTTTAACTGGCTGTTTACAAGAAGAATCCCATTTTCTGTCTCCCTTATTATAGTTATCAGGCTCCATTATTTACTTGAAAAGTATGACAAATTTTACAGTGATAAATGCAAATACTTAGAAATGTCAGAACGTAATTATTCAGTAATTGAATACAAAACTGCTAGCATCATGAAAAAAATATTCTTGGACTTCCATTTTTAGTAATTTTTCCATCTTTGCACAAAATAAGCATCTTTCCTTAACCATGGTAGCAGCTGATGAACAGATGGTAAATTGGAAAAAAAACCCCCACCTCTCGTACAATTTCAGTTAACAATTTTAATATTTATTCAGTACAACTTTTGAGATGCTCATGATTTCAAAGAACAGTTCTCACAAGATGTAAATCTCTTGGGCTCTAGGTAACCAAGACAAAAATTATTTGCTACAAAAATCAATGATTTACCTTACAGCTACTGTCATTGTAGCAGTACCACTTGTTGTTCGGGTTTTTGGCATAAGTGACATAATGACCCCCTCCCATAATTCCTGAATGGCACTGAAGAAAACGAAGAAGAAAATAAAGTCTGGATCAAACATCAAAACTCAGAATTCACAGAATAAATTATTCACAAATTTGTGATCTTTAAGTGAGTGACAATGGTTCATGACAATCTATACATCTGGAGCTGACTAAGCTTACGTACTCAAGCAGAAAAAACATTATGCAGAGATATATTTTTCAGTTGTACTCAGTTTTATGGCAAATTTATTTTGCTGACAATGGCTCTACTTCGTTCTCCTTCTCAACAGATCCCTACTTTTTGTAATGAAAACAATACAGTAAATGCATTTAGTCAAAACAATGCCACATAAAGATAGTTTACTTGCATCAAAAAAGTCAACTTACCGAAATTGCATATAGATTGTAAATAGGGTTAACACATACTTCTTCTCTTTGGTCATCTGTAGTATCATCCTCGCTATGGTTATCAATTTGACCGTTGATACTGCCATTACTATATGCATTCTGCTCACAGATGTATCCATTGGCTAGAGTCATCTCACTGTCCTGAGCAGTATATAGTTCACTCTGGCTACCACCCAAAATCTGCCCTCTAGTAAGAGCATCACTTTGATCAGAAGTAAATCTCTGTTCCTGGTCAGTACCATTCTCTTTACTTGCATCCAAATTTTCTTTGCTACTTGACAGTTTGTTTTTACCCAGTTGTGGTAGCCGCAGACGTCCTTTACCTCTTCCTAAAGTCCTTGGGCTACTATTTGGGCTACTGTTTTTACTTGAAGGACAGCTGGTTCCACTTTTCCTCCCCAAAGACGGAGATGCTAAAACAGAAAACATGTGGACTACTAAGATAAGTAAACACATAGTCTATAGATTTTTTTTTTAAAGTGTTTTTTTGAATAACCAAACATTAAAAAACACTGTTTCACTACAACTAATGAGTAGTATATAAAAGTAAAACTATTTTTGCACACACACACACATACACCTATAAACTAAAACTTAACTACTTTGTGCAGGGACACATTCCCCACACTTAATCCAGCCCACTTACACAAGCAGACAGTGCCAATATCTGTTGTCACCGAGTAACAACTTTTTTTTTTTTATGGTAAAGCTTCACTAAGCTTTCCAGGGCAAACAACAACAGAAATGAGTGTTTCAAAGTAAGTGTAGTGCTTGGCCAAAGAAACATTACAATTTTGTTCATAATGTAATTTCCCCCCCCCCTCCAAATATCAGTATTGACTGGAATTTTCCCTAATAATTACCTACCTTTGATATTATTCAAGACAGTAGTGTTAAGGGAGGATGGACTTCTGTTCAGTATATCTCCTTCTCCTGGTGTGTAAGTGATCTGCAGATCTATTTTTCTAGACTCCCCTTGGAGAGTCCGTGGTTCAGGAAGGCTGTCAACCTGGAGCGTTAGCTGCTTTCTTTGAAAATGACTTGGATCCCTTTGTACCAAAAAGGCACTTGGGTCAAAATTTTCTCTGGGAAATTTAACAATTTTCTGAGATTTTATCCAGCGGCCATTTACGAACTGAAATCTTTTCAGATGAATGATCTAAGGAGAAACATGTTAGAGAAAATTAAAGGAGGACAATTACATCACAGTGAGTAATTTCACTGTTTAAAAATAATTTTCCCTGAAACATACACATTTTATCATATATTAATAAAAAACAGTAACAATGCTGTAGTGTGACAATTTGGATTTTGGGATCAAGCTGGTAAAATATGGAACTAATATTTTCATGGAGAAATGATGGAAAAGGTTTCTTCAATTCAGTGATCAGCACTGTGTGTTTTGAATAACCTACCAAATTTGGAAAGCAACAAATGCAGGTGTTACACAACTAGGCAAAAGATCATGTTACTGGAAAGACTGCATAAGCGTGAATTCTATGTCGGAACAGATGACACTGAATGCAAAACGCAACCATTTCCTGCAATGTATCAGCTAAAAAGATTCAAAAAAGGATTTGAGGTTTGTTTTATTTGCCTGAGTTACAGAAATGCATGAAACAAACTAAGTCAATGCCCCTCCTGAGACTGTGAACAAAAGCAAATCTTCTTATTCAGAACAAGCAGACATACCTAGCAATTCAAATTTGTGATCAATGTACTTTGGTTTTGTTGCTGTAGAGGAAAATTACACAAGATCATACCAAAATAGGAGGAAGTCTCCAAAGATCCAGTTTTTTGGTGGCCAAACAATGGGTCTTGCATTTGGAACAGTAGTACATCTCATCCTCCCCCAGTTCTTCCTCACTGGTGAAGGCTCTAAGACAACTATCCAGATTGATGGGCTCTGCTTGAGCTCGTCGGCTTTGTTCAACGCTTTCATGTTCTTCTACAATCTAAAGTGAGATAAAACTGTATCTGACTTGGAAACGTATACAAACTGCTCAGAGGAAGGCTCTATTCACAGTATCATACAAATAATATCATATAGTTATTTAGGATTAAAGATAAAAACTAGGTGCACTAAGTTTTAGCAGAAATTTTATCTCAATTATGAAGAGGCAGATGTACAAATAATGCACTGTCCTTATTCTCGGGTTCTGCTTAAAAAATTATTCATAAAGCACAAGTTTACAGATTCAACTCACAAGTCTGAACAGCTGATCTACATTAACTCAGCTATAGGCTTACCTTTAGATATGTTTTCTTGACTCAATGAGGAAATAGATTTACTCACATGCATAACTGTTTATAGCACTGGTGTGCTTAGAAAATGTATCAAATTAACATATTTTGTAATATATTGTGGAGGCTAGATCAAAAGCAACTCACAACAGACAGAAAATACACTGCTGTGGTTTCTTAAAAGCTTCCCTTCCACATTATGGTCACGTAAGAGGTCTAACATGAAGACATTAATTTATCCAGAATATACTGTTCAATAATTACTGACTTTATTTTAACATTAAATGGACAAAAGAAACATCAATTAAAAAAAAAATAAATTGGTGAAATGGGTTGTGCTTAAGAGCTATTGACCAACAACAACGGGTTTGTGTTGAAATTTTACCCGTTCTTGCGACGTCTGGTAGCGCAGATGGAGTGCTGTTGGATCCCAGTCTACAGCAATGTAAGCATTCCCAACACAAGCTCTATCTTCTGTGCACTCAATTTTACAGCCACGGCAAAATCTAAATCGAAAAGTTAGATGTGGTAAGTAAACTGTCCAATAACTCAGTTTTACATTAAGTCACACTTGGAGTGTGTGACTTAATGTCACTTCTCTTCTGTGACACTCTTCTTCTTAATGTGACTTCTGCTCCTTATTTTGTAACGTATGCACCCCCCAAAGTTTCAGGTCTTGCTTTCAGTGTAAAAGAGAGGCATTTTTATAAAACAATAATCAGTGTCAGTTTGCTATTTTACTACAAAACTTTAATAGAGATGAGAAATAGAAGCGGTTGGGTGAGCTCAACCATCTACCCACGTATAATGCTGACCAAGCCTACTGACGACACCAAAAAACTACAATGCTTTGTCTCCATAAATATTTTACAACATGATAGCTAATGTACTTTATTTATCTAGCTGTAAGAGACTTTTTTTTTTTAAATGAGTATATATGGTCTGAATACCTTCCAGCAAGGGTCTGAAATTTTCATTAGCACGTCTTTGTTTAAGAAAAATTCCAAGCGTGCTTCTAGGGTGAATTTCTTATTGTCCATTTTAGTTCTTACTCTTCAAATGGCACAGGAACTAGCAAGGGTAAATGATTTACATCTAAAAGTTTGGTTTTGTGTGAAACCCCCACAAATCATCCAAATATGTACACATACGCACCTGCATATATACACACATGCACACAGAATATTGTAAGGGGTTAAGAGGTTTCCGATAATCTCATGTCTGTCTCCTAATTTAAAGTTTCTGTGTCAGCAGAGCTTTCAGCTCTCCAAGTCATAAAAGCTATTCTACAGTAAAAGTCTGCCATGTGAGGGTTTTGGTTAAATTAGATTCTAGATTCTTATAGTTTGATATTACCTCTGAAGTGTATCAAAAACCCGTTACCATAAATTAAATTTCTGCTGGAGTGATTCCCTTCCTTAAATCTGAAAAGGACAATTTACCTGTACCATGGACACCAAGCACAAGAATTTCCATCCTTCTGAACTACCCTTAGGGTGAATGGATACTGATATCCCATGCTATCATCACTGAAACAGAAGAGAATGCAACATGAAACGTGAGCACTCGTTCAGACTGCCAATTACTTTCCTTCACTATGCTACCCATGTTTACTTTAAAAAAACCACCACCACCCCCCTCAAAATTATAATTTTGATTAGATTAAGCTATTAAAACAAGACCGGCCTTTACATCGCCTGAATTTGTCAGATATAATGAATTATCAATCAGTGGATGAGAATGAACTAACCAATTTGTATAAAGTCAACCTTTACGTGCAGCTAGAAGGTATACTACGTTTAACTGTATTAAAAAGGATTAAAAGTTATTTTTAATTATTGCCATTATTAAATTGCAGGACTCCAAAACGACTTCTTACGAAAATAACCCACTAAATGAAATCTGCAGGCAGAAAGCATCTGGGGTAAAAGCGCACACAATTGTTCCTAAAGTTGTTGACATTTAAAGCTTAATTATACATTAAAAAACGTATGTTCATTCAACAGAAGTATTATGAGAAGTCAAAACTGATAAAGATGAAGAATGAATATAGTTTTAAATCTTGTAAGCAAGTCTACGCCGCCGTATAATGTCATTCAAGCCAAAGACTGAGATGCCAAACTCACCAGTCTTGTGCATGATTACTAGCTTCCTGAGGCGGGAGAGGGCTAGCAAGCCTGGAAACCTGAATCCACACTGCATCATACAGGTCTTTTTTCCGTGTATGAACTGTACAAGGAACAATTAGTGGCATTCCAAAGAGACTAGGACGATTCTTCTGAGATGAAAGAAAATATAATTCTGTCCGCATCTGTGTATGTGAAATAAAAGAATGAGTCAGATATAAGTACGCCTTAACTCACGTTACCATAATTACTAGGATGATGACCTTGTTACTTATTTCAGGTGTTGGCAATTAAAATAAACCATTAATTCTATTAAAAGTACTCAATTTCAGCACTTTTTTCCAATAGTAAATACTGTAAATTTTGATCATTGACTTGAAACTGCCTGAAAAATTTTTTGTATTTTATGATATTATGGCAATGTTATTTAGGCATTAGACCACATCAACATAAATCTGTATTTCAACCATGTACAATATTTTGTATTTCATATGATGCATATTTCTTACTTTTCCCACCACACAGTAATACTGCAATGCAGACATGCACCTAATGATGCTAATACCTGTCCCAAAATGACCTCTACACTAGGCAAGCTTACGTTTGCCAGAGAAAGAAAACCTTTACATCTAAAGGAGGCACTACAGACTTGTATGCAACTTATTCCAAGCAGACAAACTAACCTTCATGCTGCATCTCCCATTTATAAGAAAGATTTAACACACTGACTTAATGACACTGAGGTACAGCAAACAGCTGCACCTTGCATAAGTTTTATACAATTAACCCTTTCCATTGATAAGATTTTTGACAATGACAAGCGTGGATTCCTGGAATAGCTTCCACAAACAACTTTTACTGGTTTTTAAGCTGTATAACTAGCAGCTTGTAATGGCTCAAAAGCATTATAGCAATCACCTAAGAGGTTCTGCAAAATCTGAATCAAGATAACAGCAGTAACAGTGGTTAGTGGCCACTACTTGAGAGAATAAAGCAAAAAAGCCTCATGCAAACATGCAGTAAAGAGAGAAGTTAAATGGCCTCCTGGCCCCCATCCACCAGGCTCTAAACATCAACAGACTCTAAAGTCTGGACACAGCGCACACAGAACGTGTGGCTGTTTGAGGTGTTCAGTCATCCAGCTTTGACATTTAGCGTTCAACTTAACTACAGATGCTTTTGCAAAGAGTAGTTCATGCTAATAGAATGACCCAGGAATGTACTATATATCTTCACTCTGTTTCCATAGGAGAAATAAGGCTTTTCCCCATAATGGGAAAGAAATGCATTTCTACTAGCTCTTCTAATTAGATTTTTTTCTACTCAAAGAATCTGGAACATTTAATCAGGGAGTTAGCGAACGCCCAAGTACGCATCTCAGCATTAAAGAACTGGGAAGCATGCCAGTACTAAGGAAAGAAAAACACACCAACATTAGACATGACGATTTAAATTTACAAGAGTTGTGTTTCTGTAGAACTCGGTGCTCACTTAAGAGGGAAAGGTATTCATGCTTCCTCTTCTTAACAAATACATACTAATTTATCATATGGACATTAAAAAAATCCTCGCTGACTTTCTCTCAAAGTGTGTTACACGAACAATTTATAACAAATGCAAAATCTACTTACCATTTTTCTGTGGACTGCAATTATATACCCTGTACATGGACTATCAGAAAGCAAGGGCACATGACCGTTGAGAGTCCAGTTGGCAAGGTTACGCTCTGTTCCACATGGCACTACAGTATTTGGCATTCCGTTTGGAATTAGGCTTGGTTTAGGAAGGTCCCCATTCATCATTATGTTGGGTGCTCCATTAGCTGACGGCCCAGTTGAGACATCTGTAGATAGACAATTACCTTCTCAATTATCTACAGTAACCAGAACTGATCACAAGATTTTTAACCTTTCCATTCTGTTCAATGCATTTAATGAAATATCTTCTACTCTCCTTAAGACCAACATCTAACCTTTTATTTGCCTACAATTTTGCAAAATCAGAGCATGCAAGAGCAAAGAATAACAGAGGTGTTTACAACCCATATATGAAGCCACAAACAATAAAACCAAAACTGAACACCATGCTTCCAATTTTTGACATGTCCTGCCTTAGAGCCAATCCACAAGTAATAAAGTATTTTCCTTGTTTCTTGTGTCTTTAACTAAAATAAGTATAGAGTGATCTTCAGACTGCTATCCTGGGCATGATCCTAAAAAGGATCACAGACCATCAGTAGATACTGAGACTGCTCACAGCTTGTCTGTGGATCAGAACTCGACTTCTTTGTCTTTTCTTTAATCCTCACTGTTTACTTATTACTAAGAAGTAGGGCTTTCTCCTGAATTTCTCCAGTACCTAAGCACTGTGCATTTTAAATGAACAGGAAAATAAACGTCGTCTTTTACCTGTCTGCACAGGACTTGATGCTGATGTAGGGGATCCTGGAATTGGTATTTCAAATGCACACAAAAACCCACTCACTGATAACCGGACTTTCTGGTTGTCTTGAGGAAAGTTCTTCAGCAAAGAAGGGAACGTTAGTCAGACATGTATATACTTCCACCTGTGACTCTGAACATGTTTTGTTCTTTTGAAAACAGTTTATCTATCAGCTCATCTCTCCCCTCCCATTTGCTTTCTTACACCTTTCTAGAAATGAAAAAGGAAGCCAACAAGCACACCGCTTTGCAGATCTCTGCAGCAAGACCTGAGAGAGTTATTCATGGTTCTCTAAACAGACTGAGAGCACCTAGTTTCAAGCAGTTTTAATCCTATTCAACAACAGCAAAAAAAAAATTACATATAGATACACATATACATACACACTATATAGAGCTAAGCCAGTCTTTACTTATGTCTCCAATGTCTTGACGGTGTTTAAACTCGTCACAGCACTCTAACTTGAGATTTATTACCTCAAGATGATTTTATCCTTTTTTTCCTAAAAATATCATTAGTAATCAATTCAATTAAACTTCTGCAAGCTTCTACATTGCTATTAATTTTGTTTACAAGTGGTTTATTTTGGTTCAGTTTACTTTGATTTTAAATCTATTTAAAGCAAGCCAAAATACCGCTTAAGAATGAAATAAGAGTTCATATAGAGATATAACTAAGCTTTTTTATCACGCTTTCAGTTAAATTATTTCACAGTTCTTGTAAGCAAAGTTTAATGTCAAAAAGAATGAAGAAGTACGCCGATGCACACAAATAACAAACAAAAATACCAAAGTATGTTGCAGTAATGATTTTTTTTTTTTTTCTTCTTACCTTTATATTGGAGCTATGCACTTCTGCAAGTAGAATCTGTTCTGGTTTTAGCCCACAGAGTTCACTTAACTGTTTTTTCAAACCTGTGTACTTTTCATCCATGTTCAATCTCAGGCCGTATCGAACAGGAGTAGTACCATCTAATTTAATTACTTTAAAGGGGAAAAGAAACACACTGGTCAGCAAACCAGGGAAGTTTTAATGAGAATAATATATTACAGCTACTTACTTACTAAAAAGTATTTTTTCCCCAACTTTAAGATATGTTTTTTTTTTTCTCATCAGCCAATTTTCAAGGTCTGCAGACAAACGTCAGAAAACCCCTTGCTGCATAGGTGGTAGAAAATGGTAGCAAAATTTGTTTCACTTTCTTATCATCTTTCCTTTTGCCTCTTTTCCAACAATACATGGGTTCCTCATAGTGTAGTTCATGACCCATAAAGCATTTTTTGTTTGTACACTCCCCCCAGCCATTCTTTTTCACTCTAGGCAGATTTAGGACAAGCTCCAAAACACAGTGAACAGAAGGAAAGTTCTCAGAATCTCCATTTTACATGTTTCTGCATTAAGTCCTTTAGTCAAGACTGAAAACAGGCCATCTATGCTCTGTTTTTAAAGGTTTTATTTTAGTTTACCTGTATTCCAATGAAAATTCTTGTGCTCTATTATATTAAAATGGCTATACTATCTTTAAGCATAAGTGCTAACACAAACAAAATTTGGATGTTTTATCGCTGTTCTACATATACAATTTTTATTTTATCAATGACAAGTTTATAGGGAGTTAAACACTACTACTCACCTGTAATTTCTAGGTGCATGTAGCTGTCCATTGGCAAAGGCAAGGATAAAAAATTAAAAGGGTCAAATCTAACACTTATATGTCCACAAGTTTTACATTTTACTTGTGACTTCAGCTGCCCATGAAATAAATCTACAACAATGGATCTGTTTCTTCTCAGATGATTTTCCCAGGCCTAAAACGACGTACAAAAAAACAATACAAAGTTAGAAACTGAATACTACTTGCTTGAACTACAGGAAGGAGGATATGCTGCAAGACCTCCAAAGTTTCATTGGCCTATGGAAGTCAACTTATTTCCATAGAAGTTGTTTACCAATTTCTAATAAATAGGAAGTATTTAGTTTCAACATGAGTAAAGAAAAGTTGTTTCAATTAACACAATAATCAAGGTATGACATAATTTAAAGTACTTCTGAAAGGATGATCAGGTATCTTGAAAAATTTTGATACTCCGTAATTCTGAGGAGTTGTTCAAAATGATTGTGAAGTATCATCTTTATACCTTTATTATTATAATACTTAAAACTCATTTTCAGTTCGAAGGTGAAATCAACTCCTTAAATCGCAGATCTAACAAGTTCCAAAAGACAGTAGAGTCCTGAAAGACTATTGCAACAGTCTCACCAACAAAGCAGCTTAGTACTATAAGGAAAAAAAACCCCAGCAAACAAACAAACCCCAAACCTTTAACCCATACCTCTGCTGCTACTTCCCAGTCTGGTCGACCATCACTGTCTTTCAATTCAACATATGGCTTATCATGAACTCTGTTCAAATCCTCATGAAGACCATCCAAAAGAAAAGCCAGAAGCTCCTGTGAGTCTTGCTGTTGAAAGCCATTAAATCTTGGAGCATATTTTGCTATTGTCCACTACAAAAAAAGCCAGAAAGTTATTTAACATCATGTAACAGAAGTTGTAACAATAAATCAAAATATTGTAGACAAGACGCATGCTGTCAACGAGCACAAATTAAATTGCCAAGAGTTAAAGGTAAGCCCCTATGCTTTCAGAACAAAAGACCATTTACAGGCAAAAGCATAATCTTTTGTCCCTAACAAGGGCTATAAAAAGCCACATCTTATACCACAACCTCTGATTCATATCAGGTAACCCCTTTGACCTTACAGCCACTGAACCATGATTATATTCCACAGAAAGCTGCTCAAGTCCTCAGCACCAAGAGTGATGCACCCTGGCCTCCTCCAGATGTGCATCTTGCCCCTGCACAGCCCCTTCCTGAACACCTCCCCTACATTCCTTCCAGGCAAGAAAGCAAATTCTGTGACCACTTTGGAGTAACATACGTGATGACTGACCGCCTAGGATATGGTCACTGGCTTCACAGCCAACTTCTAAAGCGTTGAATGTATGTCCAAGTTTCCTTCCCTTTCTCTAGGGGAGATACTGATTTGAGTCCCAGAACCATTACGATACAGGTAACATCAGGAAAAAGTGCATTAAGAGATTTCTGCTATTCAAAGAAATTCTTGCTTTCTACTTTTAAATAACACACATCACAGACTTACCCGCAGCTTTAACGGTGCTATATTCTTCTGAGTTCCACTCCACAACTCCTGAACCAAATCCCCATAGCACTTGGCCATGTGTCCTTTCATTCCTATTGGATTTGTCCTAGAAATCATGACGTAATTAATACCATACTAAAATTTAAACAAAGTTCAAGCGTGGGGATAAACAAGGAAGTGCAAAGGCTTCTTGCTGAACTGTTTTAACTCTCCCAGAAACAAAAGAAGTTATATTTTCATGTTTCTAATCTAGTATCTGCTGTATAGCTGATGGCTGATAACACTGAACTTAAAAAGGATGTATTCATACTGTCTACTTCCGAAAGCTGAAACTCATTTTAAAGAAATGTTACAGCATCTAAAATGCCAATGGTCTCAAATAGAAAATTACCTGTTAAGTTCATAAAGATGTCTTCCTGAGATGAAATACCGTGTTAGAGGTTGTGTATTACTGACACACTGGATACTGGAGTTCATGAAACATGTGTTACCCAGATTGCTTAATCCAGTAGCACCCTTTTCAGTAGGAACTGGGAAAAAGAAAACGTAATTACACCAATTGTGCAGATATGAAAAATTCAGAATGGTGCATCAGTAAAGTTAAGAGTATGACCTTTTCACAGAGACCAATGCAATTTAACCCATGTATTACTGACACACTGGATACTGGAGTTCATGAAACATGTGTTACCCAGATTGCTTAATCCAGTAGCACCCTTTTCAGTAGGAACTGGGAAAAAGAAAACGTAATTATACCAATTGTGCAGATATGAAAAATTCAGAATGGTGCATCAGTAAAGTTAAGAGTATGACCTTTTCACAGAAACCAATGCAATTTAACCCGCTCCCAATTACGAGACTACAGCTCGCACAGATGCAACAGAGGACCAGCCTGTTCAAAATATCTGCTCTGTTAACTCTACTTAAGTTAACAGAAATTGAGGTATTTTGTTGGATCTGATCCACCACGGACATCAGTACAATCTATACAAATTATTTTCAGGTAAATAATGATGATTCTGAAATTTCTGGATTAATTTGTTAAAATCTTAACTACTCCTTACCTTAAAAAAATCCAAGATAATAAACACAAAATCAAGAATTTGCTGTGTACCATTTGCTACTGCTGGCTCTGAACATCTACAAATTTATCTATCTATATATCCAACCCTCCCACATTTCCAGCAACTAAGTTAATAGAGCAGAGAGAACAAGCAAAGCAGCACAGGCATAAAAGACCTCTTCCAATGTTAAGAGCACTTATATTAAAAAGAATTGTTTCAACATAATATAGCCTCTTGAGTTTTTCTTCTCATCATAATTCAATTACTATGCTGAAACACTTACCTTTATGTCTGTCTATTTTACTGCTGTTTGCTATAAAAGACATCTCTTCTGGCCAGCTCATGTCTTTGTTTCGAACTAGAAAGAGATATGGTATAAGGATTTTTTTAAATCGTTTGTTACTTACTCCAGAGAGCTTATACAGCTGCAGAGGTCTAATTAAAATTTTCTAATATTGAATTGAGAAATTTGCTTATTTTTAGTTATTATTTTTGCCAGATTTCATTTCAATGTTTCCAATCATTATTGGAAATCATTCTAATACTGGCATCATTCCAGCCATGCCAGTAACATCTTTAGAAAGCAGCCTTGAGATTTCTTTCCTGTTGGATAACAAATTTTTCAGTACTTACTCTAATACTTAATAAGGATCCCCCAGATTCGAACAAATCTGTTCACTTCATGAGCGATCGCTAATATTTTTCGTTATTACGAACCAACAAAAGATTCAAGTGTATTTCAAAACAGGGACAAATTACATGTGTTTCAAGATAAAGCAGGACAAAAAAATACAAGCTTTCCTAAACTAACTTTACCACCACGTCCCCATAGTATCCCTCTGTAAACCTCTGCCTTGCATTGACACAAGCCATACAGCGAACTGGCTGAAAAGAGGGAGTTATTTCTCACTAGATCACTTCTCACAGCCAGTTCATGAGATCGGTGTCAAGTAGCTGTCCACGGGTAAGGCAGGTGGCATAATATACAGAGGAAGGGCGGACTGCCTCTGTCAGCAGCAGTGTTGACTTAATGCCGGTTTGTTTATTGAACTCCAGCCTCGGGGTTCTGTTTCACCTGATACAGCAAGGTACAGTCCCTCTCCCCTTTCTCTACACATAAATTCCCATTTCTTCTCCTGTGCCTAGTGACTAATGCAGATACACAGTGAACTGTATCAGCCACTCTGTCAATTTTAAATTGATTAAATATGAGCCGAGCCAAGTGGCAAAAAGGATGAGTCCATCTAGCACACCAACCTGAGGTGTAATATAAAGCTACGCTAAGTGAAACTTGCACAGAAACAATGCAAGACCCGGATTTCTATATAGCCTCTGTGATGTACGGACAACAGTAGAGTGGATTAAGTACGTACGCTTCTGTTTCTCACATTAAAAGGTTAGACAAAAAGTCAAGTCAAACTAGCTGAAAACTCAGCTGATCCGTGCACCCTGATACCTTTGACAAAGGCTTAACGTATTTGTGACTGATAGCACTGCCTAGCGTAACAGCGCATGGCAGGAGGATGAGAAGCAATGGACATTAACTGAAACAAGAAAGGTTGAGATTGTTTACGGTGCCTTTTCACCACGACGAGAGTCAGTCAAGCAGTCAAGTCCAAATGCATTAGGTTCTCTCCAGATGTGAAAATAAAAGCAGCTTGTAATGAAAATCTTAGAAATGAACCTGACATGGACTGAAACATGCAGTTTTCTTCACCTTTTGCTTTGTGAGTAAGAATGTGTTCATGCAAATATCATAACCTGAACTCTTGTAAAATTAGTGAAAGAAAAATCAGATAATGAAAAAGCCTCAGATGCCTCACACCACTTTTGTTAAATCTCTGGTATTTTAGTTATTACTGTAGGGGCAGTAGATTATTTGAAGCTTTGGTATTTCTTCCTGTATTTCTTTCAATACATACATATATGAAGACAGACATCTATTTAAACAAACTCTTCCTTCTCAAAACATTTCCAAAAATAAAATATTTGGACAGTAGGCCTATATTTGTGTAGTTTGGGCAATTAGAGAAATGGGTACTACACACAATTCATTAACCATATATATACTCATATAAAACTATTCCGTTTTAGTGCGTAAACCAATTATAGGCCCTTTTTATACCTTCTATTACTAAATGCTGCTCATCTTGGATTTTAAGATACTCCAGCCTGTGATCTTCATCATCCAGCAAAGTAAGATAGTTCTGCAGGAGAAAAAATACTTCATATAATTATTACTTCTAGATTTAAAATTCTCTGAGGAGATTTTAATCTTGAAGCAATGAAATTAAAACAGCATTAACAATTTCTTCACAAAAATGACAGCACCAGTTTCCTACCTATGTTAAATACAGTAGTTCACTGATCTCCAGAAGCATCTTGTTCAATGCTTTAAATTTAGCCCAGAAGCCAGAAGCATCTTGTTCAAATGCTTTAAATTTATGTGGTATTTCTTTAGAATGAGAGAATTACATGCACTTAATGATTTGGAGGAATACACTCCGCTTGTTCATTGTGATTTGTTCACATACACATTTGAAAAAGATCCTGGATGGCTGTTGGCTTCTGTGCCAACAGAAGCCTACAGCATCATGCGTGTCAATGAAAGAATATATTTTTATTTCCATTTAAAACAGTTTCTATCAAACTTCATATCAAGCTTTTTAATAGCTCAACCAACTACCAACGTTTAAATACATCAAAGGATAATTTAATGTTTATCAGGCTACTAGGAAAACAAAAGATAAGTTTTCTGGGTCTTTAACACCAAAATCTAAATTTCACTGCTTGGAGTGCACAAAAAACTCCAGAAAATAAGTGGCAAGACTTTTCCAACCTGAGCGGTTAAATTGCAAAGGAAACTTATGTCCACTATTTTCTTTTTTTCTGTGCATGTGTGTTTAACAGTTTCTAGAAAAGAATAAGATATACAATATTCAATAGCT
>NW_008795131.1:3593142-3621286 GCF_000699145.1 Aptenodytes forsteri | reverse complement strand
ACCAAACAAACCGACATTACCTCACTATTGTATAACCATAGGCGCATATCTTCTTCCTTTATACGTAGCCTCTGGGAGAGATATTCATGTATCTCTTTAATTGTTTGCATTCGACTAAAGCAGCCAGTGTAAGCCAACACTCTTTTTAAAGGAGCATTCGGTGAAGGTACATTCCCTGGATTCACAATCATAAGAAAAGGGTAAAAGATAATGTATATACCCGTAGGCCAACTGAAATCAGATCAATAATAACTTATACACTACATACACTGTAAGTACTTTTTGTAAAAAAGTACACAGTTCTACTCCTTTTGCTTATGGATAAAATTATGAGTTAGATTGAAAGCTAGTTGTTACTAATCCCGTGGGACAACAAATTTGCTATCAGAAAGCAGATAAATTTACTTCCCTTCTTACCAAAACCTATTGGAAAATTGCTCTCCTAAGATTCTCATAGGGAATAAATAATTTAATAGTAGTTTTAAAACACTATTCTATTTTTCTCTTAAAGAGAGAGTATCAGAGACAATGCTAATTTTCAAAATTTCATGACAATTTTCTTTTTAAAAGCACACTGCAAGTAAAAAATGATTAAAAAAAAAAAAATCAGTCTGTTCTTGGAAGTAGCATAACTTTGCTCCAGCTCTTCTATGGAGATAAATGCTGATCTGTGAAGATGAAATCAGCCTGGCAGTTTCACAATAAAAGTATTCTTAATAACTAAATTCCTCAAAACATATTCTGTGAAGATGCCTAGGATTTTCACCAGAATTTCTCAACAATCTCCTGTTTGCAACACAAACTAATTCCATGTCGAGATTGTTGCTGTTTTCTATAACATGAGCTCATCTTTAGATAAAACATTTGCACAAGCTCAGTTTCAAAGAGATGAGACCAACTTTACATGCTTTATTTTTTGAGCTTCTTTAGTTTAAACTTAGGAAGTTCCCCACTCCTCACAGAGACAGGTCTGTAACATATTCATGAAAAGCTTTTATTATACAGCCAAACCCAACCCAAGACAACTGCGTTACTTAAGTAACCAGAAAAGTGACATTGTTCCACTTTCACTGTCAAAAGATTAAAATAAAATAAATAGTACCATATCAAAAGATGCAATATTACATGCAATTTGACAAGGGAGTAAAACTATACTGTAATCATCTTAAAAGTCAGCAAAGCATCAGTTTTGCTTCAGTATACCAAGCAAAGTACTCATTGTTTTTAAAGAACACAAAAAAGCATTTTCTGAGATTAGAGATCAGAGGATTAGTTGTAAGATTACAGCAAGAAAGCATATTTGAAAACTCAAAAAGATTAATAACTGATTGGACAAATAAATTAGTGCAGAGCAAAATAATTCCAAATCAAGATCAAATCTGGCACATCAGAAGATTCTCTTTATTTGAATTTGGGCATTTTAGGATGTCCAAACAAAGTGGTTTCCATTTTATTAGGTCTAGTAGGAAAAATGAATTTGGGTAGCAGGCAGTTTCTGTAGCGGAACTTGATCAAGCAGGCAGCCACTATCTACACGTTAAGTTTGAGATTCTATCAAAGCAGTGAAAAATTGAGCATCTGCATCAGAGTTTTAAAGACAGGCTAACGCTAGCACGGCTGAGGGATTTAATTTTCAGTAGTCAGGTGAGCCCATTTCTGGACATACGTTACTGTGGATGCATATGTATATCTGTGTGTATCCAAACGCACATGCATATGAACATTAGGCATTTCTTCAAACCTGTTGTGCAAGGCAAGTATGCAACTGTGCATACAAACCGGTAACTGAAAACAAATCCTGTAACACTTTTCAGCTGAAATGTGAAGCAGCAATCTAAAGATTATTTTTTTAGCCCATTACTTGTACAATCTTTTGGTGAGCATTACCACCACAATTACGGGACATGTATTTTAGTTGGATGTTTACAGAATAATAGTGTAATTATTAAATATCGATATTTGATACTATATTAAATATAGTATCAAATAATAGTCTTCATATTCCATTAATTCAATCCCTTTCTAAAGAGTATGAAATAATTTGGGGCATTAAAGCCTAGCTGCCCAAGTAACTCAGAACCAGCTGGCTGAACAACGATTTAATTTATTATACCACTGTACTATCCGATACACACACCCACCCCAATGCACAGGTGCATCTATTCTATGGCTACAAAATTCACTACCAAGAGGATTAATCGGATCTGCCCTTCTCAGCTGTTTAGTTTATGCGGTGCTCATTTCTCACTTTCAACTCACCAATCTATTTGCGACTATGCGACTTAACTGACTTCACTGAAAATGCTCCCTCATGCCTCTTCCTTTCAAGAGAAGATAGGAGGAAAGCCTTTAAATCTTTACCAAATGCTGATTGTGCCTTACAGTTGATTAGCTGGTGTACAAGCACAGTGGCAGCGAGCTTCTATAGCTGTGGGTCTCGCTTTCTTAGAAACTGCACACTTGTATTCTTGCTGCATTCTTAAGTTACCTCTAGGTAAATGCTGAGGAAACATTCTCAGGCTCATCATACCCATATTCACCCAGATGTTTGACTGCTGCGTTCGAGTGGCAGGCTGCTGTCTCAGGAAGAGCAGATAGCGAGGAAATAACTCTAGTTCAGGCACATTTGTTTTGCTGTTTTTGATCACCTAGTAAAGACGTTTAAAACACATTTTAGAGACTGCTGTTCCAAACGTGTAGGAAATCCCAATAGGAAGAGGAAGTAATGATTAAAGCAGATGGTTAAAAAAATAAACTATGTTTTACTAGGAGAGGCGAAATCCTCTGAACTTCTTACGGGGTCTTAGGCAAATATCCACAGGAATAACAATTTACTGATTTCTAAGCACTTTTTGAAGCTTATTAGTTGCAGATTGTCAAAAGCAAACGCCTTATTTAGTGGAGCATAGCTTCCTGTACACCACCATGGAAAGAACACTTTTATAATTCCTGAAATATATGTGAATTTACAATGAAACTCATTAATTCTACTCAGTGTATACTTCAATATCAAAGTTTCACAACTGTTAAAAAAAACTCGCACATGCTGAATAAGACCCATGTTCTGAACTTTTTGAACTATAGGATTGAATTAAACCCTTCATATCGTAAGAACAGACTGAAACTTACTTTTGTTGCATTTTGGTAAGTTGACAGAAAAAGCTGCAATTACCCCAGAACACGACTTGCAGCTTTTCAGTCACCATTTCTATGAAGATTTTGCTATCTAGATCTGCCCAAACGTAGACATAAATAAATGACAGGAATGTTCACTATTTTTGTGACCATGTGAAGCAGAAGAAAACACTCAGCTTACGTGGTGAGAAGCAGTATAATGCACCGAAGTGCCATGGTATTAAACTTCAGTTACAACAACAACAACAGTGACGGCATTTTCTGGAAAGAAACAACATAATAGTCCCTACTGTGGGGTGGGAGACTGGGACTGTAAGTGCCTGTATACATGGGTGCAAGTAACCAAATGGTCTTCAAGAATTCAAGTGTTCAGATAACTAAGCGTCAAAATATTCCTTAATTATGGACTGAAAAGCTAAAGTTTATACATATATTATTTATATTTATATTTTTTTTCAGACAGGATACCCAAACTAAAATCCTCTCATTGTGAATAGATGTCTCTTTTCTAATGACCCTATCACAAAAATCTCAAGCACATTAGTTTGTGCTGTGTACAAAGAGATGTGGCCTTTGCTGGATCATGAAAGGTGTTTGTTTCCATGGAGAATGTGTGGGAGGAGGGTAACAGAAGCCAGTGATTTTTCACTGTAAAATAATTGCCAGTACTACAGCTAACAGACCAAATCATCAAAAATCATACAGCTAATTCTCTCCCATTTGTGACACCAACCACCTAATCTCTATTGCTACCATCAAAAAAAAAAAAAAATCCCCTCACCTCCTTTTTTAAAGTGTAGCTCCTATAAGAGACTACCTGACACAGAATAAACCAACCGCTCAACAGAAATTAAAGAAAGTTTCCAATGCCTCTAAGTGAACAGAGCAAATCACTTCAATTTTTTTTGCCTCTAACATTAGCCTACTTTTTTATAAATTCAAAATTAATAATTCAAGGCATGCCAGCTTTAGATCCAAATGATTATGACCTGTTAATCGTTTTGCAATATTACACACGGAGAAACAGAGAGATAAATCAATAAACTGTGAGTAAATTACATGATTTAACAATGACTATTGCTATATAATTACTGCTTCTCTTCCAGAAATACTGTTGCTGTTTTAACTGCAACCAAAAAAATCTCATTGGGATAACATAGACTAATTATAAGTCCACTTAGGCAATTCCATTTAATATATAGCACTTCCACATTTGAAAATTATATTCTGCAATACATTCTGCATTGTGCCCAGAATTATTTTTTAATTAAAGATATTACAGCTTAAATATAGAAAATACTAGTGTTAGTTACAGAAAATGAATTTCAGTTCTTCAAGGTTTTTTTTCTTTTAACAAAACTTTTATGCAAACAAGTACAAAGATCACCTTACCTTTGATAGACTCTTTCTAATTAGTTAATTTTATTGCAAGGTTTTAAGTGACTACAGGCAACTAGATAATTGTTGATATAAAAACACAGCAAAACAACGCACAGATAATTGTTGATATAAAAACACAGCATTACCAATTTGCAAATACATTTTTTATTACACAATGGAAACACTTAATTGTTTGTAAAACTATTTCACAATTTTATTGTGATTAATTGGCTTTTCTGCTTACTGTCAAGTGTAAGAAATGTAAAAATTCACTACATATGAGTTATTTGCTGACAAATGAGTATTCCATACGTTTGGATGAGTGCTACTGATTTTGTGCTGAAGAATGAGAATGATCATCACTTGCCTCGCCAGTAAGATTTTTAGTTACTCATTAGAAAAAATAAAGGCAATTATCATAATACTAGAAGAAGAACGACACAAAAGAACTATTTATTTTGAATATGTGATCTGCTCAAAATAACAATTGGTATTCACACAGCCACGATACATAACACTTGCAACAAAAATCAAAACTAAAGAATTAAAACAAGAAGAACCACCTGACTGGATGAGTGTATCAGGTGAGATTACTGGTCTTTGCCTTTAGCACTGAAAATGGTTAACCAGAATCATGCTGATTCAGCCTTAGATAGTAGATGCCAACTCAGTTTTAGCATGTACATCTTGAGGAATTGCTTATGATAAATGCTTTATTGAAAAACCTTTGACTAGAAGCTGAACAACTTAACCAGTCTGTGCAGTACTCAAAAGCTGATACGCTCATATGCAAATTCTTTTTAGAAATATCTACTCCTGCTGCCTTTTAGATCTTCACCAAATCTTGCACGCTGTGTTATCTATGACACTGAACTTGAAGGACAGCAATTGTTACCTTCCCCCCACTTCATGAAATTGTAGGAGAGAAGAAATGCATCTTCAAAGCTGCAGGTGTCCCAGTTTTCATTTTATTGGTTTTGCAGACCAGTTGAAAATTTATCTTAGCTTTTAAAGATGAGCGTTTTGATGCCAAGTCTTTTAAACTGATCTCAAGTTTACTTTTGTCTGCTTTAGCAATCATGATCAGTTGAGCAGCACTTCTGCCCTGTTGCAGTATCTCCTGGGGTTTGTGCTGCAAACCTCCTGGTAAATATCCACAACTTTCTATCCATGTCCATTTCTGAGACTGCTTTTTCCCAGCTTGCTCTTCAAGACTTTTCATTTAGACTATCCATTTTGGATGAAGTGGGAGATGACCATAAAAGATTACCTTGTGCAACTGGTAATTGGACACATTAGCCTGTTTATATTACCTCAGTGGCTATGGCAAGTAAACAGTGTCTATAATCACAACTTACCGGTCTGGGCAAGGACAGATTTGCTCCATACCAATGGTAAAGTGCTCTCCAAACTGGTTCTGGTACCATTATGTAGTCCTTTCCTTCAATCAACTGTGGAGATCGCTTTAATCTTCCACCCTCCATTGTTAACGATGCAGCCTTTAAACAAAAAGGGATTTTGTTAAATCTCAAGTGCAAAAAATAGTATACAGCTACAATGATTTTAGTTCATGAACACAGAACACTTTTTAATTATTAAAAAAATTTTAAGTAGCAATTAGCAACTGCTTTTCATACTGAAAGATGGCATTTAAATGTAACAATAATTAACACTCAAGTTTCACTAGTTACTATTTCTCTAAAAGGCTCTCCAATATAGAATTTGTATGATCTTTCTCTCATGTCACCTACTCCAACAACTTCAGATACTGCATAGAGAAATCCAATCTATACTCATCATTGATGGTGCTGGTCTGTGTTTTATGTTTTGTTTGCATGAATACTGGAAAAACTATCAGTTTTGTTTTACTATTTAATTAACTATTTTCTGTTTTTAAGCAATAGCAATAAACTCATATTTAGATTGAAAACACTGAAGAAAAGTGTTTAATTATTAAAATATTTTACAGTTAATGCTGAAAGTTGTGTTTTCATAAATGCCTTTTTCATTCCTAAGTTTTGTGAAGCTGTTTAAGAGCATTTTGAATGTTTTTCTTCTCACAAAACACTCAATAGTAGCCTCAGAAACAGAACACAATTTTTTCCTCTTAAAATAAAAGAAACCCAAACTTTGTAATATGACAAAGCAGTGTTAGTTTAGAATTAAGCCACTACCTGAAAAAAAAAAAAAAACCACATAAAAAGCTATGATAAAAGTATGCTAAAAGATACTTTTCCTATATTCACATGACTCAGATGCATTTACCTTCACTGGTTCTTGCGTTACTAGGGGCTGGTTATCAATAGCTCCTGGTTTCTGAGGATTAAGCTGTAGTAAAGTATTCCCATTGGTTCCAAGGAAACACTGGTTATTATTGTCCGAAGTATTATGCTGCCTAGCAAAACATACATCATCTCTATTTCAGTTCATGAGTCCATAACATAAATAAATCAGTTAAACTGTTGCATCCTCTTTTTTTCGTTGTTTTTAAAAAAGGCTGTTGAAGAAGTTTGCTATCCTTCATACTTCAGGAAAACATGCAACTCTTCCAAATTACAGAGTGACAAATGTACTAGTGCTCTCAGAAAAGATAAAGAAGTAGATAAATGAGATCCAAATACCAAAGCAGATACTTACACAAATGCTGGTTTGAAAATAGCCTAACAAGGTTTGCATGAGCAAATGTGTTTGACATTTGCTTGTTGTCTGGATGTTTGAATATCAAACTCTTGAAAATCTTATATACAAAACTGAATATATATGCAATAATGCCTTCTTTTTATTTTTTCCTCTTGAAACAGAAAGTATTTTTATTCTTATAGAACCTCCTTTTGTTATGCAGAACACTAAATCTAAATTTCAGGTTAGAAAAAAGAAAGAACCTTTAATCTAAAACTCATCTCCCTTCCTGCCCTTCCTCTATTCCCCAACCCCCAACCCAAAAATGATCGCAGTCATTTATCTACTGTAAACTGAAGCTACAATTTTAAGATACAGATTTTAAAATACCAGATGCAACATTCAGCTGTCTTATAAGGAAAAAAAACATCACCTCAAATTCTCACAAGAACTGACTGAACTAAAAATCTCTTCTTCTTTCACAAAGATGTCTCCTAGAATCTGCACAAACTCACTTAAATCACATGCCCTGTAAAACTGTAAGTAATTTTTCCTGATTTCTTTTCTGCTTCTTTCTCCTTTGTAGTATCTGAGGTCATCTCATTGCAAGACGTAGTACAATACGAACTAGGTATGAGCTAGAAACAACTTAATGTGAAGGGGGGGGGGGAAATCCACTCAGAGAATAAATGATAGGACAAAAACTATCTTGGAAACAGTTCTGGAAACTAATCATAACATAAAAGATGAATTGCTTTTTAAACAAGACTGTTTCTTGTTTATCCACCACAGACTAAAAAATCCCAGTAATTCACTGATGTCCACATGTAGGCCACTTCTGCAATCTAAACTGTGTTATCTTTTCGCCTGGAGGAATCCATGCAGTATCTAGTTTTCTCAAAACCTGTTCTACATTAAACCTCCAAGGAAAGAAGATGCTTACTGCTGCTAGTAGTCTCTGAGGCTTCTGATGCAGTAGAAATATTATCTGAAAACTTTTCTTCTGTTGCACTGAAGTAATTAAGACCTCCCATTTTGTCTTCTCCCTGTTCTGAAGTATTGGCTGCAGCAGCTATGAGTGAATTCATACCTCCACTCAAGACAGATGAAGGCTCTATCACAACAGGGTTTGCATCCTAAAATTGGTAGGCAAGTAGAAAAGTTAATTTTAAGCCAACATCAAAGACATTTAGCATCAGCCACATCAATCACCAACATTCACAGCTGTGTGACCACTTTTACATATCACACTGAGCTTTATAGAAAAAAAAAAATACTTTCTAGATCTACTGATGAAAAGTCTGCAGAAACAAACAGCCAAAATTATTAAACCAATCAAATAAACTCTTCTGTACAATATAAAAATTGTGAAATACCAGAATTATTTTCTCTATCTAGATGCATAAAAAGACAACCATTTTAGACTGCTATAATTACAGACTGTAAGTATTTGAAGATTTCTCCTTGTTGAATTTCATATGGTTAAATGAGAAAGCAAGCACAAGAACAAAAAACACATTCTTTCCTCAAACCTGCAACATTTTAGTCTTCCCTAACTTTGTTTTGAAACAAACTTCCCTTGTTTCCTTTGGAGAAACAGCACTGCAAAGGCAATCTGGCTTGTTCTTAGGCAAGATAAAGGTGGGAAAAAAAATTTGCATCCCCCAAAAGCACAACTTGCCAGTCCACTACAGACAAGATGTAAGAAGAATCCTACCCAATTTAGAGCACCAGTCACAACAAGAAACATCAATAAATGAGAAACAGAAGAAAAAGGAAATTAACTGAGTCTTAGAGAGGAAATAAAAAAATCCATGCAATGAACATCACTGGAAAAAGTGTTTTATGTTGTCCCTTATTTATCACATCACTAAACATAATATCTTGTCAAATAACAAAACTGTGCAGCAAAGCTAAAAGTATAAAAGACTAAAAAGTATGTTGAAATTACAGTAATCATTTACAGAGTTTCATGGAAATTCTGAGTGTTCTCTTTGCTCAAGAGGTAGACAGAGTGACTAATGGCATTGTGCTATTATGCAAAGGATTACGTATGAAATCATGTGCACATCCGAGTACTTATACTATGACAAGGATCAAATTACCTAGTATTTCAGGCATTTAAGCCATCATTTGTCCAATTCATTGTGCACAAAGAACAACTGTAATTACATGGTTAGTTAATGCATACATTGCAGTTTTCCAAATATTTTTAGGTATTTGTATTTATAAAATAACTCAGATACTTTTATGACGACTTATCACTATCTAAAACTCTTTTGAGAAGTAGTTTATTTCACTTACTCTACATTCTTGGTTGTGTAACCTGCAAAGAACATTTATCTCCACCTTAATTAAATTTTATTAAATTTAATTTTATTAAACATGCTTTCTTTTGTAAAATTCATAGTGATGCTTTAACTTGAATATTTTAGTTGGAGGGTATTAAAGAGCACCCTGTAACTATAAGGTTACAGTACGACTCCTTTGATCACCATCAGGTACTGGACTACTTTTTGTCATTGCCTATAAATCAAATTATGCCAACTCCCTCCTTTATTTGTCCAGAAAATGCATAGTGTGTATTTGTGGCCCAAGCAAAGTCAAAACCAAAACAGGCAGCTTTATTATCAAATGGCTCAAAAGACTTAAGGGAAGTACTATTGTGAGAGTGTATTTTTGTTCAGAAAAGTATTTTGACACGCAGGAATGATGAAACAAAACACAGAAAGAAGTGACAGTTTAATGAAATTATAGTGAAAAGCTCACCATGTGACAATGATTCAGCAAAACAATTATTTTCCACTAAGAAACATGCTTAATTTCAAGCATTATTGGTTAAGCAGTCATTTGCTCCCCACTCTTTTTTCATCAACACATTCACAAATACAAAGAAATCACTTATTCAGTATACATTATTATTATACTTACATATTTGACATATTCTTTCCACTGGTGCCACCATGGCATTGCAATTAGAAACCAGTTGTGCCCTGGCTGAAGGCCATACCTGCTTTCTCTTTCTAACCAGCCTCTGCACATAACGAATGAACAACATGAAGAATTAGTTGAAACAGGGAAATTAAAGTCCTTCTTTTGAAAATACTAAAAGGTGATTCTGAAACCCAGTTAAGATTCTGAGCAAAACATGTACCTAATAATCTGTCCTTCCTCTTCTGGAGTGGCAGGTCGTAGCCCCAAAACTATATGACACACCTGGAAAAAGAAAGGAATTCTTACCTAAGAACTACACTACTATGGAACAAGCATTAGGTAAATGAAAGAAAAGAACAACTCTAAGGGGACTTCAGAAAATTCTTTTTAATTATGTAGCAAGGTTACCTAAAATTGAACAAATCACTAAAAAAAGAAGTATTTTGAGCTATGAGATTCACAACCTGTTCCCACTGTTAAGACAAAAATACCAAGAATGTCAAATGCCCCAAGACAATTTAAGGTGAACAGAAAATGCATGTTCATTATTTTCACGTCTGAAGCACACGCTATGAATGATCACAGTAACTGACATGCATCAGATACATATATACATCTTAATGTTTTGTGTGTGTGTATATATATATGTATATATGTACTGGAGAGAGGGAACGAGGAATTGGGAGAATGCAAGCTGCTGGAAGAGGATAAGCCAAAGGTTATAAAAAAACCAAACAAACCACAAAATGGAAAGGGGAAAAATGGGGAGAAATGGTTATATAAGGGACTGAAAGGAAAATGAGCACATGAAGAAACCGAGAAGTTTAAAGCAGTCCAACCAACCAGTCACCACTGAAAATGCTCTCAAAATGGTAGAACATTTCTGAATGTCTGATGCTTCTTTTTTTTTTGCGCACACACACACTTTTTTTTTTTTTTTTTTGAAACAAACACAGAAGAAAAAAGGCACCATCCCCTAGATGGCTACTCGATTTGGGTGGGGTTTTAGTCCAAGTACAAGACAGCAGTCCTAGATGGCTAGTATTTTACTCCTCTCTTCCTAGTAAAACCGTCCTGGCCTTGGCTGCAGTGACGTCCCTGGCTGGTTTCTCCCAGCAGCTCCCCAGCCACAGGGCATGTGGCAGGGAGTGATGAGCGGAGGGAAGCAGACTCTGCGGGAGTCTTTGTTTCCCGTTGCAGGGAGGAGGGTCAGCTGTCTCTTCTCCGAGACGGTTTTCAAATTGGTTGCTACTCATAACATGATTCATAGTCTTTTCCTTATGTCTCTTTTGAGGCTATCAATTTGCATCTCAGCTGGAGATTTCTAATGACTGGTGAGATATCTTATTTAAATTTATATTACAGTGTGAGAGACCATTGCACATTCTGAATAAAACAAAGGCCATTAGCTGCTGGGAAGCAACAGATTTTCCAGCACACACAACACAGCTGGCTCTGATGTTTCTTTTTAAACTCATGTAACACTATGCAAGTATCAGATTCTTCATATAAGCTAACCCCGCTGCAAACAAACCAATTTGTTGTCAAGCTTTCCAAGGCGCTCCACTCAGACTACTTAGCTTTTCTGTCTGCAGATGAGACACACAAGCTCATGACAGTCGAAATAAATGCCCAGACAAATCAATGGCAGACTCTGTCCTGTGTGAGTGTGCTGCTGAGCCTGCAGCATGAGATGAGGGTGCCTCGTATGATAAAGTTCTCAAAGGAAATAAAAATAAAAATCTAAAACAAAAATGTTTTAGTTGCTAACTCTCTCAGGAGAAAAAAAAATTGTAAATGAGACCTCCAACAAGCAAAGTGTAACAACTGTGATGTGTAATCATCATCAAAAATTTATTAAACATTCATTCATTCTACCTCAATACTGCATAAATATTTGTTATTTAATCAATACTAAGCTATGATAGGATATTTGACCCCATACAGTCCAAAAATAAAGTCAGCCGTTCTTGAGAAGGTTGTGATGTAAGCAAAACCTGAAGCAATTAGAGATAAAAAGAATTTGCAGAACTTTCTGATTTTATTCTTTTCAGCTGTGGTGTAGCTGATGGCCTCAGGATACGCTCACTCAGTCCCCATTAAGTTCTTGGAAAAGTATAGTTCAAAATGCAATTTATAAAGTAGTCTAGGGTCATAAACAGGAGAATCAGTAGTATGCTATTCAGGTAGCCTCTCACAATAATTATTTGTTTTTTTTAAACCCACACCGCTTCTTTCTGATGAAATATTTCTCTGCTACAATCTGACCGTGTAACTGATTAAGCTTCACTCGTAAGATGAGAATGGAGTCCACTGGTTCCCCCTGGCCCTCCCTGGAAGAACTGAGACTGTCATACGGGGCTGGAGGTGAATACTAAATTAGGGTAAATCTTCAAGGCTCCATTAGGATTATTATTATTTAAATTCAAAGTATCAACCTCTACAGAAAACAGGTAAGGAACAAACTGCAGTGAATGAAAATACTCTTAGGGGGTTATTTTCTGCACAAAGTAAGTCAGCACTAAAATATGACTGTTTTAAGGATTTATAAAAATCCAATTCAAGCTCAATTAAAAACAAATTCAGTACACACTTAATCCTCAGCTTCTGCAACACAACAGTGATATGATATCACAGCTTTCAAGGACTGCTCCATTAAAGAAACCAATGAAAGGTTCCTTAGACAGCCTTAACAGAAAGTGTAAAGGGAAAGTGGTTGTAAGGAGTTAGCAGTACCTTTTCTCATTTCCTGTGTCACTTTCTTGGCAAAGATTTGCAAGAACAACTGTTTAAGAACACAGCCTTTCTCTAATGGAAAATATAACTGCTGATACACTTGAAATTTCTTTTCATTTTATAAACAGTACACTACGTTCACTTTAGCAAATTATGCTTTAGGCATCTCCATACACTGGAAAGAATAATAATCAAATAGAGAATCATTTCGTCAAGGTAATGCACAATTGCAAAAACACGTAACTTATTGCAATAGACAACACTGTAAGCACGGTGACACAAATGCTGATGCTGCACTTTGTGGCCACGCAAAAAGCTCATGACTTAATTACCATAATTTTCAAGTTTAAACTTCCTCTAAACATACCTGAAAAAGTAGGTTTAAAAATTCATTGGCAAGTGCACTCTTTACACTCCATATCTGGTAGTCCTCCAGAGTGAGGTGTCCGAGCTTAGTTAAAGGGAGGAGAAGGAAAGGGGAAGGAAAAAACATCAAACCATTAACCTATTTCTATTAAAATGCTCATTAAATGTATCATACAAGGCATGACAAAGCCAGTGATTTGATAAAAATTAGAATCTACCACTCTGATAATAAAATTTGGTCCAATGAAAGAAGAAAAATCCAGTTTTAGCATAACATATGCAACCTAGAGAACGAAAAAGCTTTGAGACTACAGAGGATGAACTATGCACAGCATGTAACCTTTGCTCCTGCTCTCCATCATTCAGATTTAGTATTCATGTCAACTGCAGTGGTCATAGTCTCAAACCATGAAACCAGCAGATGCAGTATGTGACTGCTCAGGGCAATCACTGCGTAGGAAACAAAACAAAACTAAGACAATCTAAGACTTTGATCATCCAAATGAGCTCTGCACATAAAGATACTTGCATCCATTCAGAAACCCACCATCTTCCTCTGCGGGTTGGGAAAAACTATCTTGGATCATCAAGTCCTTATGATCTTACCTTACAACACAAGTCCTATTAATTCTTAATCACTTGCAAAGTTACAGTAGCATAACACTGAGCAATGTCAGAGGACCTCCTGATTTTCAACAATTCAGTGATAGGATCAATCTGAATTTTTTCCATTGTAATATAACTCAGTCATTTTTACAGCAGTGCAGTTACTCCGCTTCTTCTTACAGACCATTTTCTCCAGAGTTCACACAGGTCAAAGCTAACATGTGAAAAGAGGTTAAGTAATTTATGTAATTACTGCACCATCAGCTCTTCCCAGCACTACATTCATGATGCAACTATGAAAGATATTCTGAAGACTTAGTCAACTTTTTTAACTTTTTTTGTAGGAACAAGACTGCTATACGCTTGCTTATAAACTACCCTTTTTAAAAAAGCAAACAATAAAAACCTCAAAGGATGAAAGAAAGGGATCACTGGAGCCATATTTTCTACTGCTTTGGTAATGAAAGAATTACAATAAAATATTTGCCCACCACTTTCTTGGGAGTACAAGCAGGCAAGACAACTATTCAAACAAGTAACTAAGCATTTCCAGACATTCTTTATAGTTTTTCTTAAATTATTTATAGTTTCCAGACACTCTCCCTATAGTGAAGCAAAGGATGAAATAATGGAAACAACTTCCCCTATATGGCTTGCAGATGATAGCGCCTATCTCGAAAAAGCAGGAACATAATTAAAGATTTACACACGGCTAACCATAAAGCACAATATAAACTACTAAGACTTCTTGCTGTGTGTCACGACAGTCATGACAGATGCCTCCATAGTTTCACAGATACTTAGCTCTGAAACAATATCGTCATATATAGTTCACTGGTTGTATATAATATTATTGCAAAGTAGTTTGATAATGATAATGCATAAGTTACTGAATTAATACAGTTCTATTCCAGCATAGGAAGATAATGTGTCTTTACATAGCATAAAATAGAAGATACACTAATGCACTCCCCCTTTTTTCATAAGATCATTTTTAACATGAAACAAAAGAACAGTTTCTCCAGAACAAAAGTCAAGCATCAGATTTAAAACTGGTATTAATTATACACAGCAAAGCCTTGCAAACAGTATATGCTTCAAATTAATTTCATCTGGTTATGTATTTTTGGTTTAGTTTCATATATAAAAAAGGCTTATAAAATTCAAACATGTTCTTTCTCTCACAGAACAACGTGGAAAATTTTAATGGAAAATTGACATTTCTTGAAAGAGATTCTTTTATTGACACATCTCTGCTTTAAAGAAAGCACAAGATTTAACTTTCTTATAAATCAACTGAAGATACTAGAGTATAAAAATGACAAGGAAAGAACAGCAAATTCCTACCTTTGTGGTATCATGCATATTCAAAATATCTTCTACAATTTCAGACAAATCCATGTCCAATTCCTTAACAAACAAAAGGATTAGAAAACGGCATTAAATTCTCACAGCGCTCTCTGGAACTGCATGTGTTCAGAATAAAAATATAACTGTAAGAAATATAAGAAATGTTGATGATACCTCTATGTAATTCACAACTGAGTGCTTCCAGACAGTTGTACTTTTGTACCTAAGGTTTCTTTATATGAAACAGCATACATTATAGTCAAGTCATTCTGCTTTGGTTAATGGCAGTTCAAAGTTGTGCAAGGTAAGTTACATCCAGTTATCAATACTCCTCAGCTAAGGTAGTTCAAGGAAGCCGGTATTTCACTGAAACCATGTTCAAACAACATTCACATTCCTACTTTTGAAGGATGACTTTAAGAAACAGAAGCAAATGAATAAAAGAACAAATATAACTTACAGGTATTTTATCAGTACGGTTATCTTTCCAGACCTCTAAAAGTGCAACCACCATTTCTTTAAGTTCAGTGCGAGACAACACACCATCCCGGTCAATGTCAAAAACCTTGAAGCAAACTGAGAAAAAAGGAAATTACTTTTCTATGTTAGAACTACTCAACAACTATTTTTTTTTTTCTTGCAGAATGTAAGTCTGCAGAGTCACAAGAACATGATTTAGTGCTGACAGTTTTGATGAGGCAGGATGCATGTGTGGTAGTGAGGAAAGGGAGCAGCTGTGTTTAATAAACTGAAATCTAGATTCCTGCAATTCTGTGCTGTGTTTTCTGATGTGACATAGCAGGGAACATATGTGCATCCAGAAATTTCCAGTGAATGATAGCTTTTCAGTTGCAGCAGTATGGCTTTGGAGAAGTATGGAACAAAGGTATTTCAAAACACAAGAACCTTGCAGGGAGCCAGCTGAAAACTGGACAGTAAAAAAGCCAGAACATGCTATTTACCACAAGACAACCAAACAGGACATTTGTTTTATATTATATCTAATGAATAGATAAGTGTTTGCCCTTTCTATATTGAGATACACACTTCTGCATCATAATGCAGAACACTGCAAAATAACTTCTGAAATATATTTTTTTTCCCCAACAGGTTTGTAATTTACAGAAAGCTTTGGGTAAGTTCTAAAATATACAGAATTAGGTTTAATCATCCTTCATAAAAGGAAACCTTGATATTTAAAATTCCTTTAGTTTTTTAACTTCTAAAGTCTGTCACCTTTCACAGACTCACGTTCAGTGGAAAAAATTTCTAAAAAGGTGGAAACAACTAAACTTCATTGCTCAAACTGAAAAACTTCTCTAAAATTAACAGTTAACATTTTGCATACTTACACTTCTGCCTTTCTGCCAAGGGTCCCCTGCAACATGCTGAGAGCCCACAGGAAATTTCTTTAAAATCTATGTGATTGTCTCGGTTTTCATCAAAAGCATTGAACAAACCTGCAAACCACAAAAGCATCTCCTGTAACAGCATCTGGCTGAAACAGCTGACAATCATACTTAGCATTTGCATGAAGGGTTAATGGTTAACATTTGCAAGGAGAAGTACAAACACTTATGATTATAACTAATTTTTACTAAGTGTAATAAAGATAATTAAGCACTACTAAGACCGTTTTAAAGGTGAATTAGATCACTCATGTATGGCTAGACAAAGTGGGGGCCGGGGGCGGGGTGGGGAGGGAATCAAGAATTCTGAACAGTAGCCTTATTTTCACACCTTCCTTGTAATGACTGATTTATAGAGTGTACATCTAAACCAGTATGGTCAGGACAAGCATTTTCACAAAAGCTAAAGGACCAAAATAGTAAAGGTACTCAGATGCCAAATGCTTTGGCTTTTCCAAAGTACCTGATAGAAACTCCTATGAAAATCACTGAATACCATTGCAGATTTGGCCCTAAGTGAGTTAGGAGTTTTAGTTACCGGTCTTCAAAGGATTTAAGAGTTCTATTCATTCAGCACATATAACTTGGTTTTATCCCATAAATTTTTTTTTTTAGTGACAATGACTCCGTTGGACTATCCACAGAAGACGTATGGAACGACCAGAAACCATTCAGGTTTCCCCACAGCAGCTGTGTAAATTTATATCACTAAGTAGATAAAACACACTTAAGGAGCAAAAGGATGTGGGGATATATCCCTATTGAATTGAACCTAAGTTCTGGTGTTTTAACAGCTTGCATCCACTGCAGATGAATTTCCCATTTTGTACTTGCTGCTGCCACTCGTCAGTAAAGCTGACCATTTGGTGATAAAAAATTGTCACTCTAGCTAGGACCGCAGACAAAAACTAGCATGTAAGTGGAATGTTACTTAATGTCCTTATGTTGTGCAGTAAATGGCAATTAGACAATTGCAACCTCCGGTTATTATCAGAGTAGCTTCAACTTGAAAGACCAGCTTGGTTATTAACACGTCTGCATTGCAACACACAAATCTCCTGACCAAGTCTTCTGAACAAAATCTTCCTTAACTTACACTATTAGGGAAGACCGTTTCATCAACTGCACGATACAACTTCTGACTTGCATGCTGAATTGTCATTTAATAGATGAAACTCACATTTGACAGTTTAAAAATGGTCTTCTATTTTCTCTCATTCAGGGACAGCAGTATACTTTGTCATTACAGAATCTTAAGGAACCCAGTGAAAAATTTTAAGCAGTCTACAGGGCAAATTATACATAAAGTTTGACATATTTCCTGACAACTAATAAGAATGCAACACATAGAAGCACCACTTCCTTCGTCATTCCAGATTTCCAAACAAATACAGATTTCTCAGGCATCTTTTCTCATTTTCAAACATTCAGAACTCAGTGGAATGCATCTCTGTTATTTAAGCTTAAAATACATTTTAAAATAGGCCCACTTTTAAAGCCATAGAATTTGTATGTCAGTAGACCATCAGGTTCTGAACACCACAATAACATCACTTCCTCGCACATTTGATCGAAGTTCCATACCTTCACTCAGAGATGGATGAATAGGAGGGGAAACTAAGGGGGCAAATGTTTCTAAATCAAAACGTCCAGTTCTTGATTGAGCTTTTAGCAGCCAGTATCGTTTTTCGAGATCGATGATGTCGGATTCTTCCACTGTATAATCAACAAAAATAAAAGAAACTTTTGGTAATATCTAGACCGTGTTAGAATTCAGCACCAAATAAAAATGCAGCATTATTTTGTCACACAGAGAAATTATGTTCACTTTTTTGTGCTTGACTCCTGCATATAAAAATACGAGCATCACACAGAGAAATTATGTTCACTTTTTTCTTCTTGACTCCTGCATATAAAAATTAAAAATATGAGCAGTAGACAAATAAAGATCCAATTTTACCTTCTTTATCTACAGAATCACCTTACCTATTCACCATCTAGGAGTTCAACATCAATAACACATCATCACAAGTGTTTAGAAATACAGAAATAAACTTTTCCCACTGCTAAAGGCTGCAGCAGTCTCTTCATTTTCACATATTTCTTCTTGGTGAATTGAACAGGTAGATTTATGTGCAATATCTTATTTTCCCAAGGTATCCACTATTTAAATCCTCTAAAAGGATGCGAAGTAGCATTTAAAAAAAAAAATCCCAGAACTCTTACGGAAAAAAAAAAAATTAGTACTTGGCTGCTCTTGAAAAATTCCTTTTTTCAAAATATAAAATAGTTTGTTTCACTTTATTATTTATACCATAGATGCACTTAGAAACCCATTGGGGAGTGATTATACATGCCTAGAAGACACTTTATACGGAGGAACTTACAAGCTAATTCGAAGAAGGGGAAAAAAACAAAACCCCAAAACCAACCATGAGTAAAACAAGGTGCTGGGCAAAGGTGAATAAAAATAGCCAGAGGAAGAACTTTTGTTTTCTTTCAAAACATTATATACAAATGCCGGTCTCCTTACGTTTTATCTTTGAAATTAAATATATATATATAAAAATATTAAGTTTCTGCTCAACAATACTTTTAGCCTTTTTACATATCCAAGTGTGTCACAATGCTGCTTTAGGTCAGTGCAAATTAATTGGTTCTCAAATAGATATGAAATGACAAAGCTGTCTATATTAAGAACCACTGCGTGTGATCCCATTCCCAGATGGTTCTGAGTCTTAAATCCACGCCAGCTTTCTAATAGGTTTAACTTGAGCTATTTGGCCTGGTTTAGTCCACAAAAACAATAATAATCCTGTAAGGCTTAAGAACAGAAGAGACGCAAAAAAAGTTGTTTATCAAATTGAAATTTTATTGATTTCTTTTCCTATTTCTGTCATTAGGAGTAGTAATTTAATCAGAGTAGTAACTTAGGTAAGCTATAGTAAGCATGAACTAGTTGTAACTACCTAGCAGGCACATCATATAATGCATCAAAAACTACACAATACCTTACCCTCATCAGCAGAAAGTTTGGAAAAATTCTGACAAAAGATTAATATCTGAAGGAGAGTTGGAGGAGTGGAAGGGGTTTGCATCTTCCTGTAAAATATTTTTAGGCAGTCTAACTAGAAAAGTAACATCTGAGAAAACATGTCCTCCTTTTCCTCCGTACATTCAGTACAATCACTAGACAGACCATATAAGAGCATGCAGAACACCCACACCAAAGCTGCAGTTCTAGGGTCACATTAAGCTAACACAACTTCAGGCTGAACAGAGACAGTTTACCTTCCCCCTTAACCCCAGGCACGTGCTGCAGCATCCTCACTTGCATCATTATCAGCTATTGTGCATTTGCTTAGTAATTGAGATAAGAGAACTGATCCAGAAGAAAAACTAAACGGATTTCCTTTCTCCCCTCCCCCTCCTTCCTAGATGGATCAATTCCCTTATCTGGCTTACCATCTCCTGGCTCCTGATTGTGTTGTATTCACAGAATCATTTGGGTTGGAAGGGACCTCTAAAGGTCATCTTGTCCACCCCCCCTGCCGTGGGCAGGGACATCTTCAACTAGATCAGGTTGCTCAGAGCCCCGTCCAACCTGGCCTTGAATGTTTCCAGGAATGGAGCATCCACCACCTCTCTGGGCAACCTGTGCCAGTGTCTCACCACCCTCAGCGTAAAAAGTTTCTTCCTTACATCTAGTCTGAATCTACCCTCTTTTAGTTTAAAACCACTACCCCTTGTCCTATCACTACAGGCCCTACTAAAAAGGCTGTCCCCAATACATAAGGAAGCAGTAACCTAAACATATAAAGGAATGTTATTCTACTAGAAATCAAGAAAGAAATAAAGCAGTTATTTCTTTGAAGATCAGCATATAGAAATATCATAGGTGCTTAGGACTGCCACAGATGTAAGCAGCTTCATGATCCTAAGCAGAACAGTTAAGTGATGTAAAACTGCATCTGGTATGTTCCAAGAAATACAGGGATGTCTTGATGATTTAACGACATACCTGCCCCACAATGGTCAGCTTATCAACAGATGAGAAAAAATCTGCCAAATAAAATACACTTTCCCTCAATCTTGTTGCCTCAAGGTACCAACAGGTATTGGGGTGCTACAGTACTGATAAGAAAGAGCTCGCAAGACATGACATTAGGACTAGAGTACCAGTATTCTGCAGGAAATACAAGAAAAAGTATATTCATGGAGTTTCAAGAACAGAAATAAACAAAAAGTAAAACAACAAATGAAAGGTAAAAGCCACTTTATGAGACAGAACCTTAAGTAGACAAAGAGAATCACAGTACTATTCTACTACCTAAACAACTGCACATAAAGGGCAAGTTTGTACTATCATTTAGAAGAATGGCACATACACATTATTGCTCTCATTAGCAAATACAAAAACATTATGCTAACTCTCTTGAGCATGAGCATGTAAATCACTTTGTTTCCTTTTAATCTACCTTTGCGACTAGGAAGAATAACAAATGTGCTAGCTGCACTTCATTCTCAAAATGATGCAACACTAAGAACATTCAAAAAACATAAAGGAAGCTTACATTGTCTTTTACTGAAGAGTAAATCTGCAGAAACCCGCTTTCACTGGCAGGTGGCTTATTTATCTTTAGTAATTAAGAACTGAAAGATAGGTTCTCTGGCAAAATAAAACATTCTCCAATATCTACAGTAGAAGCTAGTAGTGCTCCATTTTTTAAATTGTACTTCACAGATAGTTTCTACAGTGCTAACTTTATTGCTTTATTATTTTAATGTCAGAAAAGAAAGGTTATCAGAAAGCACCTTATCTGCATTTCTGTCAAGCAGTGGTTGAAATTACACGGTCATTTAAAAGACAAAGAATTTTCAATTAATCATTTTCAAAAGAATAGCTGATAAGTATTAGCGTAAGAGCTACACTGATATGATAGCCAAGGCAGGTCCAGTGTATTGACTTTCCACAGAAGAGCCAAACATTTTAGAAAGTAAAAGTGACAAAGTAGTAAATAACATTCTTTGTACTGATTAGACTTACACAACTTAGGTTGAATACAAGTAAAAATGTGACAAAAGAATATTTTTCATTCAGAGTAACAATGAATTGTAGCAATAGTTTCACTTACATAAAATAAAGAAAGATTAATTGGATTACAGCACACGGGAAAGTTCAACTCTGCAGTTGAAAAGCCAGCTGTTACATAATTTGATTTCCCCAGAGTGATTTTTTGCACATGATCTTGTAAATCAGTCTCAGGATATGTAGTGCACCATCTATTCCTCCATAAATGTAAACTAAAAGAAATCTCTCGCAATTTATGATATACATATAATCGTATTTGTTATTGAAGTTTAAATGAAGCATGATAAAAGCAGACTGCACTTATTATCCAAACATACTAATGTGTCTGAAAAAAATGCCATATTCTAAAGAAGTTTTATATAGACGAAGGATTCTACCTTTTCAAAGTATAAAATTTTTTTCCTAATGCCTGTTCAAATCACATCAAGAAGCGTGAACTGGGCTTTCATTCGGTAGTTCAAATTTTAAATAACTTACAAATATTTTTAAAAATGTATCTTATATATACAATATATTCCAAAACACCAGAACAGACTGGCTTTCTAGGCCAAGTAAGTATTCACTTTTGTCAATTAAACACGATACGATTATTTGAGCTGACACGGAAATGTTATGCACCTGTGAAATTTAACCATACACTACCAGTTTACTACCATATGCTATTTTATGTCTCCCTCGTCACTTGTCCATTAAAAATATGAAAAGCTTTCAGATCTGTAAAATTATGAATAGTGTTTCTTAGCTCAATTCTCTAAGAATGGGACAAGTATCATCAGAGGAATGGTAATGTCAAGTACACCTCAAGCTACAGTCTTCATATTGTAAAGGAAGAACAGGTAAACATTTTCAGCAAAAATACGCATCTGAGAAACTGTAAATCTACTAAAAATGAGTTAATTTAAAACCAGCTGCCACCCTGTGATTGACAGTCAGGTTGCGTGACAGTGATAAACACTAAAAAAAAGCATCCTTCATTTTAATGCCACTTCCATGAAATGTATGCCCTTCTTAAATACTACATAGGTAGAAGCCACGAATAATCTTCTGTCTTAGAAAAAAATTTAAAAACATGTTTTCATTTCAGGCACTATTTATTACAAACCTTTATACGACCAGAATTAATTAAGTATTTCAATATATTTTAAAACTTTAATTTTTACCCACCTATTGGTACAATCCTCTCTGGTTCACAGCAGTAGAAGCATACCATATTCCCAACATCTTAACTGAAACTTGATTTGTTTTACTGTTTACCACGATATCCTCCACGCAAAACCCAGTCCCCTGCCACAGAGCACGCTCTTCATTGCACAACGGCCGAGTCAGAACCAGAGACTGAATGACTGAACGCCAAACAGTATTTCTGACCAAACACACTTGTTTGTCACTTTCAAATTAAGACACAGAAGACTCTGGGACCTGGGCACAGAGAGCTGCTTCGCAAGACATAAAATAGCCCGGGAACTAAGAGGATAACAAAGTGGCAAGATGCAGATTAAGCGACACTGAGGCTTTTTCTTATTGGACTAGTCTGCTGGAATACTTTCTTCTTTTTTTTTTTTCTTCCCTAATTGAAAAATGGACAGAGAGAGAAGGGAACATTATAACTTGAACCAAGATCCTTAGGTGTGTCAGATGCGACTCTCCAGGCATTTATTTAGCAGAACACAGTGTATCACTGCCTTAGGATGGGAACCGATACAGAAGAGGTATTAAACACTACAGTTCCTCTCAAAGCACAAGTGTTCACACACTCGGAAGAAAATAGGACAGGATGAAATATGCTCTTAAAGGCACCTTTAATAAATCCAAAATCTTCAGAACTGTCTTCTAGTGGCCCTCCATACATCATTAAGAGATGGTGTTTCAAGAGTGAGTACCACAGCTGAAGTGGGCAAGCTACAGGACATGTATTTAACATCCAGACAGCCTTTTAATGTGAGCAGAGTGAAGCGATCACTTCATTTCACTTTTCTTTTACAGACTCACATCTTCATCTTACCATAAAGCCCTACAGGTTTCTAAACCCATCCCTGACAGAAGAGGTTACTTCCACAACATTCAGTTTCAATTTTATACTGTTTCAAAAACTCACTCTTCCTTTTCAACCATGCTGTCTGGTTAGCCAGGGCTTCTCTCATTTATTATGTTAAATTAGCCATAACTGTATGTTCTAAAATACAATTATTATACTGATTACACACTGCTTACTGCATCTCAGTACGTAAGAGCTGTTCATAAAAAGCAGGAGCATTTTGATGAACTTTTCTGATGACAGAAAAGAGTCTCTTCAATTCAAAGGAGAATTAGGATGGTATTTAAAAAGAACTCAGTGACACAAGAACCAGATAACAAAGAAGTACAAATTACATGGTCTGTCAGTTTGAAACCAGTAACCCCTCTGATAAATGGGAGTGTTCTCCCCATGGAAAAGCACTGAAAACCTGAGTATCTAAGCCCACCACATGACAGTGAGACACACCAAAACAACAGAGTCATAAAAAAGGCAACCACCACCTATACTGCAGAAGAAGAAATATTTCCAGCCAAATAAAGGAAACTAATGAGGCCTCACCTGGAGTCAGTGTGACAGCAATGTATCACCCAAGTCTGAGATGGAACAGGGGATGGAGGCACCTGGTATGACACAAACCTGAACTGAGCTCAGTTTACTTTGACAAAAAGGTCAAGAAGAAACGTAACAGTCACTTGCATTTATACGGAATGGTTAAAAGGAAGGAGAGCAGAGACCATCTGAAACCAAGGACAATGCTGACAGAAAACTAAGACATAAACTGCCTACAAATATATGTAGATGATGTACTGGAATAATTTTCCCCAACTGGAGAAAAATAAATAAATAAATAAAATAAAATAAAAAAAACAATAAGCCTCAGTATCTTATAAAAGGAATGACAGAGTGACCCCCAGGGTCTGCACCTGGTGGGGCAGGAGACCCCTCCATGTGTCTCACGTTCCTGTACGTCTGTCTGCCAAACTAAGCCACAGAAAGCTGTACTTTGCAGGTAGGGTGGAGTCAGTTCCACTCTGATACTTACAAGAGTGCAAAGCAGCCAGGGTAGGCAACAAAATGACATCCTCCAGTGGCTGAGAATTGTTGTATTATTGAATTACTGCATTTAGACTTAGAATACCAGAGAAGATTAGGTGTTTAATTTGTAATTATTAAGGATGTATAATGATTTGGGGGAATATTCCCCTATAGAGAATTTTAGTGTTAGTAGTAGTCCCTGACAGGATTTATCGTTGATTTACATGCTCCACTACAGTGCTATGCAACATGATAACGCAATATGGTTTTAAAAAAAATAATTAAAAAAAAAAAATATCGAAAGGTACTCAATCATACTACGAAACTGAGAAAATCCAAACTAGTGCTAGTTGGTCAGTACTCCGTGTAGGAGAGACTCATATCCCTGAAACTGGTTTTTGGGAGCAAAGGTCCAAGAGAAACTTAAGTTATTTTGGTAGCTTTCAAATGAAAGGCTTTGTATTTATGATTTCAAGTGAAATGGAACAAAATTTGATTAAAAGTAGCAAGTGTGTGCAACTTCCCGTAACTTTAAAATTTAATTTCTAATTATGCGTTGAGAAATATAACTAAAGTCACCTGCATACCAATATAAATGTTACTTACAAATGAAAAATTAGAATACCTTTGTTTCCCTGATAGCTTGGCTCATTAAGCAAATTAAATGGAGTCACTGATGCTTTGCAATAAAATGTTCGCTGTCTGTTTCTAAATCAATGTTAATAACTTTCACTATTTTTACCACTGCAATTTTTCATGTCTCTGACATATTATTCAAGATGTTTCATGGGAAGCACACTGTGAGAGTAGGTAAGGCTTGGTAGGAGGGTCTGAAGCTTGAGCCAGGAGAGGGCGCGCTGCAACTCAGCCGGAGTCCAGCAGCCAGGTGAGAAATTCGTAACTGCACTAGCAAGTTTCACAAATTAGTCTTCATTTTACAGCAAAAGAAATTTTAAAACCTTTCACTCTTTCACTGTATTCTGCTAACAGTTTTTGGCTAGGTTTACTAAACACTGTTACTTGTTCTCCCAAAAGGCAACCATTATCCTAGGTAAAAGTATTAAAAACAAGCCTTCATTTAGAGAAAAGGAACCGTCGTAACAGCTTTTACTGTTTTACACATTCAGCTGTGTTTAGAGTACTTCCGTACTAAATTTCTTATTCTTTTTATTGTCCTGATTAGACTGCAATTATTAAAAACTTAAAAAACAAAACAGCAAGGCCCCAAGTACTCATACTTTACTGCAATTACTTCCGAGTGCTCAAGCACTTCTATTTTCCTTACTTTTGCATCTGTTGTATGAGATTCCTACACTGTCTCAAATCACAAGGGAAATCATCGGACACATTATAAAGAAAGTATTTGTCCAGACCTGGGGGAGGCTGGTTAGCTCACCAGCAGGTTAGTTCACCAGTTCATCTTCCTACTATCTTAAGTTTCTGTCAGTTTTCCACATCTGTCATTTGAAAGAGACCAGGCTGCAGACATCATTATACAGCACAACTACATTGTTTTTTCTTATGACAACATTTAACTGGAAGATAACAAAAATACAGTAAAGTTTAACTTTATCTAGAGGTCCAAACATAACTGTCATATGAGCTTTCCAAATCTGGTTAAGTATGCTGAGCCTGTGGACAGTATGCAGTCTGACATGTTTTACTGATTCCTGAGCCTGTGGACAGTATGCAGTCTGACACATTTTACTGATTCAAAAAATACATGTAAGCTACAGTTTTCTGGAATACAATGAAAAGCTTGATCCCAGATCTGACATGTACTTGACGATTCAATAATCACTTCAAACACTCCCAAATATTTTATTTCAGCTTTTTAACCCTAACAATGGAAAACTTAATTTTTCACTCAGTTCTACCTTCGGTACACTCAGCCAATGGCTTACAAAAGTAAGCTGTCAGTAAAGAAACAGAGACCACCAACAACTACTAGAAAACACTGAATTTTTCAGTAGTCTGATGCAATATATAGCAGAAGAAATTAGTTTTTTTTTTTTCAGAAGTTAAATTTTTTTCACCTGAGAACATAGGTTGTGTTGAAACACCCAGCAGAGACCCAAAACTCTGCAAACATATTTCACAAGGCTTAAAAAAATCTGGTAACTTCTCCAACAGAACATGTAGCCATACAAACTAGCACACGTAAAAGAGCAACCACGCATGCATGTTTCCTAGAAAAGAAAGAAGACTAAACACTTCCTTCTGTAATTGGGTTTACAGTATCAGATGCCGCAATACACAGGAGTGTTATGAAATTATTATAAACCAATTTGATCACACAGAGCATAAAACCAAATACAGAAATATTACTTGAACTTCTAACCTTAAAACATAAGAAATTACAAGATACACCTTTCTAAGAGGCAGAGTGAGCTGATTTTAAGACTGAAATTTCAACAAAGATGATGGCTATGCTGAGGTGGGATCACTGAGTCTACTATGCAAATCTAAGCAGAGCGCAAGACAGTTGCTTCATGAAGGAGTCAGTATACGTAATAGCAATTAAGCAAGATTTGAGACCGTACAGTTGAAGATGTCAAAGAGGTTAGTTAGAGGGGACAACAGTCATTAAATGGAAAACAGACTACGCTCCTGCAGAAGGCATGCTCAGGAAAGGATTATAGGGCTGAAATGGTAGCATAGACACCGTGATTAGTTGATAGGTCCTTGCAATCAAAAAGGCTCAAATGTAAACTGAGGTACTTGAGGCAATTTGATTTGCTAGAGACTGATTAAGTAACTGGGAATCTGTTAAGCCAAAAGCTGAAAAATTTGAGATGAGAAGATGAAAATAGTCTCTCTACAAAATGAAAAGAAAAAAAAAGTAAATACTACAGTAGAAACAACTATAACATGGAATCACCTGAACAAATTTTTTCCAATAATTGGAACAAATTTTGTCCCCATTCTTTTTTTTCTAATATGCTTCTCATCCAGTCTCCTTAATTTTGTTTATAATTATAGCACTTCAGCCTTAATTTCTCTAATTTTTTGTTTAAAAACGAAAAAAATCTCTTTGCAAATAAGCTGAAGAAAGGAAAGCTTTCTTTTTGATACAAGAACGTAGGTGTGGGTTGGCTAAAGTAGACCATTTATTTCTTGAATCATTTATTTTGCACATCTGAAATAGCTGGGAATACAGTTGAGGGCCTGGCTGCAGATGGTAACACCGACAGGTATACCAAAACAGAAGTGAGAACATCATTAAAAATTAAATAAAATCTATTAAAACAATAGCTCTTTTTTTTATTATAAACCTTAGTTTCAGTATAAATAAACTTTCTGCAAAAAGCATAGTAAAAATTGTTCAGAAAGTTTCAATTTCAAAGCATGAAAAAAAAAATCAAAGTAAGCTCTGAGGTAACATCCAAAGGCCTGGGGTAAAGCTTTTGTGCTGGTTTTGGCTGGGGTAGAGTTAATTTTCATCACAGTAGCTAGTGTGGGGCT